>NC_090831.1:3783200-4106533 GCF_028021215.1 Eschrichtius robustus
CAGACAAGCCTCTCGGGCTGGTGAGCGCTGCTCGGCGCCGAGCCTCTGTGCGGGAGTCTCTCCGCTTTTTCCTCTGCGCCCCTGTTTCTGTGGGATCCGCGCTGTTAGCTGCGGCTCGCGCCCGTCTCTGAAGTTCGTTTAGGCGGCGCTCTGAATCCCCTCTCCTCGCGCACCAGGAAACAAGGAAGAAAAAGTCTCTTGCCTCTTCGGCAGCTGCAGACTTTTTCTCGGACTCCCTCCCGGCTAGCTGTGGTGCGCTAACCCCTTCAGGCTGTGTTCACGCCGCCAATCCCAGTCCTCTCCCTGCGATCCGACCGAAGCCCGAGCCTCAGCTCCCAGCCCCCGCCCGCCCCGGCGGGGGAGCAGACAAGCCTCTCGGGCTGGTGAGTGCTGGTCGGCACCGCTCCTCCGTGCGGGAGCCTCTCCGCTTTGCCCTCCGCACCCCCGTGGCTGCGCTCTCCTCCGTGGCTCCGAAGCTTCCCCCTTCTGCCACCCGCAGTCTCTGCCCGCGAAGGGGCTCCTAGTGCGTGGAAATCTTTCCTCCTTCACAGCTCCCTCCCACTGGCGCAGGTGCCGTCCCTATTCTTTTGTCTCTGTTATTTCTTTTTTCTCTTTTGCCCTACCCAAGTACGGGGGGAGTTTCTTGCCTTTTTGGAGGTCGGACTTTTTCTGCCAGCGTTCAGTGGGTGTTCTGTAGGAGCAGTTCCACGTGTAGATGTATTTCTACTGTATCTGTGGGAAGGAAGGTGATCTCCGCGTCTTACTCTTCCGCCATCTTCTCTCCTCCCCTAAACATTTTTAAAGTCGAGACTTAGTTTTTATGATTCAAACATTTTATGATTTTTTGGAGGCTAGATAACTTTCCTGTGAAAGCACATAGCAGAGTACCCGGCCCAAAATGAATATTCAAATTAGCATTCAATTGATATGTTTGTATTCTACATACGATCTTAGAAGAATGGGTGATACCACTTTTTATAGCATAGATAAAGTTCATTGTATGAAATATATAAAAAAATCAAAGGAAAATCTAGGTGCTAGTTATAGTTATAAATTTTGAAGCAGCAGTTGTGTTCCATAAACATTTGGAATTATTTACGTTGCCCCTACCAAGTTCAATTTTTATATTATTGTGATTGATGCTATTCCTGTTTTCTCATTAGGGGGTTTTTAGGTTTTACTCTGAACAACTCTCCCCAGACTGATAGGCCATGAAATACAGTACTCATTTTCTCTAATGCACTGTTTATGGTCTGAGTATTACTTGCATATTTCACTGTGATGGAGAGCTACTGGAACAGGAAAGCCACTCAAAGTGTCTTGGTGAGGGTGAGAATCTAAGAACGTGACCGCCTCATTTGCCTTGACAGCTACCCAGACCTGGGGATGCATTTCAGGCAGCCCAGTGAAATTTGTGATGGGGGCTTGCTGCTTCCTTGTCCATGTTTTCCACCAAATAGAAGTCAGTTATCCACTTGTTTCTTTTGCCCCAGGACTGGCAACATTTCACAGATAAGGGCATGTATCTCTTCATGGGTGTTGTCATGACAAATACAGTTTATTGGTGGCCATTTCTGCATTTTATTTTCCACAGCTGCAGAGGAAAACAGATTGCATTTCGAGATGAAATCATGGCTCATGGAAGAGTAAAACTATGGCAGGGAGAAATGAATGGGGTGAAAAAAAAACTTAAAGAAAAATGATGGGGTGTAGGGTGTACAGAAATTGCTAGTGAAAAGTCAGAGACCCTTAGAGAATTAAATATGAAAGTCAAAATGCCGATAACTGAAGGCTTGTTTTAAACAAAGAATCATCCCTTTTAGTAACTGCTCTTCTAATAGCATGCATTAGGTTTCAATTTAGCATTTCAAAATTATCAGTCAGTGTCTCAAAGGTTTCAGAAAGTCAGCATCAGTTGAGAGCAATACCTGACAATTGTTTAAGTTTACTCTTGAATTTGGCATGTTATGGGATGACTCACCAAACAATTCCCTCCTGAAAAAATTACTTAGAGAAGAATCAGTTGACTTGTAAAGTAGAACTGTACTGTGTGCTCCAAACATGGCACCTGTGATCCTTCTTGCTTTCTAACTATCCTTTGAGAAAATGGGAAACAAAAGGAAGCAAGATGCTAATTTAAAGCGAAGGAAGAAAGAGTGAATGATTCAGGTATTTTCTTGTACATTCATCACTGCGTGGGCAGCCTGATGGGGAGTCCCGTGGGAGGGACCATTTACACGGGGAGATTTATTGGGCCAGGCACTGCTGCATGTGTAGGAGCTAATGAAGATGCTAAGAAGAAGGAATTAACTTCAGGAGCAGAGAGGAGAGCTCATTTCAGATAAGGAACCAAGTTCCATTAAATGAAGAAAATGAAAAATAGAGTATGAATGCTATTGCAACTTCTTCAAAAATTTGGGCTAATGATATTTGGAATTTAAGTCAATTAAGAGTACAAGATGTAGTGTGGCTGTAATTAACCCAAAGTTTAAAAGTTCCACATATAGAATGTTTCAAAGGGCCCCGTCAGCAGGTTGCTGGTGGTGAACAGGGCGTGCATCTCGGATGGGAGGTACTCGGATGCTGAGTGAAGCCAGGCGCAGGTGCAGGGAGCAGGAGCGATAACCACGCCATCTGCCAGCCAGGGTATTACCTGACTCCAGCTTCTGTTTCCAGAGGCAATGACTATGGAGAACATTAAAAGAAAAAAATAATACGGTAGTTTAAAAATGTTTCCCTCATATTCTGCAGAGCTTTGAATAGGGATGTGTGTGTGTGTGTGTGTGTGTGTGTGTGTGTTTCTCCTTTTGAACGGGAGAATAATTCTCAGTGACTGCTTAGGACATATCTTTTGAAATTCACCTCTGAAGCGTCATTTTTAGTGATGGCTGCAAGATAATGATCCTAACCTTTCAATCTACTCTTTATTCAGCTAATTTTTCATTATTTTTCAAAGTTGGGAGTTTGACCAGTTATGTCACAGATAACATTCTTGGGTGCTACTGTTTTATATTTAAGGTAATTTCTGTATGGTGAGATCTTTAATTAAATCATTCAGGAAGTAGTCATTGAGGGCTCACCTTCCGAGTTGCTTGCTCCCAGTTAGGTGCATTTAAGCCTAGGTTCATGGGAGTTGAAGGAGCCTTAGGGAGTGAGGCATGCTGACTCCTCCACCATCTCTAGACTGTGGAGGGGATGAGCCCCTCCACTCGCAAAGACTGAGGGGAAATAATTTTCCTGAGCTAGCTTTCAGTTCATGTCTGTGTTGGCAACATAATGTAAGCTCTTGGGAGAATTCTTCCATTGAATTATTTCTTAGGAATAAATACCCAGGAGTTGGAGTAATGGGTCAAAGATTACTAATTTCCTCTTAGCTCTTGAAATATATTCCCATTATGTTTTCCAAAATTTTGCCAATCTGCAGTGTTACAGGGAGGAATTAGTGTGATTCTGCATGTCTCATTTTGGATTAGAGCCTAACATGTATTTAGATTTATGTTAATTTAATAGGTGTAAAATTGAATTTCATTGTTGCTTAAATTTCGATGCTTTCATTACAAATGTTCTTGGATATTTTCCATATGTTTCTTTATTGAGTCTATTTCCTAATTTTTGATGGTTCCACTCATGATAATCACCCATCTATCTATTGGAGTGTTGCTAATTTTCTTACAATTTTAGAACCATTACAGTTCTTGTGAAAAGGATACATACTAATTGCAAAAACAATAAATATGTGTAGAGAAGCATAAAGAAAAGGGATGGTGCAATCATTGTACAGTGGCCTGGTTCTGCCCATGAAGGGAATGACGAACACAGATTAGTCTGCTTCCTCTCCTATTAGTCCTCATCTAAGGGAGGAGAGCATGAATAAGGTAGATGATTGAGAAGTCCCACATTCTAGATAATGGCTATCATGTCTTTGGTGACCATTTGTGTTATATATTTAGCAAATCATTGCCCATTTCCTTTTCACCTTGTTTATGTGTAGTTGGCTTTTTCTATACAAAAGTCACCTTTTCTGCTATAAAATTTATCAATGCCACTTAAAAGTGACATGGGTGGGAATGTATCATTGTCTACATTCTGTGGAATAATCACACATCCTGCTCCACTGATGTCAGTCCTGGCCATTTGACTAAGGAAGTGTGACCAGAAGTGGCACTGCCACATTCAAGAGGAAGGTTTAAGATGTGATGATGTTTCTACCGTATACTCTTTTGTCCTATCATGGTATTGAAAATGTCTTTATGGGGTCTGCTCTTTCAGCAAGACCCTCAAATAAAGACTAGTGAATAGAGTCCCAGCTGATCTGTGTACCTGTAGCATGAGTGAGAAATACGTGAGATTTTAGGGATTGTTTATTATCACCATATAACTTAGCCTGAGCTGCCTGATAAAGTCACACTCCTTCTAAAGGCATCACATAATTCCTGTTAAATTTCTTTTTAGTTACTATGCATTTGTGTCACTGCTGTAAACCACACATATTGTTTTATTCTATTTTCTTATTGACAATTGTTTATAGAATGGAAGCTGATTTGTACTTATGATTTGTTATTTTTTGAATCTTCCAACCAAATATCTGTACCATGAATAACATTTGTCTGTTCTTCAGTTCTCCCCTAGTGTCATTACCAGGTGTCCACTATTTCCTGCATGCTCAAGACTTCCAAAATAAGCCTTTAGTCCAGACCTCCCTTTGAGTGTCATTTCTCAGCCTTAATTTTCCTAAGTTCATCAATGAACCTATTTTAAAAATTCTTGATTTTACTCCCCAATATTATTTTCTTTCCATACCCTTGGTCCTAAATAACAGCAATGCCAGCACCCTGTCTCCTAAGCCTCTAATGTGGGTGCGTGCTTTGACCACCCTCTCATTCCACCAGGAACCTCATTACTTCTACCTTCTGTGAGCCTTTGAAGCATGTCACCTTCTTACATTAACACTGTATCTGCCTCATGTCAGTCCCTTTTCTTTAATCACTTAAACAGCTATGACAGTCGCAACTACACCAACTGTTTCCTTACATCACTGCCAAAGGTGATTTTTTACAATTCATTTTTGATTATTTTTAATAATTTTCCATGATTTCCTTTTGCTTCCAGGATAAAATCATTGAATTGTATTTTGTACTCGTTGACAAGAGCATTTCAGCTTTATGATTGCATGACTCATCATTTGAGGTCCAACAGACTTCTTTTAACAGTGAAAAACAGACAAGGTGGGGAAAATATGCTCATGAGGGCTCTGTCATCATGACAGTCAGCACTGGCATGTAGGAAAATAGACTATAATAATAAAGATATTCATCTGTAGACTGAATAATTGAGAGCATTTTCCCATATATACTGTGTGAGGTTTGTTTAATTTTGTTTTCTGCTGACATATTAAAGCCAGTTTTATCATCCTTCTTTGGTTGCTGAATTGTTCAGGTCCTGTTGGTTGCTGGAGTTCTTGTGTTCATGCATCTTTTGTGTCTAATTATTCTATCAATTCTTAAGAGAGGAGACTTAAATTTTCAAATTATAGTTGTGGATTTTTCTACTTCTGCTAGAAGTTCCATCAGTTTTATTTCATGCATTTTGAGGCTCTTTTGTTTGGTGCATATATTTGGGATTGCTCTCACTTCTTGATGTACCACCACTTTTTTTCATTTTAGTGTGTCCTTCATTGTCTCTGGTAACTTTTTTCCTCAGAAATCTACTTTATCTGACATTTCACTTGATTAGTGCATATGTGATATATGTTTTTCTATCTTTTAACTTTCAACCTGTTTAGACTACTATATTTGAAGTCAGTTTCTTGAAGACAGCATATAGTAAGGTCATGTTTTGTAATCCACTCTATAAATCTATATCTTTTAATTGGTTTATTTAGACCTTTTAGTTTTAATGTAATTATGGCTGTTAGGGCTTAAATTTTCCATTTTGTCTTTTTTTCTATTTTCTGTCTATATTTTGTTTTTATGTTTTACTTCTTCTTTTTTGACCATTTTTAGAATAACATTTTTCTATAATTTTTTTAGTGTATATCTTTGTATAGCATTTTTAGTGACTGTTTTGGGTATAACATTATATGTTAATAATTTATCACAATTTGCTGGTATCATCATTTTACCAGTGAATTATAGAAATCTTACCTCCCTTTACATTTCTTTAAGCTCCCCAATTTATAATTGTTTTAAATATGTTCTTTATAAACATTTTATGCTTTTGTTGTAACTGTCAAACATAATTTAGAAAATTCAAAAGAAGGAAAGTCTACTTTATTTACCCATATTTTTGCTTAGCAGACTCTTCTTTCCTGATTTTCAAGCTTCCTTCTTTCATCATTACCATTCTGTTTAGAAAAATTTGTTTAGCCTTTATTTTATTGTAGCTCTACTGATGACAGACATTCTTATTTCCTTCATCTTAGAATGCATTGATTTCCTGAAGAATATTTTGCTAGGTATGCGTTCTTTTCTTTCAGCACTTGAAAATATTGTGGCTTCCTGGCCTCCATGGCTTCTGATAAGAAATTCACTGTCATTTAAATTGTTTTTCGCATGGGAAAGTGCTATTTATTTTATTGCTACTTTAAATATTTTTTTTGTTGTCTTTAGTTTGCAGGATTTTAGTTATGAGGTGTCAAGGTGTAGATCTCTTTGGGTTTATTCTGTTTGAGATTTTTGTAGATTCTTGAATCTGTGGTTTTATGACTCAACAGATTTGGGTAGTTTTCAGTCAATATTTCCTTATTATTTTTAGCCTCACCTCTTTCTCCTGGGACTCTGATGATACAAATGTTACATCTTTTTTTATAGTCGCAGAGGTCCCTAAGACTCTCTTCATTCTTATTATTTTTTATAGTACATTTTTCCTCTGTCATTTGGACTGGATAATTTCTCTTGTTCTATTTTTTAGTTCACTGATTTTTTTTTTTTTCTCTGTCTCCATCCATTCTGCTGTTTAGTTCATCCACCAAGCTTTTTCTTTTATTTTTAGTATTTTTCATTTCTAAAATTCCCATATGGTCCTTCTTTATAATTTCTGTTTCTTTGCTGAGGTTTTGTATTTTTTATTTAAGCACATTTGTAATTTTTGAAGCATATTTCTGATGGCTGCTTTGTTAGATATTTCTACCATCTCAGTCATCTTGCTGTTGACATATATTAATTTGCTTTTTTTCATTCAGTTTGAGATCTTCTGTTTCTTGCATTATGAGTGATTTTTTAAAATTGAAACTTGGAAATTTTCATATTGTGTTATGAGAGGCTGAATCTTATTCAAGCCTTCTGTTTTAGATGGCTTTATTTGGCACTGTGGGTTAGGGGGTGCTGCCTCATTACTGCCATGTGGATATAAAGTCCAGGCTCCTCAATTAACCTCCATTGATATCCAAAGGGTCTCTTCTCATTCCTGCCAGGTGGGAGCCCTTTCTCCCCATGTGGTCTCCACTCACACTGTTACTGCTCGATGATGGTGAAAGTTCATTCTCTTCACTAGCCTTCTCTGACACTACCCCAGTGTCAGAGAATCTGGTCTCCCCATATAGTCTCCACTGATACCATGAGGAGCAGAGAGCTTTTGTTGCCAGCATGTGGGGATTTGAAAAACCTGACTACTTGTCTCTTTCTGACTCCACCCTGGAGTGGATGCTGGGGTACCTCATGACAGCCTCACAAGGACAGACATCCTGGGTTCCCCACTCGGTCTTTGCTGACATGGATGGGGGTGGGAACAGTTTCTTCTGTGTTTCTGTGGTAGAATGTTTATTATGTAAAAGAAAAGTGCTCTATTTTGCTAACCTGTCCTACTCCTTTGGATACAGAGAGCAGATTTTTATTGAGGAGCATATTTTTATTTATTTGTTCATTCATCTGAACATTTCTGGTTTGCTGTCTTCTCCAGCTATGAATCTGGCATATCTGAGGCCAAAAGAAAACCCAAAGAAATCACCACTGTGCTTCTGCTTGGGTCTCGAGATCCCTGGCCAGTCTGCCTTCTCTTTACCTTTAGAGTCTTCCTGTGTTTGTTTTGCATATGATTCCGGGAGTTTTAGTTGTACTTAAGGTAATTGAGACTAACTTTAGTTGTGTAGAGGGATAGGAGAAACTATGTCTGCTCCATTTTTCCAGAAGTGATAGCCTCTTCTGCCTCTTTTAATTTAGAGAAGAATCTTGCTGCACTGAAAACAAAGAAGTTCTCAAAACTGAATGGGGTTCTGACAAAAGGACCTGGGAATCAGTGGGAAGGAGATTCAATGGGACAAATTGGGACACTTGGAGCACCTCCCCCCAAATGATGACTGCAATTGATGGAAACAGTTAAAACATGTGTGTGTTTCTTTAGTTTATAATTATATTTGCTATATAAAGAGCCATGTACAAAAATAAATTAGAAAAATGTATTTGGCATTATTGGAGGTGACAGTTATACTGAGAACTTTTTTTGAAAATTGACAGTTTAAAAGAAAGAAATAAGTATTAAACTGCCTCTCTGATACAACTGTATTTCAAGGTAACCAAAAATGTCCATTTCTCAAGCAAAAGCTCTTTATATAGAAGGAATTATTGAATTTAATCATGGCCACTTTACAAATCCTAATGGAATAATTAGTTCAGATAATCCTTATCAAAGGGTGATAAAATCATTACTTGAAAGTTTGTCAGAAAATAAAATTCACATTGTGTCAAGTTATCACTTCACATATCATTACTAGTCCTGAGGGCTGCAGCGTAACTTCAATGGAGAGGTGTGTCTGTCCTCGGCTTAACGCAGAGCTTAATCTCACCACAATCCTTACTGACTTGATGTCACTATGTGTGTCTCCTGAGTGATGCAAATGAAGTAGGTAGCACCTCCTATGAAGACTCTTCATAAAATATATAAGCTCATCCAGCTGAGCTTTCAGAATTAACTTTCAGTCAACAACATAATATAGTATAAAAGACAGAAAAACAAGTTAAAGCACATTAGCATAAAATTAAAAAAAAAAATTCCAGAATGTGGGTCATTTTATAGCACACCTGGGCAGTCTTCCCCACAAGTCAATAGTTTGGGTAGGAGGAAGGTAGTGCTATTTATTTGAACCTCAATATAACTCGGTGACCTTTCAGTGCCTATTAAATACTCAATTTGACTGTATATCCTCTAGGGTACAAGAACACGTGACATTCAATATTTTCTAATCATCACTCTTTATGTAGAATAAATCTGCCTATGTAGAAAGGCAAACTTGTAAAAGAGCCACACCCTCATTTCAGAGTCTAAAAAAGCATACACTAGGTTCCCAGTACTTTTCCAGGGGACCCTTTAGTACCTTTTTTTTCTATCCCAGAGAGGATGGTCTTGATAGACAAATGATCAGAAGATGCAGATTGTGAAGAATTTCAATGATGTCATTTGCTTTTTCAGAGGTAGTTGAGTATGATGGGGAAGAACACAGAGGCTGGGTCCAGACTCCCTTCTGTGGAATCCCAGCTCTGCCAAATGTTAGCTGTAACCTTTGGCAATTTACTAAATCTCTCTGTGCTCTAGTTCTTCCTCTGTAAAATGGAGATAATAATAGTACATACATATACAGGGTAGTTTGAGGATTAAGCAAATTAATGTACATAAAGCAGTTAGAAAAAACCTGTCACCTACTCTGACAGTTTTAATTTGAGTTCTTGTTGCTATGATGGTAAATCCCACAACCGAGTCAAGCCAGATGAGATCTAAAATGTGCCCTGTACCCTCTCTTGCAAGCCCTTCTTCTACCCAAAATGGCCTAACTCTGCATATCCTTTAAGGCTTAGTTCAAATAATATTTCTACTGCCTTCAGCTGGAAAGTGATCTTATTTATGTCCACTCATGTCTTCTATGCTATTCTTGCAGATTGTTTTGCATCATAGCTATTATTTCAGCCAGTATGACTTTAGCTCCTTTATATGGTCGTAAATCTAACATTTAGTGAGCATTTACTATGTGCCAGGAATAATTTGATTGATTTACATGTTTTAACTCATGTAATTCTTCCAACAATCCCTAGAAGCTCTAATACTTCTTACTCAAGTCTTTGTAGATAGGGAAGCTGAGGTGCAGGGAGGTTCCTAACATGCTGAAAGTCACTGCTCAGAAGGGGTAGAGTTGGAACTTGAACCCAGGAAGCCTGTTCTGGCACCTGTGCTAGAGCACAGCACTACACTGGGATTCTCAGTACTGAGAGATTTCTGGGAAGAGTGGGGTGATAGACTGCAGACCGAGCCCTCCCCTCTTCGCCTCCACCCCGTTCATGCACACATTGACTGTAGGACACTGATGAAGCTATGAAGCCCCTCGGTGTCTTAATGTCCCCTCCCGTATGTTGGGGATATTATCTTACCCAATACCTCCCATAGACACCCCACACTAAGAGGCACTCTGCCCTTATCAGCATCATGATAGTTCCTGTCCGCCACCCACCATATTAACCTCAGTTCAACCTATGCTGTGTTGGTAACCACCTTGCCCAGGAAGTCCTGTTTGAACATATCAGTGGCGTAAGTGGTCAGCCTGTGTGAGCTTAAAGTTCTTTATTACTTTGGTCTGAAATGTGAGGCTGGACTCATTTGTCCAAGTGCTAAAGTCAAAGTCATAGAGCAGTACAGACCCTGCAGGCTTAGACCCTGGGGGCCCCATCCAGTAAAGATGCTCTGTTTTCTTGATGCATCAATCGTGGCTCATATTTCCTGCTGTTTCCAAGTGATGGAGTCAGCCTTTGACATTATGTTTGTCTGGTTTGCCAAGTAACTTCATCAGTTGCTTTTCATTTGTTAGAAAGTTCAACAATCGAAACTCAGATGACAGGTAGGTAAAATCAATTCTTCTCATGGATTTTTTAAGGTCTAATTAGATGGATACTTTCAGATGTTAGAATCCAAGGACACTGACTTTTCTTATTGGGAAAGTAAATCAATTGTATTGGAAACATTTTCCGGGTCTTTGATAAATGATGAGCTATTTTCACTTAACTGTACACAGTAGAAAAATGAATAAAAGTTTGTTAATTCACCAACAAACTGTAATTCCTATGACTGTCTCTGAATATTTCTGTACAAAGCTGTTTAGAAATCATATCAAGGCTGGGATACTTGTTTATTGATACATTTTGAGAGTTGTCTGGATAATGAAATCACAATTTTGTAGGTCATTTTTTAGGTGAATGGTATTTGTCAATGACAACATGATTTCCATCAAACTGGTTGCTGATTCAGTGGTCTTTAGACTATTACCTGGTACTAAGTGTGTCTACTAACCCTAACTTTTCTCTGACTGGTGTCCCTCTTGACGGAATGGTTTAGTTAAGTGACTTTTTTTTCATGAGCCTGTATTTAAGATGTTGACACTGTTATCCATTATCTCTGATACCCTGGGTACCTCTGTGAATTGTGCTGCTCCCTCCATGTGCCCCCCTCCACACACACACAATTGGGACCCTGGCTGACTCTGACCATCACTCTCTCCCTCGCTCACGAAGCTCCAGCCCCACTGGTCAAGAATGACCCATAGCACCTTCACTTGCTGTTTCCTCTCCCTTGGAACCTTCTTGCTCTTCTTATTCTGTAAGTGTTTTCTCCAAGCACTTCTGATGGACACCACATACATAAAGAGGTGTTTGGCCATGGTCAGCGTCAGGGGCCTCCTGCCTCTCCCCTTCTCACCCTGGCCAGTTCAACCCGTGCAGGCCACCAGATCATCTTACCTAGGAAGTCCTGTTCAAGCATGTCTCTGCCTTATAACTACTTCACCCCTTTATCTAGCTTTATTTTCCTTCTTACCACTTCTGCCATCTGGCATTGGAGCTATTTGTTTGTCAGTTTCATATGTTACAAAGCAGCATCCTTGGGGCCACTGCTTTGTCACTCATGGCCACTGTTGAATACCAGGGCCTGTGATGGTGCCTGGCACATGCTAGTTCAATGCACATCTGTTGAATCAATTAATCAATTGGACAATGAATCAACCAATCAGTTTTATAGGCAGTTTGTGCAGTGGTTGGGGTCCAGGACCTGGAGAGAGATGGCATTGACATGCCAGGTGGAACTCTTATTACCCATGTGGCCTTGGGCGTGCCATTCAGCCCCCAGGACTCATCTGTTTAATGGGGAGAATAATAGTCCTGTCTCATCAAGATGTTGTGAACCTGAAATTAATTAACATGGAGAAAGAGTTTAGAAAATTGCCAGGCTCTTAGGAAATTAAGCTCACAATAAATATTGGCTATTATAATTATTTCCATAGTGCTTTATAATTTTCAGAGTATTTTTCATTTATTATATTGATAAATCCTTGTTACAATTCTGTGAGGCAGAACAGCATTACATAGATGACCGAGCTGAGGACGGGAAGTTGAGCCTTAGGTCACCATTATGCATTAAGCTTGGGCAGCACAGGGCTGACACCCCAGGTCTCCTAAACCCCAATCTAGTGGTATTTCTAGTAAAAAAAAAAAAAAAAAACCTAGTTTCTCAAAATGGTACTTTTGTCTCCAGTTAATTTCCACACCACCTTACCCCTCTGGGTTCATTGTCATTTTCTCTTTGGCTGCCTTTAAGGTCCTGATTAGTTAACCATTTTGGATTTTAATATCCACATTAAAAATCTTCTTAATAGATAGTGTCCCTACTGGTTTTAATGAGAATGGGGATGAGGAGGATGAGGGTGATACGATGGCAATCTTTAGATAACATTTGATCATGTGCCTATGACTATTCTCGGTGCTTTACAACTAAGCTATTCCTCAAAACAACCCTTAAAGAGAGGGTGTAATATTAATCATTTTACAGATGAGCAAACTGAGGCATTCCAAATCCAGAAGACATAGCCTTGGCCATCACCTCTCAATAGAAAAATGCTGTGATTTCCTGAAGAGCCAGCCCTCTCAGGAGTGAGCAAAACATGCACTAGATCCCCTGATCCTCTCTTTCTTCCAAAGAACCCTCACCTGTGCTCTTTATGGAGAGAATTGTTTCAGCTATTGCTCTTCTGATAACCTCACCTGTGCAAGGTGTCAGTGGATGAAAGATGTTTCTTTCATCTTCTCAGGAAGTTCTTTTTCATTTATCAGAAAGGCAGGTGGGGGAGAGGTTTTGACTAGGAGAGTTTTTGGCTCTATCCGAAGAGGAACATTTATCCTGTCTCTGTCTTCAAGCTGCCTTTCACGTAAAAAAACATGCCAAGATAAATCAAAAGGGGATTTGACTTCAGATTGGACTTTACTACAGAAAAGACTTGATTCAAATGTCCCAAAGAAATGAACATGCATCACAGGTATGAGCTCTGGATCATATTTCAATCTTCCCACCAATTCTGGGACAAAGTAGGATAAAAATAAAGTTTTCTAAATAAACGGTACGAAACATGTAATCCCGAATAATGATTACTCCAGAGATGTGCCACCTTCTGTGAAAATGTAAAGTTTGATCTTTTCTTCAAATCTCAAACGCACGAATTCTTTGAACTTAAAGAAATGAAACTTGAAATGTTCAAGAGGTTTTAGCTGAATGCATAACCTTGAACTACAAGTTCATGTGTATTGATTTATTCTGCACTTTCATTTTCAGATGTGTTTAGGCTTTTGGTTTCCTTTGAGGCACCCCTGAGACAAAGCAATCTGTTCTCTTCTAATGGTCTCAGTTCTGCTTCCTCTTTGGTGAATATTCCAGTCCATCTGGATGCCAAGCTCAAGAAATGTACCCCTGAAGTGCTCTCCACCATAGTGTCCTGGGTTTGATTGCATCTTCCCTGGAAGATATACAGAGTCTCAGGGCATTCATGGAAGATGCATCCCATGTTATGAGAGTAATGTGGCTGGAGCAGGTGGATGGAAACAACAGTGGGTTTCTATGGCATCACACATGATGGGAAAGGGCAGTCAAGACATTCCCCATACCATTTTAAGCTAGGAGTGTATGATTTTTAAAAAAAATCAGGTCTTTAGTACTAAGCCTGCTGATGTGGGTTTGTGTTAATCTCTCAGGTCCACACAGATACTCTATTTGGCTTCCTTGCCAATATTTAGGGCAGTATGTAGAACACACCACTGATTCCATGTTCCTCTGCCCTTGCATCTTCCCACACAGAGAGAATGCTTCCAAACCATGCATTTTCATGTTCATGTATTTCTTGGCATATGGAACCAATTTAATTTTTTTCTATAGGATTGTGACTTTTAAATAAAATATCTCTCTCCCTCCCCCATTTATTCCCACTTATAAACCTCTTCTCACCGGGCCTTTGTGCTTTCTATGTGGTCTAATTACCTCTCTGTGAAGCCCTAAGATCACTGTGCTCACTTCCTGACCCTGTATGGATATTTGAGGTCCTCAGTAGCAACTATTTTTCCTTTAGGTATAAAATAAGGGAATTTTGGGTTCAGGAGCAGAACACATTTTTGCATATTCATTTGTTTATCTGTGAACAACTTTTAGAAGAAATAAAATACTGCAATGAAATAAATGCCTGTTATAGGTATCGAACTCAAAGTAGAGGAGGTCATACCTGACATCTATAGAATTTTATAATTAAAAAAAGAATTGAACCTTGGGTTAGCAAAGGTTTTTGTATCTGTAAATTGGGGACTATACTGTATTTCCCTCATGTATTTCTCATGAAGAGTAAATGAGGTAATTCATGTAAGACTCTTAGAATTGTTCTGAATGTGGCACATAGTAAATACATAAACATTAGTTACTATTTTTAATAAAAAGTGAAGAGGCATTTAGAAAGCAATTGCAGACATATTTTAGAGATATTGCAGGTTCTGTCCAGACCATCCCAATAAAGTGAATATCACAATAAAGTGTTTCAAATTAATTTTTTTCATTTCCCAGTGCACATAAAAGTTATGTTTACACTATCCTGTAGTCTATTAAGTGTACAATGCTGTTATGTCAAAAAAAAAAAAAAACTATGTAAGTACCTTAAATAAAAAATTCTTTATTGCTAAAAATGGTTAACCACTGTCTGAGCTTTCAGTGAGTCATAACCTTTTCACTGGTGGAGGGTCTTGCCTTGATGTTGGTGGCTGCTGCCTGATCAGGGTGGCGGTTGATGAAGGTTGTGGTGTCTGTGGCCATTTCTTAAAAGAAGACAACAATGAAGTTTGCCGCATTGACAGACTCTTGTTTTCACTATTGATTTTTCTGTAGCATGCAATGCTGTTTTGATAGTTTTTCACCCACAGTAGAACTTCTTTCAAAATTGGAGTCAGTCCTCTCAAACCCTGCTGCTGCTTTATCAATTAAATTTTTATCATATTCTAAATCCCTTTTTTGTCATTTTAACAATCTTCACAGCATCTTCACCAGGAGTAGATTTCATCTCAAGAAACCACTTTCTTTGCTCATCAGTAAGAGTCAGCTTCTCAATTGTTCAAGTTTTATCCTGAGATTGCAGCAATTCAGTCATATCTTCAGGCCTCACTTCTAATTCTAGGTTTCTTGCTGTTTCCACCACATCTGCAGTTACTTCCTCCACTGAAGTCTTGAATCCCTCAAAGTCATCCATGAGGGTTGGAATCAACTTCTTCCAAACTCCAGTTACTGTTGATATTTTGACCTGTTTTTATGAATCATAAATGTTCTTCTTGGCATCTAGAATGGTGAATCCTTTCCAGAAGGTTTTTAATTGACTTTGCCAAGATCCATCAGAGGAATCACTATCTATGGCAGCTGTAGGCTTACAACATGTATTTCTTAAATAATAAGACTTGAAAGTCATAATTACTCCTTGATCCATGGGCTTAAAAATGAATGTTATGTTAGCTAGCTAGCATGAAAATAGCATTAATGTCTGTATATCTCTGTCAGAGCTCTTGGGTGACCAGGTGCATTGTCAATGAGCTGTAATACTTTGAAAGGAATCTTTTTTTTCTGAGTAGTAGGCCTCAAGAGTGAGCTTAAGATACTCAGTAAACCATGTTGGAAACAGTTGTGCTGTCATCCAGGCTTTGTTGTTCCATTTATAGAGCACAGCAGAGTAGATTGAGCATAATTCAGAATGGTGAGTGAGCATTGGCTTCAACTTATCACTAGCTGCATTAGCCCCTAACAAGAGAGGCTGCCTTTTGAAGCTTGAAGCCAGCTATTGACTTTTCCTCTCTAGCTATGAGAGTCCTAGATGGCATCTTCTTCCAACATAAGGTTATTTTGTCTACATTGAGAATCTGTTGTTTAATGTAGCCACTTTCATTAATGATCTTAGTCAAGATCCTCTGGATAACTTGTTACAGCTTCTACATCAGCACTTGCTGCTTCAGCTTGCACTTTTATGTTACAGAGAGAGCTTTTTTCCTTAAACTTTATAAAACAACCTCTGCTGGTTTCAAACGTTTCTTCTGCTGCTTCCTCATCTTTCAGCTTTAATACAATTGAAGAGAGCTAGGGCTTTGCTCTGGATTAGGCTTTGGCTTAACAGAATGTTGTGACTGATTTGATCTTCTATCCAGATCACTACAACTTTCTCCATATCAGCAATAAAGCAGTTTTGCTTTCTTATCATTAGTGTGATCACTGCAGTAACACTTTTAATTTCCCTCAAGACCTTTCCCTTTGTATTCACAGCTTGGCTAACTCTGGTGCAAGAAGCCTACCTTTCAGCCTATCTCAGCTTTTGACCTGCGCTCCTCACTGAGATTAATCATTTCTAGATTTTGATCTAAATTGAGAGATGCCTGATTCTTCCTTTCACTTGAACACTTAGAGGCCATTGTGGGGTAATTAATTGGCCTAATTTCAATCTTGTTGTGTCTCACGGAACAGGGAAGCCTGAGGGGAGGGAGAGAGATGGGAAAACTACCAGTGGGTGGAGTAGTCAGAACACTTATCAATTAAGTATGCTGTCTTAAATGGGTATGGTCTGTGGAGTCCCCAAATAATTATAAAGTAACATCAAAGATAACTGATCACAGATCACCATAAAAATAGAATAATAATGAAAAGTTTGAAATATTGCAAGAATTATCAAAATGTGATACAAAGACACGAAGTGAGCAAATGCTGATGGAAAAATAGGCGCTGATAGACTTGCTCTGCACAGGGTTGTCACAATTTCAATTTGTAAAGAATGCAATATCTGTGCAACTCAATAAAGCAAAGCACAATAAAATAAGGTATACCCATATATACTTTATAATTCAGGAAGAATTCCTTGCTTCTGAGGATGGAGAAGTTTAGGTAAATACTGGGACATTTATATTTATATTTAGTAGATTTGTTAAATGTGAATAAATATGATTAATAGATCTCTCTTAGTAAAATTTATATTTTCATAGATATTATCAACTTAGGGACAAATTGAGTAGCTCCATTTTAAATAGAGTAGTTTCATCAATAAAATATCACAATCTCATCCACTTTCCAATAGTTTTCCCCTCAGGATCTCCCACAAAATAATCTGAGATGCAACCTCCAGAGGCTGTGGTGGGGTCATTGACAATCCCTGCAGCCAGTAGCCAAGTTGGAGTGGCGGGAAATCTGGGAGAGAGATCTTCATGACTTAACAAGGTCTCCATCTAGGAGGTTTGTCCAAGGGGGAAGGATTCCAAACCCTAAATCGAGATATAGGGGTGAAGCTCCTCTTCAGAGGAGAAACAGCAAAATTCTGACAAGGCAGCAGGCTGCCTTAGCCACTAAATTCTGGGCCTGGAAGAAGCAGGAGTACCAGGAAACCTGCAGGGATGGCACATCGCACAATCTTATGGGATGCATCATCTCAGCCCAGATGCTGAGGAGAGTCTGCAGCTTGGGGGAACACGGGTGCCCAGACCTTGTCTCTTGGGGCATTGTGGGCTGGGTCTTGTCTATGGCACAGAGAATCCCTGGTCTGATGGAATGGCTCAAACCTACCAGGTTTGCTCACAGAGAGCTTGGATCTGAAACTGTCATGAATGAGGTATGTGTGTTTATGTGGTATGTGTGTGGGGTGTATCTATAGATCCAGAAGGGGAAGACCTAGAGTGAAGCTGATTTGGGACACAAAATCAAAATAAAACTGAAATGAACATAATCAGCAATCGCAACGACTGTCGTGGATTGGGGACTTAAACTCCAGGCACAATGCTAGAATTTTAATATAGATCATGCATCCAGAAACTTCAGTGGTATTTCTCACTAACCCCATAGAGCATTTGAAGAAGTAGAAACTCAGAGCAGTGGAGCTACAAGGCCAAGATGATGCAGGAAGGGTGCTTTTGTCCAGAGTCAATGAGTACATTCTCTGTTGGTGCGGGTACCCAGACATACCGGGGAATGTTGACTTTGTCCCTGCTCTTCCTGCAGGGCTGACTCCTGATTTTGCCCTAGCTGAGGTCCAACTTGGCTGCATAACAGGTTCATGGTGTCACGATCTTAAGTCATCAAAGGTGAAAATGAGTCCAGTGAAAAAAGAGCCACATCCATTTTCTAAAATATTCTTAATAGAAATGGAGATAATAAAAGCTATAATAGTGATAAGATTATCTATTCCTACATTTGGCAAATACTTAGTACTTGTTATCTAGCTCACTGTTAGAAGGTTAACATTAATCATTACTGTATTTCATCCTCAAATTAAATTTATAAGAGAACTAATGTCATTCCTTGAATTTTTTTCAAAGTGCATCTCAGAAAGGTTACATAAATTTTCTTCAATGTTACATAGGAGTGCTACACTTAAAATCCATTGTTTTCTGATTTTTTTCCACTACTCTACTTTGCAATAGGAATAACGTTGCGAAACAAAAGGGTACAAAGAAACTTATCTGGAAAGATAACAGCTTCTTTCAAAGTTCTATTTCTTGTTTTCTATTTTTATTTTTAAAATTTATTTTGTTCAAGTATAGTTGATTTACAATCAAAGTTCTATTTCTCTTTCATCCATTGAGTGACAGCTTTGGAGGAAGAAATGACTGCAATAAATAAATTTTGACCATACTTTCTAGAACCAGGCATATTGTAATTATATTAATACTCTAATATAGTAGGAATTGGGGTGGTGGGTGTCTTTTGGCATAGAATGGGTAGCATCTTGAAGTCCTAGATGGAAATTAATATGGTATGCTTTGTGTTCAATATTTAGAAGACAGATACAATAGCATTTCCCATATTAAAAAGAAGCAGATAATTAGAAATGTTTGCTTGGAATGTAGTGTTTTCTCTCTTCTTTTGTCCTGGCCCAGCTATAGCTGTGTCCATCATCACATGCTCCATCTGTCACCATCTATCACAGGAGTTATATGGGTAGCATGCTTCATGCAGCTCCCTCTTGCATTCTGAAATAGGTGTGCAACCTCTCTAGGGTCCTGGGAGTGAATGTTACAGGAGCTCTCTGGTGCCTCCACAGTAAGGTTCTATATTCTGATTTTTCATTTTTAGCAGGCCATGATTATACTTATTTCTCTGCTGCAGAATTCCCTATCTAGCTAGACTATTTGTAGATAAATTCCCAGGAACCAATGCCAGGAGGGATTCCCCTCTAAATATGGAGGCCAGGGCTGCTTCCTTACATCCAGGCCAGTGAAATGATTTGGCGCTGGTCATCAGAGATGATAAAGATGGAAGAAGGGTTGGCAACTGCAAAAGAAGGAAAAACTCCCCTTTCTTATTAACTCCAAGGGAATCAATGGAAGAAGAAAAAATAACGTTTAATTATGAAGTTACATTTTCCCATGTGAGTTGGTGCTTTGGTTCAAAAGTTCTCCCTTTTGCTTTGGTGTCTGCTTTCCTGGGGGAAAATTCAGAATTCACAAAGCAGTAAAAGGCCTGGGACTCTTGGTAGATTAATGTACAAGTTTAATGTATAAGATTTCAGTGCTCTGCCTCAAATAGTTTCCAGTGAGATACACACATATAACAGATGAAGAATCAAAAACTAGGCAATTGGAATTATTTGAATTTTTAAAAGCTTGAGGTTGGATATGATCTTTCAGATGTTTGTAATTATTGAATAGTTTCAATCAATGGCAGAAATATTTATGACAAACTTGTTGTTATCTTTGTCCAAATATACTTTTTTTTTTTTTTACTTTCCAAAGGAAACAGGTAAGTAAGGATTGCCAATACATAACATTTTTTAGACATGATCCCTCCAGAGAAATCCGATTCTTCGGTGAACCCAGATGTTAAAGGGAATAGAGGCAATTTGATTTGGATGATTGTCCTATTTCTCCAATTCTACACTGTAAGTTTCTTGTGCATAAAATGCTTGTCCAATGCATCTCTGTGTTCTCCTGGTGCCTTGCACTCTGTAGGTCTTTACCAATTAGAATAGAATTATGGCTGTTTCCTACCTCATTGATGTCCAAACAAATGCTGAGGTGATACAAGCGACCTATGATGTAACTAAATAAGTGGCACCATAAGAGAATTAAAAGAAGAAGAAATAGTCTCATTTTAAAACCATTTTTTTATAACACAGAGCAAGAATTGACAGTGTTCATTATTTCTGTCCTGTGTCAAAGCTATTTTTTTGAATTTTATTTTATTTATTTTTTTATACAGCAGGTTCTTATTAGTTATCCATTTTATACATATTAGTGTATATATGTCAATCCCAATCTCCCAATTCATCACACCAAATCTATTCTTAAATATCCTCTGAGTAACACTCATGAAATAGATGACCTCATAGTGTCAGTTTCCAGCTTACTTGAGCATTTATACCACAGATCCAGCCATATAGAGGGACTGACCCAGCATGCTCTTTTCCTGCTCAGAATTCATGGAGGAGGGAGTGTGGTCAAGGTGATGGAGTAGGAAGGCTCTGAGCCTATCTTCTCCCATGGGCAAATCAAAATTGCAACTAATTGCAAAGCAACTATCTATGAGAATAACCTGAAGACAAGCAGAAAAGATTTTCCACAACTAAAGATATAAAGAAAGAACAACAATGAGATGAGTAGGAGGGGCAGAGATGCAATAAAGACCCATACCCCTGGTGGGTAACCCACAAACAGGAGGAAATCACAATTTCAGAGGTTCTCCCGAAGGAGTGAGGGTCTAATCCCCACATTGGGCTCCCTAGGCTGGGGGTTCTGCGCCAAGAGCATCTGGCTTTGAAGGGCAGTGGGGCTTGCATATGGGAGAGCTGGAGGGTTGTAGGAAACAAAGACTTTGGTCTTGAAGGGCTCACACAGAACCTCACGTGCTTCAAGACCCAACACAGAGGAAGTACTTTGAAAGAAAATTGGGTCAGACCCACTTGCTGACATTGGAGAGCCTCCTGGAGAGGCAGGAGACAACTGGGACACCCTCGTGCCCCACCCAGGAACATAAATGCTAGTGGCAGCCAAATTTGGGAGCTCATTCTACCACAAGGACACTGGTGTCAGCAAGCACCATTTTGGAATCCTCCCTTTGGTCTATTAGTGGTGAGGGTTTACCTGCCAATCATCCAGTTAGTACCAGTCCTGGGACACACAAGGCAGAGCAGCCAGCCACATGGAGACTCAGTCACACCCACAGTGTGCTGGCACAAGCCCTGGGACTACCTGAACCCTGCAAGCACCCACGCTGGGAGCTGGTTCCACCCACCAGCAGGGTAGTGCCAGCCCTTGGACGCTCCAGGTAGCACAGCCAGACATACAAGGATGCATCCCAGCCCACCAGTGGGCCAGTAGCATCTGCACAAGGCAGGACCTAGCAGCCAATCAGGCCAAGGACTAGCCCCACCTACCAGAGTGCCCATAGTAGTCAGACTGGCCACTATAGAAGGTCCCATGCAGCCCACATAAGAGGCACCCCTAGAGCATATAGCTCTGGTGAGCAGAGGTGAGTGTGCTGCTGGGACACATAGGACATGTCCTACATAAGGCCACTTCTCTAAAGTCAAGAAACATAACCACCCTCCCTAATACAAATAAAATAAAACAAAACAGATAATTAGGTAAAATGAGGTGATAGAAGAATATGTTTCAAATGAAGAAACAAGGTAAAAAGAAGAACTAAGTGAAGTGGAGACAAGCAATCTACCAAATAAAGAATTCAGGGTAATGATCATAAAGGTGTTCAATGAACTTGGAACAAGAATGGATGAACCCAGTGAGAAGTTTACCAAAGAGAAAATATAAAGGACCAAACAGAGCTAAAGAATAAAATAACTGAAATAAAAAAAAAATAGGATGCCACTCTCACCACTTTATTCAACATAGTACTGGAAGTCCTAGCCACAGCAATCAGACAAGGAAAATAAAGAAAAGGAATTCAAATTGGAAAGGAAGAAGTAAAACTGTCACTGTTTGCAGATAAACACTATATATAAAAAATCTTAAAGATGCCACCAAAAAACTATTAGAAGTAATAAGTGAATTCACTAAAGTTGCAGGACACAAAATTAATATACAGAAATCTGTTGCTTTTCTATACATGAACAACGGACTATCAGAAAGAGAAACTGAGAAAAAATCCCATTTACTATTACATAAAAATAAAACTGAGGAATAAATTTAACCAAGGAGGTGAACAATCTGTACTCTGAAAACTATAAGACATTGATGAAAGAAATTGAAGACAACACAAAGATATAGAATGATATACCATGCCCACTATGTTGACACATTTTTAAAGCAAGTTAATTGACAATTCTTTTCTGTGTAATAATTTATCTACTTCAACTCATTCTTAATTCCCCTAACCTAGTTGGTGTCCCAGAAAATCCCTGGCTCAGGGATTCATTCTGCTACAAAAGTTACTTTGCAAGTCTTTTCCTGGTTCTGAGATTGTTTTGAAAATTAGTCATGCTAGAAAGCCTGATGATGTAAGAGAGAAAAAATGCTGGAGGAAGATTCCAGAGAAAGGTCAAGGTGATGAGACGAAGAGTGCATGCACGTAGAAAAATCTAAACAATAGGAGAAATTTGACCTTCATGAGACGAAAGAGAAGGTGTTGATGGAAATGATGAAGTGTGTGTGTGAGTGTGTTTCTGTGTGTGCCTGTTGTGTGTGTTGGAGAGAGGTGAGAATAAATTAATGCCAGATGCAGAATCGCACAGATTACAAAAAATCATCTCCTATGGGTGGACCAATTGCCAAAGAACTCGGTCTCACATCAGACAAATTATCCAAAATGTGGAAACCGTGTGCCTCGGTCCAGACTGGATTGTAGTTTCTGCTCTGGCCCTCAGCCAGTTGCCTTTGTGCAGTGCACATACTGCACATCTGTATGCAGGAGCCCCTTGATACTCTATTTTATTTTTAAAATTAAAAATGTGGATCTGGGTCTCAGATAAAGAGATTGATAGATGATTGGAGGGAAATTTTATATATTTAATATAGCTAGTGAGTCAAATAGGGGAGTGGTAGCTTATTAGGGAGACGCAAATGAAATAGTGGCTACTCTTGAGTTTGGAAGAAAAGGGTCTCTTGTGGCAGCATTTGTGTCTGTCTCTGCCATGTCAGACACCTGAGCCATGGGGCAAACGGTGGATGATTAAATGATGAAGGTGAAGACATGTGGGGGAAGGACAAATGGAAAACAGTTAAGTGTTGGCCAGAGTGTGGTTCGTGTGTTGGACTATGAAGGGAAGATAGGTCAGTGAGGACTGTAGAGATTGCAAACACAGAAGGGTCACTGGCTGGCAGAGGTGATGAACCCGGAGAATAGAAGCTGTGGAAACATGGAGATGAGCAAGCTGGAAGTTCAGAGTTTGTGGTGGGAGCACAACAATGCTGGGCCTTGGGACTCCAGGTGTTGGTTACTTGTGGGTGATGACAAGTCATGGGCCCCTGGGTGACCACTGTGTTGTGAGTTGGAGGGTCACTGGAACAGAGAGTGTTGGGGAACCAAGATCACATTAGTTGAATCAATCTAGTTTGTATAGATACAAGTCTTCCAGCGTGATTTCCAGAGATGAAGTAGAGGAAGGCTGAAGGGGGTGTGTGGGGGGAGAGGGGAAGCCAGGGAATATGTATCCATGTGTCTTTGTGTCATGAATCTCCGTAGAGGAGAAAAGTGAACTAGGAAAATCACCCCTCCTCAGTGGCCTTATTGGCTCAACTGGAGGGGTCAGCTCTTCCTCCTTCTCCCCCTCCTCTCCCCTCCCATCCCCCTCTTCCTCCCCTTCTTCCCCTTCTTCTTCTTCTGTCCACAGCTGCTTTATTCATAATAGCCCCAAACTGGAAACAACCCAAATAGCCAAATAAATAGGTGAATAGGTAAACAAATTGTGGAATATACTTAAATGAAATCCACAATCATGATAAAGAGGAATCAACTGTTGATATATATATACTACAATGTGGGTAATTCTCAAAATAATTATGCTGAGTGAAAGAAGCCAGACATAAAATAATATATTGCATGAAGTTACAGAAAATACAAACTAATCTATAGTGACAGAGGAAAGCAGATCACAGATTGCTGGGGAGGAGGGGCAAGGTAGACTAAGATGGAGGAATTACAGGAATTACACAAAAAATCTTTGGGAGGGTGATGGATATATTCATTATCTTGGTTGTGGTAATGGCTTCACAGGCATATACATATGTCAAAACTTATTAAATTATACAATTTAGACATGTGCAGTTTATGATAAATCAATTGTACATCAAAAAGTTGTTAAAAATAATACTCCCTCCCTCCATAAATTTAATAAACCCTTTTGAAATCTTATTTTCCAGCCTTGGTTTTCTTCTTTCAACAGTAAATATTTCTCTCCATTCTCCTCCTGCTTGCATGATTTCTGATGAGAAGTCTGCTATAATACTTACCCTTGATCCTCTATAAGTGAGATATTTTTTTTCCTTTTGGCTTCTTTCAAGACTTTGTCTTGGTTTTTGTTTTCTGTAGTTTGAATATGATATGCCTCAGTGTAAATTTTTTTCAGTATTTATCCTGCTTGATGTGCTCTGAACTTCCTGGATGTGTGGTTGGATGACTGTCATTAATTTTGGAAAATTCTTATCCATCATTCCTTCAAATATTTAGCAACAACCTTCCTCAGGGAAAAGACAGCTTCCAGTGAGGTTGAAGAGGAGGAGAGTGTACATTTGACAGGACTGGGGTTCCAGTGCCAGCCCCCCAGAACCTAAAGCCCTCAGACGGGTTTATTCCTGAAGGAATCCCTCTCCCTCTGCCTTCTCAACAGCATCAAGAGTGTAGCTAACTTTTTCTTTTTCAATGCTGCTGCTTCCTTTCCTTTGACTCAGAATATTCTGCCAGATTTCTAGAGCAAAACCTCCTGCTCTCAAGGTTTCTGACTATTTCTAAGCACGATAAAGTTGTTTCAAAGACAACTGTGGCTAAAGTAATGTCTCTGTCCTGAGCCTGGAAATGTTGTACAGCTGACTGCTTTATTGGGAACCAAAACACTGGGAACAGCTGGGTGGGTGCCTGAGCAGTTCCAGGCTGGGTTGGGCATGGGTAAATGATTGGGTTCTTTGCTTCTGCTGTGGTATAAAAATAAAATCTGCATTGTATATTTTTAGTAATTTAAAACACAATAAAAGTGATCAGAATCCTTTAAAAAATCTGCAATGGCGTAACCAGGATAGAGATTTGCATAAATAGGTTACAGCAACACAGAAACTGCATTTTCTGTCTCAAAAAGGAGGAAATAAAATGCAGATATAACTAAGGAAAATAATATATACAATTCTGTAGTGTTTCATTTGGAAAATATGAGTGTATAAGTGTAAGGAGAGGTAATAGTTCTCTAGAAAATATTATCACCTTGCAAAAGGGAAGGAAGTATGGTTAAACTGCTATTACTTCTCTGATGAAATATTTAGAATGGCAAAATGTCTTTGAGAGATATGCACATTTTGTTTTATTTTTTTCTAAATCTAACTTCTGAATATGTCCACTTCCATTCAGACTAACCCAAAGGATAATACAATGCAGTTTGAAGGGCAGTGAAGAACAAAGTATTGGAGTGACAAAGAAAATGATCCCACAATGTTCTATAGATAGCACAAAAGAGTACCATTCACTGCTGCTTTTTCAACTCATCACAACTTGTACAAGCCAACTCTGTAAGCTAATATCTTCAAGAAGAAAAAAAAAAACCCTTATAAAATACATTTCTAACAGTATTTTCTAATCATAAAATAGATTCCAGAGAAAATTCAGAAGATGTTTAAAAAACTGAAAATGTGGCATTTATAACATGAGGAGTATAAATAAACACAGGAATCTAGAGGCAAGAAACAAAATTGCATCTTGTGGATGAAATTTTTGGAGGTGGGGAGAAGATTGTTCCAGAGGATGTCACATTGAGTTCATCCACAGCCTAGCACACTAAGGAACATTGTCTTTCTAAGAATTTAGGAACTACTGCTCTAAATCTATATTTTTTTTCCTTTCATCTCCCTTATCATTTTTTTAATTAAAAAAAATTAAATTGAAGTCTAGTTAGTTTACAATGTTGTTTCAACTGTACAGCAAAGTGATTCAGTTATATATATACATGTATGTATATACATATTCATTTTCAGATTTTTTTTCTATTATAGGTTATCACATGATATTGATAGTTCCCTGTGCTATATAGTATGTCCTTGTTGTTTATCTGTTAAATATACGGTAGTGTGCATATGTTAATATCAAACTCCTAATTTATTTCCCCCCACCCGCTATCCCCTTTGGTAACAATAAGTTTGTTTTCTATGTCTGTGAGTCTGATTTCCAGCAGTATAAGAACAACTGACAGTGTGAATACACCCTACATCATGACACAGTACTCACACATATGTGTGTATCCATGAGATGAATGCTCATAATTTCATTTTTTTCTAGTCTTTTCTCTTCTCTTCCATTCTCTTTCATTTTTAAAATGCTGATCTTGACCCCACTTCATTGATTTCACAATCCACGAATATGTGGCCACCGTAGGTGGAATACTGACCTGCTTATGATATGTTCTTAATGCTGATTTGGTTTTCCATGTCCCACCTTTTCCTTCCCCTTTTTGAAGATCTTTTTCCCCTGCCATGATTCAGAAGCGTTTCTCTACCTTTATCTGTGGAACTCTGCTGTCTCTGACCACCAGTGAGGGCAGGTCCATGGGCCACGTGTGGACAAAGCCCCCTTGCATCTCCCAAGGGCTACCTTCTGGGGTGGGGTGGAAGAAAGGAGCCTCTGAAAACTTTTCACTTCATCTGAACACAACTGGGTCCAGAACCCAGGATTCACAGCTCGAGGGGGTGAAACTACTTACATAAGACTCTCCAAAAGTGCCATATTGCAGCTAATGGTCCTGCCTCACACTTTATGGAGAGAAGAAATGATGGGAAGAAGCTTATTTTCCTGCCATCAAGTCCTCCGACTCCACACATCTGCATCTACAGCCTGGATGCTCCGTCCTGGACAATGGCAAAGTGCCCTTTCTCTACCCAAAGGCTACTGCTGCTCTACTACTTAGGGTACTAATCCTGCCCATGTTTGTGACTATTTTGCAGCTGCAACTAATCTCTTTTCCCCTTGATCACTGACTTCTCTCTTCCCTTCCGCCACAGACATGCCAACACCCCACACTGAAACTAAACGGCACACCTACTCCTGAGCGCGGGCCCTCACCAGCTGACGCCTCATTTCTTTGCTTCTCTGCACAGCACAGCTTGAAAGGGTTGCACGTATTTGCTGTACCCACTTAACCTCGTCTCCTCACAGTCAGTCCTCTGGGCACTGGTCCCCGCAATCCCAGGGAATCTGCTCTTGATGGGTTACTATGACGTCATAGTACACTGCTGACGTCACTCCATTGGTTCCCATTCTGTTCACTCAGCAGCATTTGACATCCCTGACCACCTTCTTTATGAAAATCTCTCCTCAGAATCTTCTGATTTTCCTCCCTTCTCACTGGATGCCACTGCTTAATCTCCTTCGCTTGTTCAGCCCTTTCCTGCTCTTTTATTCGCTGTAGTCCTTATACTTTGTGTCATTATCTAATTTAGTTTATTGTCAGTTTCCACCACTAAAATGTACGTTCTGATAGGACAAGGGTTTTTTTTTTTCTGTTTTGCTCCCTGATAATCTCCAACACTTAGGACAATGTGTGATCTATAATTGTCATTCAATGCTTTGTTAAATGAATCTCGTAGTGTCTTGGATGTATACGTTTTAAAATTTTATAAGTGCTATTGTGCTATAGATGTTCTTCTGTCTTTTCTTTTTTTAATACATAACCCTAAGCGTTTAAGATCACCAATGTTGCCTTATGTAGATAGAATATATTGGTTTTAATATTTCAAGGTATTCTCTTCATGTAAACATCATATTTTATTTGCCTATTTTCTTAGGAATTAACGTTTAAGTTGCTCCGAACTTGTTATACCACAAATATTGAAACCAAGATTAGTCCCATGAATGTCGCCTTGTGGGCCTGTGAATTTCTCTGGGAGAGGTATACTCAGGAGAAGGGCTTGTGAATCATAGGTTATATGTCTTCATTATCTCTACATAATAAGTACTGCCATGTTGCTTCCCAAAAATGATGCATAAGTTTGCATTCTTACCTAAGGTATGTGGAGGCTTATTTTCCCATATATTCCACCACATTTATAATTACCTTTCTTGTTTTTATCAAGCTGATTGGTGTAGAATATCCTTTTAAAAAATAATTTAAAAAATTTTACATTCGTACCACTTTATATGGACACTGAAGTATGAATTTCAGTAATTTTCACTTTATGAAATATTATTCTTCTTTTGATATTTCCCCCAACCATTTAAATACATAAATCATCCTTAGCTTGTGGATTGCAGAAAAACAGGCAGCCTGCTTGTTTTGGCTACCAAGCCATGAGCTAGGTGGTTGGCAGAATGATATCTTACTGTTGCTTTTCTTTGAAAATATCTGCCTACTAATGAATTTAACCATCTTTTTCGGAACTTGTTAGCTTTTTAGGTTTCCCTTTTATTATTAACTTATTTTCTGTCTTTGATGAATGGCATTTTTATTAGTTTTCCTGTATTTGTTTACATTTTTAAGACTCTGATATATTCTTAAATATTAGTCTTTGTCAAGTTTTTACATTTCAATTAATCTTCTCTCAGTCTATCATCTGTCAGGTGGCCTCCTATTTGTCTCTCTCAGTTGAACAGATATTTCAAATTTTGGTAGAGTAAATTCCAGTAAGCTTTTGATCTTCATGGTTTGTGAATGTTTAATATTACCAAAGAGGCAATTCCTTACTTCTATATCACAAAGATATTTTTCTATATTTTCATCTCTTAGTTTTATGTTATATTTCACTTTCAAGTCCTTAATTCTGCATCCATCTTGTAGTTAGTGAAAGATACAGATCCAGCTTAAATTTCATGTGAGGTGAACAGTCATCCCCAAGAAAGCTATTTAATATTTTTTTTCTTTATTATTGATTTGTTGGTACCACTCTTATATCAAGTTTTATCTGTTTTATGAGCATTTATTTCTGAGCTTGCTTTTCTGTTGTGAGTCTATATTTTAATTGGTACCATAGTATCATGTTATTTTATTATTACTAACATTAGCATTATTATTATTACATTACATTCTATCTTAAATTCTTGTATGACAATTCTCTCTTTTATTTTCTCAAGACTAGTTTATTCATGGAACTTCATTCTTTCCTATAAATTTTTAGATAACTTCTTTTCAAAAAAAGACTTGAAAAAAATCCAATTGAGTTTTTAATTTGATTTCATTAAATTATAAATTTATATGTTAATTTGTGGTTAAATAATATATTTTTCTTTCTTTGTACTCTAAGGTTTTAAGAATTTTCTTCAGAAAGTAGTTGTGCTTCCTCTGCGGGCTTAGTTCCTAGGTATGTATTTTTGCTCTTGCCAGTATAAAGGAATGGTCTTGATTATTTTAAAATCTGTGCTAGAAAATTTGTTGTAGTCTTTTTACTCTTAGTAGTATATCCGATATGTTTTCTGTACTTGCCCATAAAAATCTATAAATAATGGACATTCTACTTAATTAAAAAAAAAAAAAAATACATGCTTTGTCTCTTTTGCTGGTCTGCAAGTGTTATCCAGAACTTCTAGTGCCATGCATAACAACAGTGAGATCAGGCATCTTTTTCCTGCATTTAAAGAGGTACATGGAGATTTCTGGGTTTTGGTCTCACATGTAAGGAGCTTGACGGTCATCACTCTTGTTCCACAAATAAAATAAAATAAAATAAAATAAAATAAAATAAAATAAAATAAAATAAAATAAAATAAAATAAAATAAAAAGCTGAACAAACTGAAAATCAAGAATTCATCTTAGATCCTTAGAGAACTGAGGACACAGGGAAGATGACTGCCCTCAACATTGAAGAAATGGGCAGGTGGAAACAGAGAATCATAACTCAGCAGCACAAAAGCCCAGGAGTACAATGTAAATTGTGATTAACAAATTTCTGGAGGCACCATGTGGAAGAATTTAAGAGCTAAAACCCCACAGGCCCAGTGTGAGGGGAGTGCCCACAATTGGTGAGTTTTATCCCCAGGAACCTGACCAGGTTTTCCAAGTAAAGGGCAGAGAAAACTCCATTTACGCTTTTGGCCAGGGGAGAGAAAAGTTGCCATTTAGAAGTATGCCCAGAGCATTCTGATTTTCTTAACAAGGCCTGGCCTCAGAGAAACTATTTTACCAGAACCTAACCAGCCCGGTGAAGGGAACTATCCAACTCCAGCCTTTTCTAGATTTCCTGTCTCATCTAAGAAAGAACAAATAAACAAAAACCCAGAGCAGAGAAGCACAGGCTCACTAAAAGACTGATACACAGTTATAGAAATTGTTTCCCTGCTCGCCCTTTTTCAGCCAGGCCAAAAAAAAAAAATGTTTTTGGGGAGCAAGTTAACATATAAAGTGGTGTTATATAAAATATCAATTGTCTTCTGTATTTTGATAAGCATCAGTACCAGTTCTTTCATTTGAAACACAATTTGTGGCATTGGAGGAAAAAGAATCTGTGATTGTTGAAGTGAATTTTGTTATAAATGCAAAGAAAAGATACAATATAGAAAAAATACTTTCTAAAAAACCCCACCATATCACCATATAAATAGAGATACTATGTGATACAATGAAAAGAGCTGTGCATCTCAGACACTGTTAAAGAAAAAAAAAAATATCTAAAGGAAACCTGAGGACAGCCAGAGAGACAAAAATAAGGGCACAAGGGAAAATATTAGCCTCTGATACCTACAGGTATAGCAGGCAGTAAACACAGCATATCCCCACCATGTAAAAGAAAACGTCACACAAAAGGATTTTAAACCTTATTTTCTCTTACCCAGTACCTCATGTACAGATTTCAGCAGTTACCAGACACACTAAAAGACAAAAAACATAGTTTGAAGAGACAGAGTAAGCAAGAAAACCAGACTAAGATATGGCAGAAATTTTGGAATTATCTGGGAATTTAAAGCAACTATAATTATAAGCTAAGTGCTAAAATAGAAAAAGTGGGCAATATGTAAGAACAGATGGGTAATGTAGGCAGAGTGATGTAAACTCTAAGGAAGAATCAAAAGGAACCTATAGCAATCAAAAACACTGTCACAGAAATGAAGAATGTGCAATTTTTTATTGGGTTGTTTGTATTGATGACATAAAGCTACATGAGCTGTTTCTAAATTTTGGAGACTAATCCCTTGTCAGTCACATCATTTGCAAATATTTTCTCCCATTCTGTGGGTTGTCTTTTCATTTTGTTTATGGTTCCCTTCACTATGCAAAAGCTTTTGAGTTTAATTAGGTCCCATTTGTTTATTTCTGTTTTCATTTCCATGACTCTGGGAGACAGATTGAGAAAGATATTGCTGTGATTTATGTCAGAGAGTGTTCTGCCTATGTTTTCCTCAGAGAGTTTTATTGTATCCGGTCTCACATTTAGGTCTTCAATCCATTTTTCGTTTTAACATCTTTATTGGAATATAATTGCTTTACAATGGTGTGTTAATTTCTGTTGTATAACAAAATCAATCAGCTATACATATACATACAACCCCATAGCTCCTCCCTCTTGTGTCTCCCTCCCACCCTCCTTATCCAAACCCTCTAGGTGGACACAAAGCTGATCACTTTGTCCCAGCTTACACTTCCCCCTCCCAGTGTCCTCAACTCCATTCTGTATGTCTGCATCTTTATTCCTGTCCTGCCCCTAGGGTCTTCAGAACACTTTTTTTTCTTTTTTTTTAAAAGATTCAATATATATGTGTTAGCATCCAGTATTTGTTTTTCTTTTTCTGACTTAATTCACTCTGTATGACAGTCTCTAGGTCCATCCACCTTGCTATAAATAACTCAATTTCATTTCTTTTTATGGCTGAGTAATATTCCATTGTATATATGTGCCACATCTTCTTTATCCATTCATCAGTTGATGGACAGTTAGGTTTCTTCCATGTCCTGGCTATTGTAAACAGAGCTGCAATGAAAATTGTGGTACATGACTCTTTTTGAATTATGGTTTTCTCAGGGTATATGCCCAGTAGTGGGATTGCTGGGTCGTATGGTAGTTCTATTTTTAGTTTTTTAAGGAACCTCCATACTGTTCTCCATAGTGGCTGTATCAATTTACAATCCCACCAACAGTGTAAGAGGGTTCTCTTTTCTCCACACCCTCTCCAGCATTTATTGTTTCTAGATTTTTTGATGATGGACATTCTGACAGGTGTGAGGTGATACCTCATTGTAGTTTGATTTGCATTTCTCTAATGATTAGTGATGTTGAGCATCCTTTCATGCGTTTGTTGGCAATCTGTATAGCTTCTTTGGATAAATGTCTGTTTAGGTCTTCTGCCCATTTTTGGATTGGATTTTTTGTTTTTTTGATAATGAGCTGCATGAGCTGCTTATATATTTTGGAGATTAATCCTTTGCCAGCTGCTTGATTTGCAAATATTTTCTCCCACTCTGGGGGGTGTCTTTTCTTCTTGTTTATGGTTTCCTTTGTTGTGCAAAAGCTTTTAAGTTTCATTAGGTCCCATTTATTTTTGTTTTTATTTCCATTACTCTAGGAGGTGGGTCAAAAAGGATCTTGCTGTGATTTATATCATAGAGTGTTCTGCCTATGTTTTCCTCTAAGAGTTTTCTAGTGTCTGGCCTTACATTTAGGTCTTTAATCCATTTTGAGTTTATTTTTGTGTATGGTGTTAAGGAGTGTTCTAATTTCATTCTTTTACATGTAGCTGTCCAGTTTTCTCAGCACCACTTATTGAAGAGGCTGTCTTTTCTCCATTGTATATTCTTGCCTCCTTTATCAAAGATAAGGAGACCATATATGCATGGGTTTATCTCTGGGCTTTCTATGGTTCCATTGATCTATATTTCTGTTTTTGGGTCAGTACCATACTGTCTTGATTACTGTAGCTTTGTAGTATAGTCTGATGTCAGGGAGACTGATTCCTACAGCTCTGTTTTTCTTTCTCAAGATTGCTTTGGATATATGGGCTCTTTCCTGTTTCCATACAAATTGTGAAATTTTTTGTTCTAGTTCTGTGAAAAATGCCATTGGTGGTTTGATAGGGACTGCACTGAATATAATGATTGCTTTGGGTAGGACAGTCGTTTTCACAATGTTGATTCTTCCAATCCAAGAACATGGTATATTTCTCCATCTGTTTGTATCATCTTTAATTCCTGTCATCAGTGTCTTATAGATTTCTGCATACAGGTCTTTTGTCTCCTTAGGTAGGTTTATTCCTAGGCATTTTATTCTTTTTGTTGCAATGGTAAATGGGAATGTTTCCTTCAATTCTCTTTCAGATTTTTCATCATTAGTGTATAGGAAAGCAAGAGATTTCTATGCTTTAATTTTGTATCCTGCTACTTTACCAAATTCATTATTTAGCTCTAGTAGTTTTCTGGTAACGTCTTTAGGCTTCTCTATGTATAGTATCACGTCATCTACAAACAGTGGCATTTTTACTTCTTCTTTTCCAGTTTGTATTCCTTTCATTTCTTTTTCCTCTCTGATTGTGGTGGCTAAAACTTCCAAAACTATGTTGAATAATAGTGGTGAGAATGGGCAACCTTGTCTTGTTACTGGTCTTAGTTGAAATTGTTTCAGTTTTTCACCATTGAGAAAGATGTTGGCTGTGGGTTTGTCATATAGGGCCTTTATTATGTTGAGGAAAGTTCCCTCTATGCCTACTCTCTGGAGGGTTGAATTTTGTCGAAAGCTTTTTCTGCATCTATTGAGATGATCATATGGTTTTTCTCCTTCAGTTTGTTAATATGGTGTATCCCATTGATTGATTTGCATATATTGAAGAATCCTTGCATTCCTGGGATAAACCGCACTTGATCATGGTGTATGATCCTTTTAATGTGCTGTTGGATTCAGTTTGCTAGTATTTTGTTGAGGATTTTTGCATCTCTGGTCATCAGTGATATTGGCCTGTAGTTTTCTTTTTTTGTGGCATCTTTGTCTGATTTTGGTGTCAGGTTGATGGTGGCCTCATAGACTGAATGTGGGAGTGTTCTTCCCTGTGCTATATTTTGGAAGAGTTTGAGGATAGGTGTTAGCTCTTCTCTAAGTATTTGATAGAATTTGCCCATGAAGCCACCTGGTCCTGGGCTTTTGTTTGTTGGAAGATTTTAAATCACAGTTTCAATTTCAGTGCTTGTGATTAATCTCTTTGTATTTTCTATTTGTTCCTGGTTCAGTGTCAGAAGGTTGTGCTTTTCTAAGAATTTGTCCATTTCTTCCAGGTTGTCCATTTTATTGGCATATAGTTGCTTGTAGTAACCTCTCATGTTCCTTTGTATTTCTGCAGTGTCAATTGTTACTTCTCCTTTTTCATTTCTAATTCTATTGATTTGAGTCCTCTCTCTTTTTTTCTTGATGACTCTGGCTAATGGTTTATCAATTTTGTTTATCTTCTCAAAGAACCAGCTTTTAGTCTTATTGATCTTTGCTATAGTTTCCTTCATTTCTGTTTCTTTTATTTCTGATCTTTATGATTTCTTTCCTTCTGCTAACTTTGGGTTTTTTTTTTTTTCTTCTTTCTCTAATCCCTTTAGTTGTAAGGTTAGGTTGTTTATTTGACATGTTTCTTGTTTTTTGAGGTAGGATTGTATTGTTATAAACTTCCCTCTTAGAACTGCTTTTGCTGAACCCCATAGGTTTTGGGTCATCGTGATTTCATTGTCATTTGTTTCTGCATATTTTTCATTTCCTCTTTGATTTCTTTAGTGATCTCTTAGTTATTTAATAGTGTTTTGTTTAGCCTCCACATGTTTTTATTTTTTACAGATTTTTTCCAGTAATTGATATCTAGTCTTATAGTGCTGTCATTGGAAAAGATATCTGACACAATTTCAATTTTCCTAAATTTTCCAGGGCTTGATTTGTGACCCAAGATATGATCTATCTTGGAGTATGTCCCATGAGCACTTGTGAAGAAAGTGCATTCTGCTGTTTTTGGATGGAATGTCTTATAAATACCAATTAAGTCCATCAAGTTTAACTTACCATTTAAAGCTTGTGTTTCCTTATTTATTTTCATTTTAGATGATCTCTCCATTGGTGAAAGTGGGGTGGTAACGTCCCCTACTCTTATTGTGTTACTATCGATTCCCCTTTTATGGCTGTTAGCATTTGCCTTATGTATTGAGGTGCTCCTATGTTGGGTGCATAACTATTTACAATTGTTATATCTTCTTCTTGGATTGATCCCTTGATCATTATGTAGTGTCCTTCTTTGTCTCTTGCAACAGTCTTTATTTTAAAGTCTATTTTGTCTGATATGAGAATTGCTACTCCAGCTTTCTTTTGATTTCCATTTGCATGGAATATCTTTTTCCATCCCCTCACTTTCAGTCTGTATGTGTCCCTAGGTCTGAAGTGGGTCTCTTGTAGACAGCATATGTAAGTGTCTGGTTTTTGTATCCATTCAGGCAGTCTATGTCTTTTGGTTGGAGCATTTAATCCATTTACATTTAAGGTAATTATTGATGTGTATGTTCCTATTACTATTTTCTTAATTGTTTTTGGTTTGTTATTGTCTTTTCTTTTCTCTTGTGTTTCCTGCCCAGAGAAGTTCCTTTAGCATTTGTTGTAGGGCTGGTTTGGTGGTGACGAATTCTGTCAGCTTTTGCTTATCTGTAAAGATTTTTATTTCTCCATCAAATCTGGATGAGATTCTTCTTGGGTAGAGTAATCTTGGTTGCAGCTTTTTCCCTTTCATCACTTTAAATATGTCCTGCCACTCCCTTCTGGCTTGCCGAGTTTCTGCTGAAACGTCAGCTTTTAACCTTATGGGGATTCCCTTGTATGTTAATTCTTGCTTTTCCCTTGTTGCTTTTAATACTTTTTCTTTGTACTTAATTTTTAATAGTTTGATTAATATATGTCTTGACATGTTTCTCCTTGGATTTATCCTGTATGGGACTCTCTGTGCTTCCTGGACTAGACTGACTATTTCCTGACCCATATTAGGGAACTTTTCAACTATAACCTCTTCAAATATTTTCTCAGTCCCTTTTTTTTTCTTTTCTTTTTCTGGGACCACTATAATTCGAATGTTGTTTCATTCAATGTTTTCCCAGAGGTCTCTGTGTTTGTCCTCAATTCTTTTCATTCTTTTTTCTTTTTTCTGCTCTGCGGTAGTTATTTCCACTTTTTTGTCTTCCAGGTCACTTATCTGTTCTTCTGCCTCACTTGTTCTGCTATTGATTCCTTCTAGAGAATTTTTAATTTCATTTATTGTGTTGTTCATCCTTATTTGTTTGCTCTTTAGTTCCTCTGGGTCCTTGTTAAACATTTCTTGATTTTCTCCATTTTGTTTCCAAGATTTTGGGTCATCTTTACTATCATTACTCTGAATTCTTTTTCAGGTATACTGCCTATTTCCTCTTCCTATATTTGGTCTGGTGGGTTTTTACTTTGTTCCTTCATCTGCTGTGTATTCCTCTGTCTTCTCATTTGGCTTAAGATACTGTGTTTGGGCTCTCCATCTTGCAGGCTGCAGTTAGTAGTTCCCATTGTTTTTGGTGTCTGCTCCCAGTGGTTAAGGTTGGTTCAGTGAGTTGTGTAGGCTTCCTGGTGAAGGGGGCTGGTGCCTATTTTCTGTGGATGAGGCTAGATCTTGTCTTTCTGGAGGGCAGGACCACATCTGGTGGTGTGTTTTGGGGTGTCTGTGAACTTATTATGATTTTAGGCAGCCTCTCTGCTAATGGGTGGGTTTGTGTTCCTGTCTTGCTAGTTGTTTGGCATAGGGTGTCCAGCACTGTAGCTTGCCGGTCATTGAATGGAGCTCAGTCATAACATTGAGATCGACATCTCTAGGAGAGCTTTTGCCATTTGATGTTACATGGGGCTGGGAGCTGTCTGGTGGACCAATGTCCTGAACTCGGCTCTCCCACCCCCGAGGCTCAGGTCTGACACCCGTCCAGAGCACAAAGACCCTGTCAGCCACACAGTTCCGAAGAAAAGGGGGGGAAAAAAGAAAGAGAGAAAGAAAAATAAAATAAAATGAAGTTATTAAAATAATTATTAAAAATATAAAATATAAAAGTAATAAAAAAAAGAAAGAGAGAAAGAAAGAAGAGAGCAACCAAACCAAAAAACATATCCTCCAATGATAACAAGTGCTAAAAACTATACTAAAAAAACCCCAAAAACACAAAACAAAAAACAAAAAAAGGACAGTCAGAACCCTAGGACAAATGGCAGAAGCAAAGCTATACAGACAAAATCACACAGAGAAACGTACACATATGCACTCAGAAGAAGAGAAAAAGGAAAAAAAAGAAAAAAACGTATATATATAAAGAAATTAAAAAAGGAAGAGAGCAACCAAATCAATAAACAAATCTACCAATGATAATAAGCTCTAAATACTAAACTAAGATAAACATCAAACGAGAAAGTAATTAGATGCAGATAGCAAACCCAAGTCTACAGTTGCTCCCAAAGTCCACTGCCTCAATTTTGGGATGATTTGTTGTCTATTCAGGTATTCCACAGATGCAGGGTACATCAAGTTGATTGTCGAGATTTAATCCGCTGCTCCTGAGGCTGCTGGGAGAAATTTCCATTTCTCTTCTTTGTTCGCACAGCTCCTGGGGTTTAGCTTTGGATATGGCCCTGCCTCTGCCTATAAGCCAGCTGAAGGCGTCCTTTGGGAAGTCTGAGGTCTTCTGCCAATGTTCAGTAGGTGTTCTGTAGGAGTTATTCCACATGTAGATGTTGTTTTGATGCATTTGTGGGGAGGAAGGTGATCTCCACGTCTTACTCCTCTGCCATCTTGAAGGCGCCCCCCTTCAATCCATTTTGAGTTTATTTTTGTGCATGGTGTTAAAGAATGTTCTAATTTCATTTTTTTTTTTTACATGTAGCTGTCCAGTTTTCCCAGCACCATTTATTGAAGAGACTGTCTTTCTTCCATTGTATAATCTTGCCTCCCTTGTCATAGACTAATTGTCTATAGATGTGAAGGTTCATCTCTGGGCTGTCTATCCTGTTCCATTGATCTATATTTCTGTTTTTTGTGTCAGAACCATACTGTTTTGATTACTGTAGCTTTGTAGTATAGTCTGAAGTCAGGGAAACCGATTCCTCTGGCTCCATTTTTTTTCTCAAGATTGCTTTGGCTATTTGGGGTCTTTTGTGTTTACATATAAATTTTTGGATTTTTTTGTTCTAATTTTGTGAAAAATGCCATTGGTCATTTGATAGGGATTGCACTGAATCTGTAGATTGCCTTGGGTAGTATAGTGATTTAGTCAATAATGATTTTCCAGTTCAAGAACATGGTATATCTTTCTACCTGTTTGTGTCATCTTTGATTTCTCTAAGTGAGAAAGAGACCAGCAACTTAAGACATCTTTGCACATATATACACTGCTACACCAAAACCTGATGGGAACAGCCAAGTCCAAAACTACAATAGATACACACATACAAAAGAAAAAGCAACCAAAACATAATACTAAAGATAGTCATCAAACCACAAGAGAAGAGAATAGGAGAGGAAGGGAAGAAAAAAGACCTATAAAAAAACCCCAAAACAATTAAGAAAATGGCAATAGGAACATACATATGGATAATTACCTTAAAGGTAAATGGATTAAATGCTCCAACCAAAAGACAGAGACTGGCTGAATGGATACATAAACAAGACCTGTATATATACTGTCTATAAGAGACTCACTTCGGGCTTAGGGACACATACAAACTGAAAGTGAGAGGATGGAAAAAGTATTCCATGCAAATGGAAACCAAAAGAAAGCTGGAAGGGCTTCCCTGGTGGTGCGGTGGTTGAGAATCTGTCTGCCAATGCAGGGGACACAGGTTCAAGCCCTGGTCTGGGAAGATCCCACATGCCACAGAGCAACTAGGCCCGTGAGCCACAATTACTGAGTCTGCGCGTCTGGAGCCTGTGCTCCGCAACAAGAGAAGCCACGATAGTGAGAGGCCCGTGTACTGCGATGAAGAGTGGCCCCCACTTGCCGTAACTAGAGAAAACCCTCGCACAGAAATGAAGACCCAACACAGCCATAAATAAATAAGTAAATAAATAAATAAATGGATCATCAAGTTTAAAAAAAAAGAAAGCTGGAGTAGCAGTACTCATATTAGACAAAATAGACTTTAAAATAAAGCCTGTTATAAGAGACAAAAAAGGACAGTAGATAACAATCAAGGGATCAATCCAGGAAGAAGATATAACTATTGTAAATATATATGTACCTAACATAGGGACCCCTTAATATATAAGGCAAATACTAACAGCCATAAAGGGAGAAATCAACATTAACACAATAATAGTGGGGGACTTTAACACCCTATTTTCATCAATGGACAGATCATCCTGACAGAACATCAATAAGGAAACACAGGTTTTAAATGACACATTAGACCAGATGGACTTAATTCACATTTATAGAGCATTCTATCCAAAAGCAGAAGAATACACTGTTTTCTCAAGTGCACATGGATCATTCTCCAGGATAGGTCACATCTTGGGCCACAAATCAAGTCTCAGTAAATTTAAGAAAATCAAAATCATATCAAGTATCTTTTCCAACCACAACTCTATGAGATTAGAAATAAACTACAAAAAAAAAAAAAACTATAAAAAACACAAACACGTGGAGGCTAAACAATATGCTACTGAACAACCAATGGATCACTGAAGAAATCATAGAGGAAGTCAAAAAATTCTTAGAGATAAATGAAAATGAAAGCACAATGATCCAAAACCTATGGGATGCAGCAAAAGCAGTTCTAACTGGGAAGTTTTTAGCAATACAGTCTCATCTCAGGAAACAAGAAACATCTCAAATAAACAACCTAACCTTACACCTAAAGCAACTAGAGAAAGAAGAACAAACAAAACTTAAAGTGAGTTGAAGAAAAGAAATCATAAAGATCAGAGTAGAAATAAATAAAATAGAGATGAAGAAAACAATAGCAAAGATCAATGAAACTAAAAGCTGGTTCCTTGAAAAGATAAATAAAAGATAAAACTTCAGCCAGACTCATCAAGAAAAAAAGGGTGAGGACTCAAATCAATAAAATTAGAAATGAAAAAGGAGAAGTTACAACTGACACCACAGAAATACAAAGGGTCATAACAGACTTCTCTTTAGAAATTATGCAAACAATAAGAGAGTGGAGTGAAATATTTAAAGTGTTGAAAGAAAAGAACCACCAACCTAGAATTCTGTATCCAGGAAAATTATTCTTCAGAGTGAAGGATGAATAGAGGCTTTCTCAGATGAACAAAAATTAAGGAAATTTGTCCCCAGTAGACTTGGTTTGAATAAAACGTTAAACTAAATTCTTCAGAAGGAAGGAAAACTGTGTAGGTCAGATATACAAAAAGAAAGGAAGAGTATTAGAAAAGAAATAAATGAAAATAAAACAAATCTTTTATTTCTCTTATTATTAATTCATCTAACAGATAACTGTTCAATATAATAGCAAAGATATATTCTGTGATTATAGCTTATGGATAAGTGAAATGAATTACAGTAATGTTAAAAGAAAGAAGAGGGAGGAATTGGGAATACATTATTATCAGGTATATGAACTGCCTAGGAAGTAGGATGGTGCAATTTGAAAGGGGATTTGGATTAGTTATAAATGTATAGAGCAAACTCAGGAACAACTACTAAAAAGTTAAAAAAAACAAGTAGTTGTATGCTAGTTGTATGCTAGATAGGAGAAAAAAGTGGAAGCAGAAAAAATTTTGAATTAAAATTAGAGAAGATAGGCTTCCCTGGTGGTGCAGTGGTTAAGAATCTGCCTGCTAATACAGGGGACGCAAGTTCGAGCCCTGGTCTGGGAAGATCCCGCATGCCGCGGAGCAACTAGGCCCGTGAGCCACAATTACTGAGCCTGCGCATCTGGAGCCTGTGCTCCACAACAAGAGAAGCCATGATAGTGAGAGGCCCACGCACTGCGATGAAGAGTGGCCCCTGCTCGCCGCAAATAGAGAAAGCCCTTGCACAGAAATGAAGACCCAACACAGCCAAAAATAAATTAATTAATTAATTTAAAAAAATAATAAAATTAGAGAAGATAGAAAAATAGTGAAACACACACACACACACACACACACACAAAGAAACAAAGACCAAAGGCTAATAATTTTAAAAAGTAATGAATACAGGCGATATTAATCCAACCATATAATTAATTTAAAGATCAGTAGTCTAAATACACCAATTAAAAGACAAGGACTGTCAAAGTAAATTAAAAAAAACAAGTTCCCACTATATATTGTCTGCAAGAATCTCACTTGAAATATAAAGACTTAGATATATGAAATGGGTTGGAGAAAAATATACCATAATAACACTCAGTGAAAGACATATCAGTTTCAGATGAAGCAGAATTAAGAGCAAGGAAAATTATCAGGGGATATAGAGAGATATAACACAATGATAAAGGAGTTTTAACTACTATTACAGTTGGGAAACTCAACATCTCTGCATTAGTAATAGATCCGCTGGGCAGATCAATGGTGACATAGTTGAATTGAACAACACCAGCAATCAACAAGATTTAATTCACATCTATGGAATATTTCATCCAATAACAACAGAATACATTCTTCTCAAGCTCACATGAAACATTCACCAATTAAACAACATTCTGGGTAATAAAACATACTTTAACATATTAAAAAGAATAGAAACTATACAAAGTCTGCTTTCAGACCACAAAGGAATTAAACTAGTAATCAATAACAGAAAGATAGTTGGAAAATCCCCCACTGCTTCTAAATAACACAAGGGTTAAAGAAAAAAATCTCAAGAGAAATGTAAAAATCTTTTTGAATTAATAAAAATACAACTTATCAACATTTATCATATGCAGTAAAAGTAGTGCCTAGAGGGAAATTTATAGCATTCAGTGCATATGATAGAAAAGAAGAAAGATTTAAAATCAAGATGTAGATTTCCAACTTATGAAACTAGAAAAAGAAGAATAAATTATTTACAAAGTAAGAAGAAGCAAAGTAAGAATAAAATTTAGGGCAGAACTTATTGAACTTAAATAGGAAATCAATAGAGAAAAATCAAAGAAACCAAAAGCTGGTTCTTTGAAATGATCAATAAATTGATAAAACTCTCACCATGTTAACTAAGAAAAAAAAGAAAGAAGACATAAACAATGAATTGAATTCTGAACCTCCACTAACTCTCTTCTGGAGAGCAGAGGCATTGAGTGGGAAGCAGGGAGAAAACTGTACTTTGGATAAGGACACTTGAAAGCCCTTAACCAGTTATTATCAGTCTACTCCACTGAGGATATTATTCTTTATCTGATAAGCAGAATAGCACTTACCTTATACCTCTTAAGTAAAACACATGGATGTCAGAAGGTGGGTGATAAGCTGGCATTTAAAAAAAATATTTTACTATAGCAAAATTGACATTTTTGTTTTGGTGTACACTTCTACGCATTTTAACACATGCATAAATTTATAGAATCACACCAGAATTAGAACACAGAATAGTCCCATTATCCAAAAATTTCCCTCAGGAATTTTATAGTCACATTTACCTCCAACTCCTAACCCCTGGCAACCTCTGTTGGAGGTTGGAGCAGCCGTGGATTTTGTTCTATGTGCCTATAGTCTTGCTTTTTTCAGAATATCCAAGAAATGGAATAAAACAATACATAGCCTTGTAAGACTTCTGTCATGCAACAGAATGCCTTTGGGATTCATTCAAGGTTTTGTGTGTATCAAAAGTTGGTTCATCTTTATTGCTGACTAGTATTCCATTGTATGGATGTATCCCAGATATTCTATCTATTCACATAATTAAGGTATTTGAGTAGTTTCTAGTTTTTAACTTTTACAAATAAAGCCACTATAAACATTTGTGTACAGGTTTTACTGTAAGCATAATTTCTGAATGCTATTCTGTCCCATTGATCCATTTTTTAATCTGTTTTCCAACACCACCGTTTATTGTAGCTTTACAGTAAATCTTTACAGTAAATCAGAGAGTTTGATTCTCCTGTCTTTATGCTGATTTTTTCAAATCTATCATTTATCTATCTATTTTTAATTAATTTACTCATTTTGGTTATTGTACTTTTCAGTTCCAATCTTTTCATTTGATTCTTCTTTATAACTTCTATTTTGTTGCTGAAACATTCTGTATTTCCATTTGTTTCAAGAGTTTTCACAACTGACTGTTAGGTGATTCCAGTGTCTTAGTTTTGGTCTTGGGGTTGTTGTCCTATCCCATGTGAGCTGAGATTTTCCTAACTCTTTGTATGCCAAATAAGTTTGGTTTGTATTCTGGACATTTGGATGACTAGCTACTAGGTAAAACATATTTTAATCTATATATTGAGAGTTTTTCATTATTTTATAAGGGAAAAATATTAGGAAATTTGTTATATTTAAATTTTTAAAGTTAATCATCCTTGAATAAAGACTCTGTGTATGATCATGAAAAGAGAGGGCACATTCTCTTTGGATTTCTTTGATGTCAACATTGTTTCTTTTTGATGCCTCTTCTTTGGTAGCTGAAATAATAATTGAGTTAGATTTATGTAATTTGTTTAGTCTTCTCCCAGTTTGATGAACTAAGGATATAGCTAGAAACAATTGTTCTCCTAGCAGGAAACTTAAACTTATGTATAGTCAGCCCTCTGTATCTGCAGGTTTTGCATCCATGGATTCAACCAATTGTGGATCAAAAATATTTGAAAAATAAACTTCAGAAAGTTCCAAAAAGCAAAATTTGAATTTGCTGCTCACTGGTCACTATCTACATAGCATTTACATTGTAATAGGTATTATAAGTAATCTAGAGATGATTTAAAGTATACCAGAGGATGTGCATTGGTTATATGCAAGTATTATGACATTTTATATAAGTGACTTGAGCATCCGTGGATTTTGTTATCTGCAGAAGTCCTGGAACTAATCCCCCAGGGATACTGAGAGACTACTGCAGTTTATTCTTTGTATTTGTTAAAGGTTTGGTGGAAACTAGATTTCTGTTCCCAGTTCTATATTTAGACTGACTTTCATGTGTTGCTTCCAGTGTGGCTACCCAAGGTATTTTTCCTTCAAGATGCCTAACCTGATGGTGAGAAGTCCTTTGATCTGACTTCCTTCTGGTGCAGCTATGGAAGGGGTTGTGGCATGACTCCCAGCATGACTGCTTTCAGATGATGTTGATCCTGAACAGTTTAAAGAGTTCTGTATACCTTGTACTTAGATGTACTATGCCTTGATTTTGCCATCAAAACTCGGTAGAGAGGTGGGATCTTGCCACTAGCAAGAGGATTGGGCGAGCAGGAGTTAATTGGCTGGGCCAAGATGCAATTTCACTCCAGAGGATGCCTTATATGTATTCTTATTGCCTTTTCCTCTAACTGTATCCACCACACTACTCATTTGGTTAGAATTGAAGTAGTCTAGGTACAGACAGCATTTGCCACCAGGTTGTTTGACCCCTTGTATCCCCAAAACCCTGCATCCTCACAACCAAACCCACACAACCACCGCCTGCAGCTTCAGGCACACGCTGGCACCAGACCCGCGTGGATGCGGTGTGAGCGTGTACGCTATCAGCTGAGATGGATGCACTGGAGCCCCTGCTCTCTGGCTCTGCTTGTTTCCTGATGATTTGGTTTCTCTCTCATTCCTGTGTCTGAACATTTACTTTGGAGCTCCTTCTGTTTCCCTGGACTTTGTCTTTCTCCCTGATACTGACATGTGAGACGATAACCTGGCTAAGAGGATGGGGCATTGCCTGCCCAGCCCACCAAACCCACAACACCAGTAACTGCTGACCTACCTCTGCCTCACAGCCATGTGGATGTGGCTGGACATTCGGCCCTTGATGGCCTTGCTTGTCAGGAAGTCAGCCCTGCTCCTGACCATTTTTCTGCTTCCTCCCTGCAGGACTGGCAATCATTTTGTCATCTGTGTTCACTCCTCCATTCTCCAGGGCTGACCCCATCCCAGAAGGCACGTCCATTTCTGGGTTTCTGATTACTGGCTTCTCCTGAGAACCATTTCCATTAACCCCTTTGCAGCTGGCTGGGCTTAAGTTCAAACGGAGCCTTTGCTCAGTATAATAGCACTTTCCCAATTCTTGGCTAAATGTGGGTCCATTTTACTGGCTTTTTCAAGCTAACGTAGCAACCCATGGCCCCGTGGTGCTTAAGATTCAGCCTGCCTCTTTCTCCATCCATTATTGCCCTGAAAATGAGAGTTCAGAGCATGTCATTTTACAAATGGCATAGATTTTCTTTTTAGATGCATTTTCTTCCCCTCCTTCCCAGTGGAGATCATTTGTCAGGTTTTGCTCACTCACTGACGGAACTTTGTGAGTTTTCTTTTTCCTGCAATTTATCCTTGTCCGCTTGGCATTTCACTACCTCTGCAAAATAGGGCATTTCATGGTATATTCCATTCTTGTACCATTTATAAAGGTGTGAAAGCTAGACCTCGCAGCGCTGTGGGAGAAACCAAACTGTTCAGTTTTATTTATCATATTCTTCCAAGAAATAATTATTAAAAATGTGAAAAATTCATGCTATGCTAGAAGAGGGGGTGGTAAGGAGAGGATGGTGGGAGCTATGGTTATAAAGATGAAGGATCCATAGTTCCTGCCTCTGGAAGAGAAGGTACCCACACTGATTGTGATGTCTGCTGTAACCAGTAGTATAAGCATGACCAGCAGGTGGCGCAGTCCAGAGGCAGCCACGCCAGTGATTGTGAGTGAGCCAACACGGGCTAGCATATCCATAAGGCCCTCCCCTACCTGACATGCTGTGTCTTCAGGACTTTTAGTTGGGGGACCACTGAAAATGGTGCAAAAGGAATTCTTATCCAAGAGGTTTCAGAGGATGTTAGTTGCTGCTCTACCATAGACAACATATGCTTTGGAGATACAGGATATATAATCAGCGAATATGTGGAAGGGAAGAAGAATCAAATTAGTGGTTCTGAGATGGGGCAGGACCCTGTCGCTCCCGCCACACCAGTGTCCTCTGCCTGCCTTTTGTCTGTAGAAAAACCTTAGCTAAAGAATAAGTTTAATCAGAGAAGTGAGAAAATGCAGAAACAAAGGAAAACAGTCAAATGAGACCAAATAATTATAGTTTAGTCATTAAGCAAAGTCAAGAACGTTTAGTTCCTCCTCAAGGGCTATAGATAATATTCTGAGCCACATCCTGTGAGCTGTCTTGTAGATACTGAAACCCCCCACCAGGTGAAAGAAGTGAACTACATGATGACCAGACTGTAGCCATGATATAAGCTGCCACAAGTCTGAGAACTGGCCTCAGGAAATGGGAACAAACCTAGCCCCCTCCCTCCATCTATAAAAGTTCTTGGCCACTGACTGTCCAGGGCTGGGAGGAGTCAGCCTTTGGACATGAGTCTGTCCCACCAACCTTGCCTCTTTATTGGCTTTTGAGGGGTGAGCAGCCAAACCCCACTTTTGTTAACAGTTGAAGCAGGTCTTCACTGCTCACCGTGGTAGACACTGGTCACATGTGCTATTGAACACTCAAAACGTGGCCGGTCTGAACTGAGATGTGCTCTAAGTGTAAAATGCATACCAGATATAGAAGACTTAGTATAAACATTTAAAGTATGTCATTAATTTTTTTATATTGATCACCTGTTGAAGCAAGTATATTTTGGATATATTGGGTTAAATAAAAGTGATTTATATCATCTGTCTCTTTTTACTTTTTTAACATGGCTACTAGAATATTAAAAATGACATCTGTGGCTTATATTTCCATTGAGCAGTGCTGGACTAGAGCATGAGAGGATTTTAGGGAGAGAAGAATTGGAGTTAGTACATCAAGGACATTAAATGCCTGACTAATTAATTCAAACAGTATTTGCCAGGTGGTGAGATTGCATTGATTTTTGAGTAGAGGAATAAAATAGAATACCAAGGGAAGATTAATCTAGTGGCAGGGGCATATTTCAATTTCCTGTTCCTTATTCATGAAAAAACATTGCTCCCAACCTTAATGATAATTTATTTTATAGTTTCTAGTTGAAATTTTGCCAAAGGAAAAAAATGACTTGTGTCACCATGCTTATTTACTCATTTTCAGATAGATTCTAGGTAGATTAATGCACCATGTTTCCCCTTATAGAAACCTTGTTAACTTCCTCCGAATTACTTATGTTGGCATAATTGCATAGTGGGCTCTTTTTAATAACTCTTACATGATTGTAGAGAAGGAAAGCAATGCTTATTCTTTTACCACTCGCACGGACAGTGCTTCTCACCCTACACAGTAGGCATGCAAAAGACATTTGAAGGAAAAACAGTCACATTCTCTGGCACAGTGAGGGATAAATTGGGAGATTGGGATTGACATATACACACTACTATACAAAAAATAGATAACTAATGAGAACCTGCTGTATAGCACAGGGAACTCTACTCAATACTCTGTAATGGCCTATACAAGAAAAGAATCTAAAAAAAAAAAGTGGATATATGTATATGTATGACTGATTCACTTTGCTGTATACCTGAAACTAACACAATATTGTAAATCAACTATACTCCAATAAAAATTAAACAAAAAAACAGTGGTGATATTTAAACCCACTGATATTTAATATATTTACCTCCAAATTCAGATGAGAGCTTCAATAATTAAAAAAATCTATTCTAGACACATTAAACATCTATTCTAACCTTAGGATGTTGGTATTATTATTATGCTCATTGACAGATGAGAAAATGGAGGATTGAAGAGGTAAGATAACTCATCCAAGGTCACATAACTAATAAATGTAGAAGGTTGTGTTTCAAACCTAAAAAGAAAAGTATCATGAATGTTTCCAAAATTTATACTTATTTCTCCAAGCTGATTTTTTTGATATGGGTATTTTTTGAGATGAGGTGCCGTATTCTTAAAAACATGTTTTATCTAAGTTTTAATATTGAAGGGACAAATTAAAGTGTGAATACTGGTGGGCTTAATCTGATATTCTTCTTTTCAATTTAAATAAAAGATTGTGGTATTTTAATCACTTGCCCTCTGTCTTTGCTGCTGTTGTTGTTGTTAATTTTCCTACGGGACCATGGGGTTCTGTGCCTACCTCTGATCAATTCAACATGAGCAAAACCTAACTCTCATTCCATCCTCTCCAGTCTTTCTTACAGATGACATCTAGAACAACCTTGACATGTTGCAGAATAATCTTAATGTGATTTTATCAAAGCGTTGTTAAAATTATAGCATTTTAAATCCTTACTCTGGAAAAATCACATTTTGGAACCTGATATGTCTACCCATCTAATCTACTTTTATTTCCCACAGTCATGTTGTATAATTTTGTTTGCATAAGCTCTGCACATTGCCTATTGAATTATATTTGTAAGTATTTTAAATTTTTGGAAACTTTTTGAAAAGGACCTTGTGTATTTGCAAAATGCATCTTGCTGTAATGAATAACAGTTACTTTAATATTTGTTTAGTATATGACCTCATTAATAAACTCACTATTTCTAAGGGCCCTCAGTTTGTTCTTTTGGTGTGCTTAAATCTATAAGTAATGGTTATTGTTTACCCTTCTTAATACTTATGCCTCTTATTTATATTTTGACCTCTAAAGAGCTAGATATCCAAAACAGTATTAGCCGACAGTGGTGGTAGAAATAATTTTGGTGCTTTCTAACACTTGCAGATGATGCCTCTATTAATTATGATTTCTGATTTTTCTACATGAGTTGTATTTATTCTGTTAAGGTTGTATGAATTTATTACTGATTTAGTAAATACTTGCAAGTAATAGACATAATTTTATGAGATCCCTTTCAGAATTAAAACAACCACATGCTTTTATCTCCCTTTAATTATTAGTCTGATGATACATATTATTAGTTTTCTGCTAATATTAAAACATTCTAGAATTATTATATCATGGTCTTCATACATTTCCATTTTTAAATAAAGCTAAAATAAATTTGTTCAAATTACAGGCATGATGCCAGCATGCACATTTGAAGATACAGTGTTCTTTGAACTTCTTTGACTAGGTTTGATGACAGCCTTATGTTGGATTTATAAAAGAGAATGGAGGACATTCAACTTTTATTTTTTAATTCCCTTTCATGATTTGGAATGGGAATCATCTATTCTTTGTAAGCTTGAAAGGGCTTGTCTTTAACTTCACTATAGACTTATTACCTTTTCATGTATTTGCATTCAATTTTTTGTTGTTGTTAGTGACTTTTGTATTATAGTGTTTATTTAAGGGAATTAAATTTTATTTATTTGTTAACTAGAATGTTCTAAATTTAAAAAGTCATTAATTTCATATTTTCTCTAATTTGTTTCTTATGGTACTGTATTGCTCTATTTTATTGAAATGATATTTTCTATAGCTTTATTGAGGCAGAAGTGATATAGAGTAATCTGCATATATTTAATATATACAGTTTGATGAGTCTGGACAAATGAATCCACCCATGATATCACCCCCCAATCAACATAATAAACACATTCAACACAACCAAAAGATCCTTGTGTGTCTTCGCTTTTTTTTTTTTTTTTTCTGCTAAGAACACAACATGCATCTACCCTCTTAACACATTTTGAAGTACACAATATTGTACCATTAACTACAGGCACAATGCTGTACAGCAAACCTCTAGGGTTTATTCCTATGGTTATCTAGTGTAACTATAACTTTGTTCCCACTGAACAACAACTCTCACTTCTCCCTCTTTCCCTAGCAGCCATCATTCTGGGATCTGTTTCTATAAGTTTGACTATGTTAGGTATCTCATATAAGTGGAATTACACAGTATTCATCCTTTTGTGACTGACTTATTGCACTGAGCATAATGTCCTCCAGGTGCATCCATATTGCCACAAATAGTAGGATTTCTTTATAGTAAAGGGAAAAATAGAGTAAAAGGTAGCCTATAGAAAGGAAGAAAGTATTTGCAAATCATCTGTCTCATAAGGGGTTAATTTCTAAAATATATAAGGAATGCATTCAACTCAAGTCAAATACAAAATAGGCTGATTTAAAAATGGGCAAAGGACTTGAATACAGATACCAATGGCCAACAGATATACAAAATGTTACTCAACATCACTAATGATCAGATAAATGAAAATTCAAACAACATTGAGATACCACCTCACCTGTTAGGTTGGCTATTATTTAAAAAAAAAAGAGAAAGATAATAAGTGTTGGTGAGGATGTGGAGAAATTGAAACCCTGTGCACCACTGGTAGAAATGGAAATTGGTGCAGCCACTATAGAAAACCGTATGGAGACTTTGGGGTCTAGGACATGGACATCTTTGGGGGTGGGGAACATTAGTCTGTCTACCACACAATTTTTTGTTGTTGTTGTTGTTGGCTGCATTGGGTTTTCGTTGCTGTGTGCGGGCTTCCTCTAGTTGCGGTGAACGGGGGCTACTCTTCATTGTGGTGCATGGGCTTCTCATTGTGGTGGCTTCTCTTGTTGCGGATCATGGGCTCTAGGTGCGTGGGCTTCAGTAGTTGTGGCCCATGGGCTCAGTAGTTGTGATGCACGGGCTTAGTTTCTCTGCAGCATGTGGGATCTTCCTGGACCAGAGCTTGAACCCTTGTCCCCTGCACTGGCAAGCAGGTTCTTAACCACTGAGCCACGAGGGAAGTCCTCAAAACATTAAAAATAGAACTAGCATATAATCCAACAGTCCCACTACTCTGTCTATATCCGAAAGAATTGAAATCAGCATGTGGAAGAGAATTCTGCCCTCCCATGGCCACTGCAGCACTATTTACAGTAGGCAAGACATGGAGACAATCAAAGTGTCCATAGGTAGATGAATGGATAAAAGACTGTGGTGTGTACATACAATGGAACATTATACATTAGTTTGTTTCTGTTGTTTTTATTATATTTTTCTTGCTCTTCAATGACTTGTTTGGATTAGCATGTTTAGGTCTTTCCTCAGCTTGAGAATATGTTCCTTTATTCAATCTTTATTAGTGTTTCTCTTCATTTATGTCATGCACTATTCAGAGGCACTATGAAGAGATTACAGCTCTGACTTCAGGGCTCCTTTTTATCATTTCTCCTCTAATTATTACTCACATCAGCCTTTTGTCTTTATTCAGTAAGAGACTCCCAGACTTGACTTTGCATCACCAATTATAATTTGTACCACTTTTTACAAGAATCTTAAATTATGGCGTGGCAACATTTAGTTATTTTTTCCTTAAGTCATTCTCTTCTTTTTTAAAATCTCTTGTCTCTTGACTTAACGTCTCATTCATCTATTTTTCACTTTCAAGGATCCATGTTTTTTTTTTTAATTAATTAATTAATTAATTAATTAATTAATTAATTATTTTATGGCTGTGTTGGGTCTTCGTTCCTGTGCGAGGGCTTTCTCTAGTTGCGGCAAGCGGGGGCCACTCTTCATCGCGGTGCAAGGGCCTCTCACTATAGCGGCCTCGCTTGTTGCGGAGCACAGGCTCCAGACGCGCAGGCTCAGTAATTGTGGCTCACGGGCCTAGTTGCTCTGCGGCATGCGGGATCTTCCCAGACCAGGGCTTGAACCCGTGTCCCCTGCATTGGCAGGCAGATTCTCAACCACTGCGTCACCAGGGAAGCCCCCATTTTTTAAAAATATTCCTTCAGAGAACGAGTAGATACTTTCTACCAATTAATTCTTAAAATAATTCTTTTTAAAAGTTAAAAAAAAATATTTATGTCCTGGTATATTGATTTCAAAACTCACATTTTCCTGTGTCCACACCCTCTGCAATGTTACCTTGTAGCTCCTACCATTAAACTGTGGGACCTACTCTCCACCCTTTGAATCTGGATGGGGCTTGTAACTTGCTTTGGTGAGTAGAAGTAAAAGCAAAAGTGGTCTGTGTTGTTCTGAGTCTATGCCTCAAGGGGCCTTGGACTTCTCTCCCAGAGCCCTGCCTCTTCCAGGGAAAAGGCCCATTGTAGCCGGCTAAGTGGTTAGCCATATATGACAAGTTGCCCCCATCATCCCAAATGACAGCCAGCCAACTCCTAGATGTGTGAATGCACCTGCTAATCCTAGAAACGGAGCCTAGACTCTCTCACTCACCAACAGGACCCATGAACTGAATAAATGCTTTTGTTTTAAGCCATGACATTTGGGATAGTTCCTTTTGCTGCCCCTTGAGGTGTTAGTTAACTGATAATGATGATATGTTTATCTCCCTTTTTAGATTCATAGTTTTTTATAGATACCATAATGAAACACTTTGGGGTAAGAATTCTAAAAAAGGTGTTTCTTTCTTCATGTCCCATGTCCCATTGGTCCCACAGTCATAAGAATGGATTCTTCTTGGACCTCGTCTTTATTTACCTGCCCGCTTCTTCTCCTGCCATTGGCCACAGGAGTCAGGTGGGCTGTCATGGCATTTGGAGGATACGCCTTTCAATTTTTTTCAATGAGAAAAGACTTCCCATGCTCAAGACCTTCTATCCTAGAATATTTCCCATACTCACATGCTTTCTGTTGGTACATTTGCACCTCAACTTCATATAGCCATTTCTAGCTATTGATGATCTCTGGAGAACAAAGTGGGTTCATATAAAATAATAACTTTAAACCTGTCTTCTGCTCCCACCTCTGGTCTTTCACATTTGGGATTCCACTGGGGTTTCCTCTCAAAATTCATCAGGAAAATTTAACCCCGTGGTCCCATCTGTGCCACCTGGGAGGAAATACATTGATGTTTAGCATTCCTTGGCAAGCTCCTTCCTCTTTCTGATATTCTTTCTTCATTTCAATTGTTTTGTGTTAGGGGGGAAGAGGAAAATTGGGTATAGTCATACCCAGGTCACCATCTTTTGCAGAAACAACTTATATTTGGAGTTTTGTAAGTGAGCTTCTTGAGTAATGAGATCACTTGTGGTCACAATCTCTGTTTCTGGGAGAGAAATGGACGCAGGGTGATGTTGCCAGTCTCCCCCGCCCCCTGGAGCCCATGGTGAGGGGTAAGCTTAAGACTGGACTCTGCAATGGAGTCAACCACATCAGAATCCCTGCCTGGGACCATGATCTGTAGCCTGCAGTCTGCAGTCTCAGCCTGGGCTGGCATTTTTTGTTGTTTGCATATAAAATGCATAAAATGTAACCATCAAATTTTCCACCATTTGATGTAGGATCCTTCCAAAATCTATTCAATTAAAAAAAAACTATTCTAAAGAAGGAGAGAAGAATAATCAGATGCACAGAAAGAAGCAGAGGTAATGAGAAGAAAGAGGAAGCTGTCTGGGTTCTTTGCGGCCTTTCAGCTGCCAGTGAGCTGAGATACACATCTATTACTATAACAAATCCATCCATTTTGCATTTCCAGGCCTGAGTTGGGTTAACAAAGAGTCCAAATATATGTTCCAAGTGTCATCTCTACTTAGTTAATATCAGGTTTCCCTGTGCTCAGTCTGGCAGTTATAATGCCTGCTCTCTCTGCTCTGGAACTTTCTGAGGACTGAACGATCCAGAAAATATTAATGCAGTGAAACACCATAACTCACTGTGAAATATCACTCGAAGGCTTAAAACATTGTGATCATTCATAAAATAATTACATCCATGAAAAGTCAATACCTCCCTGAAGACTTTCACGGCTCCAAGATTTATATGTTTCCCATATTACACGAGCAAAGCCAACCCACCCACAGAGCAGAGTAAGTCCAGAAGGGCTCAAGGGAGAAATAAGGTTTCAAGCACACTCTGCATTTCTATTAGCCTTTCAGCTCACCACCTCTACAAGATGGATATACAATAAAGTGAAACATCTACATTATTAGAATGGTGTTTCATAACTTGCGGGTTGAAGTATACCTTCAGATTCTTTGAGACGTGGGTGGGAACACTTCTGATTCCTGGACTGAAAAATGTTCTCTGGGAAAAATAGGCTGAAGTCTGCATTTCATGCCTTTATTTTATTCCACTATCTCAGCATCTGCTTACTACAAGTGGTGTGGTCTGTGTAATTGTTTTATTTAATTCTTTTTTTTGGCCACACCATGTGGCATGCATGATCTTAGTACCCTGACCAGAGATCGAAACTCTGCCACCTGCAGAGGGAGTGTGGAGTCTTAACCACTGGACTGCCAGGGAAGTCCCTGTTTTATTTAATTCTTAAACCACATTTTTTCCTTTCTTCTCCATCTATCTTCCCCAGATCCTTTGGAACTGCAGAGTCCTTGCCACTGAATTCGATAAATATTATAATTGTTAAGTTAAAACATCTCTAAGCCACCATATCCCAATTTGGACATTGGAAATGATCATATTTGCCCTACTGGACTGTTAAAAGGTTAGAATGAGTTTTATGGAAATAGGATTGTCAAATTCTGCAAGTCAGTTTCTCTCTCCCTTCACTTGTGGGAAGCTTTTCCGACCACTGTGGGGGTGTCAATTACAGGCCAAGTTTCTCTGCTGGTTGTGTGGACCCCAGTTACCACAGCCCAGCTGAGCACCTACAATGTTTCCTGAAGCAGCCCATGTTGGGCACCGTACTTTCAGATTCAGTTAAAGGGCGATGGGTGATGGGTAGGTTCTTTATGAGATGAACTAGAGGTCAGAATAGTGAGCAACATTTTATTTTAGTTAAACTAGTGGAAGGTTGGTCTGGCTGTTCTGAATTGGGTTTTTACTTTTTGTCTTGGGGACTTGGGGGACCTACATCTGAGGTTAGTGTCTTGCATAAATGGAAGTTTTGCTTAACGCCTAATTGTGGAGAGGAGTGAACTTGTGTTTGGGGCTTCCTAAAATCTTATTTAGCTACATGTGCACTGTGACATTAGGATTTCTTTGCAGGAATAACTTACTTTCTTGTCCTTTTCTCTGAACTATGAACTCAACTAGTCACAAAAGCTTACATGGTATTTTATTGAAGACTCCTTTCAAGGTGGATACAACTTAGAAAGTTTATCATTAAACTGGAGAATTGTGTTCACCATCTGAAGAATCTCAACCCCTTTCAGCAAAAGCCTGCTCTATAAGTTCTCCAGATCCCGCTCAACTCTCCAGGAAGGAAGCTGCATCGAAAGGAAATCAAGCCTCTTGTGGATGGACGGCAGGTGGAAGGGTGGTCCTCTCTGTGGCCTGGTTTCATCGTGGCCACTGCTCTCATCCGGCTCAGCGAGAGAACACTGGGCATGGGGTGGGCCTTGTTTATAAGTTACAATCAGTGGCTTGGCAAAGGGTGCCAGGGGTCAGCCACTAAAAACACCAATTTGAACACTGCATTATTACAATCATTATTGATGTTTTCACTTAATGTTTATACAACATTGGCTAAGCCTTTCGCCCTTTACAAAGCATAAAGCTTGACAGTGCCATTTATTATCCTATCTAAGTAAAGAACTCTTTTCTAAATAGAAATGCAACTTCATTTTAACCTAAAGGCCAATCTCATCACTGAGGCAGAATTATAAATGAGGCCATCTTAAAAAAGAAAATAATCAACTATTAATTATTTATAGAGCTTAATGATGCATGAAATTTGTCACATTTTCAAGTGCATTTTTAGCTAAATATGCACAGATGATAAAAGCCCTGGGATCTAAATCAGCAATTAATTTCAAACCAAAATGTGTTTGAAATTTAGCACTCTACACTTGCGTTTTTCAAAACCTAAAGATTCAGAAGAATCTATGCCTTGCCTTCACCATTTTATTTATAGCTGAGTTTCAATAAAATGCACCTGTTTATATTCGAAAGGAAATAGCATATTCTTGCAAAAGCTTCAGAATTTCAAAATAAATTTAAGCCAATATCGTTTGAAAGCAGCTGAGTTAGATTTGGGAACATTATGTTCAACTCTCAGTAACAAGATTAGAATAAATGCTAGTAAAATATGGAAAAGAATGAGGTCACTAAGTTGAAATATTGTACTCTGCGAGTTAGGAGAAAAGTAGATATTTGAAAACACAATTAACCTTCGCAAAGGAAAAAACACCACATTCACATTAGGGAATGGGCAAACTTAACTAATGAAAATTTATAGCCCTGTAATGTTGGCAAAGAAAAAATCTCTCTCATTTAAAATGTCAGAATAGTCTCAGATCTCCTGTTAAGCAATTTGTTAAACTTTCCATGGTAATAAATATTAGATTCGATCATTGAAAAAAGCTCAAGTAGAATGAGAATGCTGAAGGGCACTTGTGAAGTGTCTGTTTTTAAATTTCAAACATCTGTTTGTTGATTAAATTATTTATTCATCTTTAATCACTCCTTCAGTAAACAGAATGTCTCCTAGGTGCCAAGGCGTTGAATTAGACTCTCCTGATACTAAAAATAGTGTCCTCAAGGTCCTCACAGTCTTGAAGGTAAGACTCCTGTAAGCAAATAATCTAAGTGACGTAAGTCAGTCGCATGACATTGACTACTAGCTGCTTCTTGTATCAGTTACACATTCTTCAGTTAAGATAACCACTCTTTTACTCTGGTACAAAATCAATCCCATCTTCTCCCAGACTCAGTTGCTGCTGGTGTGACCATGGAAAAGGTTTTGCCGGATAAACGTTAGGGAAACGTGTAAGAATTCTTGGAAATTGCCATAAAGGTATAAGGCGATGTCCTTCCTGCTCAGAGGAATGCAGTCATGATGGCTGAGCACCCACAGCCATCTTGGGCTATGAAGTCACCTTGGAAACCCATGCCATGTTCTGGGATGATGGAGTAGAAAGACAGAAGAACTCTGAGCCACTGATGATTGTGGAACCTCCAAAACAACCCTGGGCAGATCATCTCTGAACTTTGTTTTGTGAAATACAGAAACATACTTCTACCTTATTTTGAGGTATCATGTTGTAGAAAACTGAACCCAGCACTGATGTGATGGTATATTCAATTATAATAAACTGAAATCTTATAATGTACCCTCATTATGATTTCAGTGCACAGGAAAGAAAATAGCAAAGAAAGCAGTCTTTGCTTGCTTTATATGCCATGGAGAAATAGAACAAATAAATAAAGATAACAATGCTAAAAAAATATAATAGTGAGATACATTCTCTGAAGAAATTATAGTGGTGTCTACAGACTCGGGGCACTAATTCAGAGGAAGACATGAGAAAAGCTTTCATTGTGGAGTCATGACTGAGCAGAATTTTAATTAAGGACTATTTTGGAGGCTGCTGTTGGGGAGAGGAATAATCCAGGCAGAGAGGGCAGCGTAGATGAAGGCAGAGAGACACAGGAGAGTAGTGCGTTTTCTGGGGTATGTAAACGCTTTACTTTATGTTTGAGGTAGAGGGTAGCTGGGGTTGTGCTGTGAGTTTGGGGAAAGAGGCTGGAGTGAGAACAAGATACAAGGGATACATCCCACGAGGTCCTGCTACTTTTCTTTTGATTCCAGAACTCTTATAGTTACAGGAAGGTCATGGAGATGCTTGGAAAGTTTGGCAACAGAGTGAGATTAAAGAGCTATTCTTTAGATTCACAGAATGAAATGTGCTTTGGAACAATCCTTTTGAAGGATTTTTTTTGTTTTGAATAAAACATTGAGAAGTTTTTCCATTGTTCCATAATGATAACAACAGACACTTGTGTGGTGCTTCTCTGTGCCAGGCACTGCCAGGCACTTACAAGCACTTTGTACTTAGTAGTTAATCTCATTCTAAAAACACTGCTGTAGACTATAGGCTAGGTGCTGTTGTTAACCCCATTTCACAGATGTGGAAACTGAGCTCAGAAAGGAAAAGGAAGAGCTAGGACTTGAGTCTGAAGCAGATTCCGGTCTCCCTTTAGAGTTAGGTGATAGTCAAGCAAGAAGACTTACATTTGGATAGCACCTGAGATTCTGGAAGATGAATTTGCAGCAACATGGATGGACCTAGAGATGATCATACTAAGTGAAGTATATGCTATCACTTATACATGGAATCTAAAAACATGATACAAACGAACTTATTTACATGACAGAAACAGATTCATAGACATAAAAAACAAACTTATGGTTACCAAAGGGGAAAGGGAGGGTGGGAGGAGGGATAAATTAGGAGTCTGGGATTAACAGAATCACACTACTATATATAAAATAAACAACAAGGACCTACTGTATAGCACAGGGAACTATAGTCAACATCTTGTAATAACCCATAATGGGGAAGAATCTGAAAACGAATATATATATATATATATATATGTATATATATATATATATATATATATATATATATATATATATATATATATATATATACACATATATATATATATATATATACATATATATATATACATACATATATATATATACATATATAAAACTGAATCACTTTGCTGTACACCTGAAACTAACACACCATTGTAAATCAACTATACTTCAATAAAATAAATGTATTTATTCATTTTTTCATGGACAGGCATTTTATTTTAAATATAGCAGTGTGTACATGTCAATCCCAAACTCCCAATCTATCCCTCACCCCTACCCTTCCCCCTGGTAACCATGAGTTTGTTCTAAGTCTGTAAGTCTGTTTCTGTTTTGTAAATAAGTTCATTTGTAACATTTTTTTTTTTTTTAGATTCTGCATATAAGCAATATGATATGATATTTGTCTTTCTCTGTCTGACTTACTTCACTCAGTATGATAATTTAAAAAAAAGATTTTGGAAGACGAGGGTCATGTTTAATTTTTACTACCATCCTGTGACTTTGTTCTTCCTATCTCCATTCTACAAAGAAGCTGTACTTCAGAGGGTAGAACTGGGGACCGTGCTGGGACCTCAGCCCCAGGCAGGTCTACCGGTCAGATCAGCCATCCACAGTTACCCCTCTATAAAGAATTATTCTCTTCCCGGAATAGACAAAGCTTTGTAGTAAGGTAGCATAAGCCCCCATTTGGTCTCCAAATGGGAGCCAAAAGGCAGCCTTACCAAGGGCAGGCAGCAACCGGCCATTTCCAGAGACCAGCCTTGGGCAGCTTCCCAGAAGAGAGCCCAAAGTGGAAGGCCGCTGGGATTTGGGGCTCATTCTGCCTTTTCTGGGATGAACAGGAAGGTTTTCAGTAAGGTCCTTTTGAGGTTCTTTTCTTGGGGTCAACTCTCTATTTTCCTGGTAATCCTTTGGAAATTCTGCCTGAGTTGGGAGGACTTTGGGGATTTGACCACCTGGTTATGTCAGGAGACATCTGTGCTTGCAAAATAACTATTGTCTATCTTCCACTTGAAAGTAACTTATTTTAAGGTGCAAGTAGAGATTTTCAGTTGCATTATTAAAACCACTCTGGAAAGGGAAATTTATTAATCATTTATCAGTTAGAGGCAAATCACTTAATATTTAACATTATTTAAATGAAAGTGTTTAAACATAGTTTTCTTTTCCCCCTTGATTGTTAAGCTGGCGCTGAAGCAATTCCAAAGTTTATGACAAGTTTTCCCCCTAAGCTGGAGTCTGTATGAGCCTCTGGGGACCAACAGCTTCTCATCAAAACGGTGAGCCCTGGCAGGTCATTTGTAATTAAGTATCCACAGGGGCCAGGCAGCTCATTCTAGGGAAAGACGAGTCAGGGTCAACAGGAGGGGGGAGTGGGGGTGGGTGGAGCTAATTGGAACTGCGGGATCTCAGAGCAGAACATCAGGGGTCATCTGATGTGTCACCTGTATGTCACCTTCCTGGCCTCCTGAAAGAGAGAGTGGATGGGACTCTGGAGCTGCTTTTGAGCCCTAATCTCCGGTGGCTGTTGGAGGACTTATCTGTTCCTTCAGCACACGTTACTGACCGCCAACGATACGTCAGAAGCTGTTCTGGGCACTGAGAACACAAGGCCCATGAACGCTAGTCTCCGTCATCAAGGAAATGAATGCATAATTTCAGAGTAGACAAGTAGCAGGAGGGAAGGAACACATGGCATGTTCTAGACGGTGACTTATGGCGGGAAAGGGGGTGGGCACTGGGGCTTCCCAGCCTGGGTTCCCCAGAGAAGGTGCCCAGGAGTAAGGAGCAGGTGCCGCCTCTTTATTTAAGGAGGTCAGTCCCGCAGAGGTGAGAGTGAAGCAAGAAGGAGGTGGCAGAGGATAGGGGACCCCTCCAGGGGAGAACCCTGGGAGAGCCTGTCCACCACTGCCCTCTCCCATGAGTTACACCCTAGGAGAGGCTTAACCCGTGTGCTTGCGAGCTTGCACGCGCGGGTGCAGAGCTGGGTGCTCAGGGGCCGCCGGCGGTCTCAGCAGGAGCCGGGTGAGCTGCGGTCACGATCCTCCAGGGACGGCCTGGTGCATGCGCAGAGGCCCGAGGGGTTGCTGCACGGCTGGGTGTACCCCACACCGCTCCCCAGTCTGCTGGTGGCCTCCAGGACAGCTGGTGCCGGTAATGCCACTCAGGCCTCCATTTTTGCGAAGAGTCCTCACTTCTTTCCTGAAAGGAGAGGTGGCAGGCAATCAGTTGCTTTGTTCTTGGTTGGCCACCGTAGCTGCAATGACCCTGCGATGACCTATTTCCTGTTACTGCTGGGCAAGGAAGCTCCGAAAGATATTCCCACCGTTCAGTCCTTTCAGTGACTTCCCCAGCCCTTCCTGTCACTGATCTTTGACCTGTGCTCCTTTCTTGTCTCTCACCAACTAGCCATGACTTTAATCGCTGCCCAGGACTCTGCATTTACAGAGCTTAGCCCGATTCATGTGAACCTCTCTGGACACTGTCTCTGGGAGGATTGCCCTTAGCTTTAGGGCCACCGCTGAGCATGGTTTTAATGTGTCAGTGTCCATCTTCCACTGACACCAACGTATTATGTCAAGACATCTGTGAGTAGGTCAGGTGGGCATTGAAAATCTCCCCAGATAAGTGTGTGTTGAAGCAGAGGTGTCAGTGCAAAAGAAGGCGATACCCTGGGCCTCTGGACTACCTGTTAATGAAATTTACTCATTATTCCCGGACTTGCATGGACCTTATTCCAAATACAACATTTTCATGAAACAGTGGATTGCTACATCCATTTGCCTGTATGGCTCAGTGTCTTTGAAGAGACTTAGATATTGGTGGGCAGCTATGATCACACCGTCCCTGGAAGGTCAGGTTCCACTGGACTGTCTTCATCCTTTACTCAATGCCATGTTAAGACAGATCCAGAATGTCCTCTTCTTTTGTTATAGGTTGATATTGTGTCCCAGTTTCAAGGAGCCATTCCAGTGGTACAATAAGATCAGTGCCAGGGGTCCTGGTTGGAACTTTGAATTCCACGCCCTGAGTGATATATCGCATGCCGTTATATTCTCCTGATCCAGATTTATGTTCTGATTTCTCCACACAAGTACATGAGCCTCAAAATTCACTTCCACATATGCTTCTCTAGGGGTGAAATGTCTTTGTCATTTAAGCTACTTCCTCCAGCAGTGGGTTATGCTGAGACTTGACTCTGGTTTTCATCCTGGAGGTGACATGGGGTGATGTATTAATTATCTATCACTGCATAACAAATGACCTCCCAAACTTAGTGGCTTAAAGCAATACATGCCTATTATCTTATTGAGTCTTTTTGTGAATCAGGAATCAAGTCATGCTTAGCTGAGTGACTCTGATTCAGAGTTTCTCAAAAGACATGATTTAGGTGCTGGCTAGGGCTGTGGTCTCTTGTGAGGGCTTGTGTGGGGAGGATCCTATTTCAAGCTCACTTGTGTGTTTGTCAGCAGGATTCAGGTCACCCCTGTTGTTGGCCAGAGGGTCTTATTCCCCTGCTGCATGTTTGCTGGTGGCCTCCCTCAGGTACTTGCCTTGTGCTCCCCTCTGTGGGGCACCTCATGACATGGCACCTGCCCTACCTCAGAGTGAGAGAGGCCAGTCCAAGATGACCCAACCTCACAAGGAACATCTATCACTTTTGCCATATTCTCTTCCTTGGAAGCTAGACACTGGCTGCAGCCCACACCCAAGGACAGGTTATCACACGAATGAGAACACTGGGAGGTGAGGATTAGAGACAACAGAAAGATGTGATTCTTTCATCCCATCCTGAACATGAGAGTCTTCAAGCATCCATGGTTCTAACAAGTCAGCAGTGTGAAGAGACTCAATTACTTTGAGAGTCAAGGTTCATTAGCTCACTTCCCTGTTTTAATGGGTCTAATTGTGTACACTCTAGGACAAAGTCCAATATTCTGGGTTTGCCCCAGACGGTTTCCTGTTTAAATGCATTTGCTTGTTTAAGTCACAAAACAAATGACACAGAGGATGGAGACCACATTATGAATTCAATGGGTCCCGGGCACTTTTGCCTTGTTAGAGCACTACTGTATACACACATATATGCACACACACACACACACACACACACAGACAAATGGACTATCTATCTATCTATTTATCTATCTATTGTATATGCGTTTGTTATAACTGTTTTATGGTGGGAGTTGTTTACTATTTGATACATTCCCATCCCTTCTTTGCATTCTAACTCACTGTAAGGCTCAGACCCACTGCCCCTCTCAACTTCACTATTTCAAAAGTCCATGCATTAGTGTCCCTAACCCCAGTCTCTACTACTTCAATCTTGATAAACTGTGAGGTCCATGAGGCAGAGATCATGTCTGTTTTATCTATTTCTGTAAATCCAGCCCTTACCACAGCAAGTGCACAATGTATGTTTGCTGGAAGAATCCCTGAGTGAATAGATTCTTTCTATGCTACCCTCTGCTTACAGGTTTGTTGCATAAAAACCACTTCTGATAGTGTCACTTCCTCTCTGAAAATAATCACAATGGTTCCTCATTACCCATAGAATTTAGCCCTAATTCCTTATTAGGACCTGCAATACTATCCTCACTCTGACCTCTATTATTTTGCCCAATTCTTCTGCAACAAGGCTCTGTGAACCTTAGCCCTCACTGACCCATCTTGGAGGTAATGGATGGATATCTTCAAGGATTTGGGAGGGATGTTGTAATTACAGTAGTTAACACCTCTTTGGGTATTTATAACTTACTGCATAAGGTGTTTAGGAGATGGGGAATTTGCCCAGTAAGTCAACATAGGTAGTAATAGGAGGAAACAGAATATAAACCCAAGCAGTGTGATTCCAGTCCCCAGACTAAGATACGACATCAAAAGGTCTCGTTCTTGACAATTTTCATAAAGCTCAAAATTCGCAGCCTGGTCACCAAACTTATATGTTCTTAATGCTTATTCAAGCTACTAAAATACGGACTTTGATCATCGTCGTTTTATTGCTGGCGATACTCTTCGTTGTCGATACTCCTGAGTATGAATCTCCATGTGGGCATTCAAAGCTGCCCATGATCTGGTTGCTTTTGTGCTTGTCCATCTCCACTTCCTTTGTTTCCCCTCAAACGCTCTCCTGCTTGAGGCAAACCAAACGAATGTGCTGTAGCTTCTCCAGCCCTCTCCCTTCCCTATCACATCCTCCACGTGGTACAACTTGACCAGCTCCCCAGGGCCCACCTTCAGTGCTATATCCCCTAGAAAACTTCCTCAGCACGCCCTTGCCCACCTCCCCTTAGAAATAGTCGGTGAAATGTTATCCATTTAGTTAATTTTTTCACATTCTCTGTTTTATTTATTCAAATGCATCAATAAATATTTCCTATTAGGATGAAAGCTATGTGAAGTCAAGGACAATATAGACAGAGACCCTAAGAACTCCAACATGCAGGACAGAAGGCACATCAAATTGAAGGGGTTTGGACCCTCCCTGGGTCCCTGCAGGTCCTGCTATTGCTTTGCTCTCTGTTCACAGGAAAGCTTCCCGCCTGAGTGTCTATACTTCCTCAATTCATATTGCTTCTTCTACCTATTAAAATTTCTTCCATTTATCCCAAACTATTTTTGTCCAAAACACAGTGGCTTTTACTTTCTTAAGCCAAAGACCACTTCTCTTTGCAAATTGTATTCAACCTCTTACCAGCATTTGAAGCAACTGCCTACACTTTCCATCCTGAAGTGCAGTCTGGTTTCAGCTTGGGTAATGCCACGTTCTCTTTGGGCTTTCTTCCTGCCAAATTAGATGTTCCTTTTTTTGGTGTCCTTTGCTTGTTGCTTCTCCTGGAGTCCCAGGGATCAGTTCAAAATCATATTCTCTGCTATATCCACACTCTTTTCTAAGTTGACTTCATCCAATCCAGTGACACTAAGCAATGAAGACGAGAGCTATATTATTCTAAACACACAAGACCACACTCCATCAGTAAAATCTAGGAAACTTTTCTAAGACTTGAGCCATGGTCTCTGCTTCCTCCTGAGAAGTGTAACCTGAATGATTCAGAAAGCCGCGCTCTCTATAATTCAGGAGATAAAGTTCCTATTTGATGGCAGACCTAGATAGATCTAATTGGAGGAATAAATGGCATGTGATACTTGTCTCTGTGAGCTATACCAACAGAGCATGACATATTTGTCCTCCTGGGTTTCCCCAGGGTCCCTTGTCCACAGAATGGTCTGTGAGTTCCTCCTGACAACAGCCCAACTCCCTGAAGCTCCACATTTGGCACATCCCCAAAAAAATCTGCTTCAGACAAATGACTGGACTTTCTAGATCATGCAAATTAAATAAAATGTTCTTCGCATTTATAGCATTTTCACAACTTCTAAAAGTTATGTGATTGCCTGTGAAGAGCTGATGGTACTTACCCTCTTCAGGAATATAATTGTCAGTTCACCCAGCACTTGGGCTTATTAAGCAGATTATCATTGCAATTTTAAAGCTAACTATTAGCATGTGTTTAGGAGAGATTGTTATGTTTTACAATATTAAGCAAGAGAAATGAATTCATAATTGCAAATTAAACTATCCTTTAAGGAATTTGTTAATTTAATAAAGATCTATGCTACATAAGGATGAGGATTTTTTGAGGAATTAAGTAAAACAAAGAATATTTTACAGATTTTTAATTGCCAGTTTAATCAATTATTATTTTTATTTATTTATTTATTTTTGGCTGCACTGCGCGGCATGTGGGATCTTAGTTCCCCGACCAGGGATCAAACCCACACCCCCTACAGTGGAAGCGTGGAGTCTTAACTGCTGGACTGCCAGGGAAGTCCTTAATTAATTATTTTAAACATATTCCATCTCAGAATTCTCCAAAGACTTCATGTTTATACTATTCCCATGGATTAGAGAGAAAGCCTTTAAGGCAAAGTCAGGGAACGGTATTCCAAGGTCCAAAAAAGAAAGTAAAAGAATGCCAGATGCCCTTCATTTCAACAGGAAATATTCATCTGGCATTTGTGGGTATAGAGTATGCAAATCCAGGTGCCACCTGTCACCTGTGACTAGAGCTGTTGTGGCCAGGGCGGAGGGTGATGTAGGCACTTCGCTCAATCAGTCACCCATGGTAGTTCCTCTTGCAATGAATACTGGAGTCTTGTGGTGTAAACCGAGAGCTTGCTGGTCACTGTTTCTGTTGAAGGATTTTAGTTGTGATGAGGAAGCAGTCTGGAAAAGGTGTGGGATTTGGAATTAGATGAGTTGTTCGGATCTTAGCTCCACGTTAACATTTTACTCTTTCCCCCAATTTTAAATTTCTCTGAGCCAGAATTTTCTCTAGTATGAAATAGGCATGTAGCACCATGAGTGGGTCCCTGGTGCCGTGTGAGGTGCAGGAATAGAGCCTGAGAGGAAAGAACAGCTTGCCCTGTACCACAGTAGTTAGAGAATGCCTGCCTAATCAAGAATGAGTAGACCGAAGTGGAGCGAGGGTTGGACTCGGTCGTGAAAGCACTGAAGGACACCCGCTAATTTACACTGCCTTGAGCATATTTTAATCTCTGCAAAAGCGGGTAGATTACTGTTTCTCAAACCCTTTCATTCAAATACCTAAGGCCGTAGAGGAATGAATGGATGACGGAAGATGTCCTACTAAATTAACCAATGCAAATTCAGACTTCTTTGAAATGTTCTGATTAACTAACGTGAATTTGGCATTCTAATTCATAGTATATACATTATCTAAAATATAAGATGATTTTTAAGTTAGTTGCAAACAAAATGACTTGACTTCCTGCCCCACAAACTTTGGGGAAAATGGATATTTCACAGAGATTTTCCTTATCACTTTTCAGATGCCCCCGCCCTCCTGCCCCACCGGCACACAACCATGTGTCCACAGGGTTTATATTTTTAAGTTTAAGAAACACTATTTGAGATGATTTCTAAGTTCCTTCTCAGCTCTAAATTCTGCTCACATCATGAATGGAGAAAACGTTAAAATGAAACCTACTGGAAGATTAATGCATTTGTGGAAAGGTGTAATTGAAAGGATCACTTAAGCAGGAAAAGAAGGTGGATAGGGAATAATTAACATCAACAAATTACATCCTTCCTATGGTCCATCCGAGGAATATTTCTGCAAGTCTGATTACAATTAATACGTCCTGATGAAGTAACACATGACTGCATTTTTGTTTTGTTTTGTTTTGTTTTGTTGCCAATAAACCCCAGGAAGATAGATAATCTTTTTTTTTTAAGCATTTTATAAATTGATTTTAAAAAATAACAATTTAAATGACATCAGTGATTAATCACCGGTGCTCCCCCTACAGCTGAGGGGAAAAAAATCTTATGTATAGTTGAGTTCCAAAGGAAAATCAAGACATTATTATCAGGCACCAATTAGCCAGAATAGTGCTGTTGGTCCAGTGGTATAGACACTGACATGTTCAGTGTACCAGTGCAATTAAAATATATACATTTACAATTTTCCTGCAAAAAAAAAAAAAAACACTCAAGAAGTGAAATAACTATGCATTAAAACAGTTATTCACTCATCCATTCACCCTTTTTGCATCTCTGAAGCCATCACTACAGTCACAAGGACAAATGAATAAAAGAAATTCTAGTAACAAAAAAATCCAAACCTCACCCCCACTTTGTGGGTTATTATGTGTTAAAATGACCACAATAAAAGGGCCATGAGCTACCTGAAATGGCAATGGCAAAATGACAACTGAAGCATTTCATTTCAAATAAAACCAAACTCAAACTCATGAAAAAAAAATCCGCAACAATATGAGGTTGGTATTACTATGTACAAACTTACAGATACAAATAAATAGCATTTTAGAAATGTTGTTGGCTTAAGTACTAGAAATTAGGTCTGAGGAATTTCTTTCTGAACTCTGCATCTTGAAGATTCCTAAACAAACCAAAAGATATAAACTCTTCATTGCTTTTAGTAATCTATCATCTGAAGAACTTGGGGCTTACTGAATAATGTTAACACCTGAAACTCACATAAAGAGCCAGAAGTTTCTAGTGAGTCTACAGGTCAACCCCTCCTAACATCTGCAAGTCAGAACAGATGACTAGATTCAAGGTACTAGGGAGCTACTTCAATTCCTGCTTTATTTGCATAGCTCTGTACCTCTATTTTGTACCATTACAATGATTTCCCTTTGTGATGTTTTCTTTAGAGGGTTTGAGCGAAATCAAAGAAAGAGCCCATCTCTACTCTTGGTATTTAAATCAAACCCAAATGTTCTTCAAAAGAATTACGTTTTCCTTCTTTGTTTACAAGAAAACAGCAACTCTTCTGAAATATCATCTTAGTTCTCCCAGGGTTCCACATCTAGAAAAGAAACAGATGACTGAGGCACAACCCACTCTGGGAGTTGTGGCCCTGTTCCTGACTCCACAGGAATCTCTATTTCCAGTCCACAGTTTATCCCCAGAACATGGATGCAATGTGAAAACCTTTCCGCACAAGGTCTATGGAGAAAAGGGGAAACAAATGGAAACTAGCACCAAAGAATAAGCTGCCTTGGGAAGAATGAGAATGTTCACTCTCCAGGGCCAGCACGAAGTTCAGGAGTGAAGCCAACATCCACCTCAGGCTCTAGCAGGCAACATGGAATATGTCCAGGATAGCTTGATTGAACAGTACTTTCCAGAAATTGTCAAGGACCAAATCTCAGACTTTTCCCTTTCTGTGCTTGTTAAAAGGTTATAGTATAAATGTAAATTATTCTTTTCATCTTAATGATCCATCCCAGGCATCCGTCCACTGGCAAATCGTGTTACATGACAACACGAGAGTATATATACTACTCTTTGTCCTTCTAGACTGAAACAAACATGAACCTTTCTATTCCCCAAATACTGTCACAAAGCCTATGATTGAAAACCTCTAGTTTTGCTCTGTCAAGGAGTTACTACAAACGCCCTCAGCACTTCAGCACAGAAGTTCTATAATTTTGTTCTCTTCTTAGGAAAGGCAGTGTCAAGGTCCAGTATACTCTAAATTGTCTTAAAAGTAACCACAGCAAGAACTACAGTCCATATGACCTGTCAACAGACAAGCAGACCACAATTTGTCAAAGCTAAGAGATTCAGCAATTTATATTTTTAGTGCTTGAGTCCTTTATCAGTCTATCCCCAGAGTTAACTTTTTCTTGGCTGGAGTCCAAAAATACCAACCTATCATCTGGGTAGAAGAGATTCTTATTATTACCATAGGTTAGATGAATGTATCTCAGAGAATTTATTGTTTCCATATCATGAGATGGAGCTTCCTTGCCTAGAAACCATCTCTGAATACAAAGTGTCCATTAGTCAGCCTGAGATCCCGCATCAGAGGGATGGGTTCTGTTTGAAATCCATGGGAAGGAGTGGGCTGCAGCTTCCCTGATTGCAGTTTAGGTTGAGAAAGTCATTCTTCTCTGCTGAGATGGCTGGCTGGCATCACCAGTCAACATTAAGTGCTAGATGTGGTACTGCTGGGCTGGCATGGGTCCCCTGCATCATCCCAATCCATGAAATGTCAATGTCACCAACAGTCTGAAATAAGTCCTGACTGAAAGCGTGAGACAAAGGCTCGCAACTTCAATTTGCCAGACATCCTTGTAATTATAATATTGAGCCATTTATTAAAAGCTAAGTGGTTTCTGTCCTGTAGAAAAGGGCAGAATGTAATCGTCAGTGTCCCATTGGAAGAGTTGATCAGTTGCCTTGGAACAGTGGGAAATAGTGCGAGGAACATGACCTTGATCAGCTCCATCACATGGCCTGGGGTTAGGACACTCGGATTATCTGTGTCATAGCCTCTTCATCTGCTTGATTTGGATCCTGCATATGGGGACTATCTTTTTCCTTTAGAGAGAAAAATCGTCCACCTTCACCACGCTTCCGTGCCATGGCATGACGGTGCCGAGACTCATGCAGGTATTTCCTTCTTTCCTTTGGAATTTTCCCTTCTGTCTCTAATTTAGCCCAGGCTTGCCGCTTCTTAAGTATATGGTGGTACTGTTTGGCATTCACATAGGGAGGCTCTTCTTCAAGCATCTCTGCCCCAGGGAGAGGGATGCTCTGGAAAGCAGGCACAGAGCCAGCACCAGGCACCGTCATGACCATCCCTCCTGAACTGACCACATTGCCTGCCACTGGTAGTGTCACAGTGACAGTCTCTTGCCCACTGCTGGTTGTGTTGGCATTGGCTCCGGTCTGGACAATCTGTGCTCCTGCCAAACTGGCTGCAGGTTTGGTGATCATGCCTTGCTGGAGAATGGTGCCATCTGAATTAACTGGCTGATAGACGATGGTCTGCCCTTCGGCAGTTTGTGCCATTTGCTGCCCCTGGACAGCAATCTGCTCTTGCGTCTGCGTCCGGCCAGCGGTGACGGCTGTGTGGGGCTGCTGGATGATGATCTGCTGGGTCTGGCCCTGCTGGCCCTGCACCTGCATAGCCTGCTCACCCTGGATCTGGATCTGTCTGGGTGGGGCCAACTGTATCTGCTGCAAACCCTATGTCCCAGATACAGGTACTTGCATGATGGTTTGACTTTGTCCACCAGGAACAGCCCGGACCATGATGGGTTGGCCAGTTGATGTGATTGATTGGCCTCCACTGACCTGTACCATTAATGGCTGTCCCTGGACCTGCTGCTGAATCTTTCCAGCCTGTACAACAATCTGCTCTGTTGAACTATTGCTGTTTGCTGTATACTGATCCTTCCAAGTTAGAGTCTTGACCACAGTGAGTTTCACTCTGGAGATCCTAGAAGACTTCAAGATGCACTCCTTGGAAACATGGGGGAGGTACAGCTGTATATAAGCAAAATGTAGATAAATCTTTCCCCAGACTTCTCTCCAGGGCTTCATGAATTCTGAATGCAGGGGCCTTCGTGTCAGGCAAACCCAACACCCCCCGGCCTGGGGCGGCCTGAGAAGCTGTGCCTAAGGGTCGGGGGAACGGGGACGCATCGCATCCCCAACTGGCTCTGGCACCCTGCGAGGGTCTGGACTCTGACTTGCCTGCTCCCCAGGGTGCTGTCCCCGCGCGGGGTGACCCCCTGCAGGCCTTGGCCAGGAGTGCCCTGGGGAGCTCGCAGGCTCCGGCAGGGGCTGTCAGCCGCCCTGCTCGGCTAGGCTCAGCTCGACTCCAAGATAGATAATCTTGAAAGAAATGTAAAAATCACCTTACAGCAAATTCCAACATAAAGAGAAATAAAAATGGCATAGCAGGTAAATATTTTGAAAATAATTCTGTGTCTTATTTATGAATAAATCAAAACTAGTAATTGGATGAGACTGATACATTTGTCAAGGGCCTTTCTGTGTTCTATACCAATTTTCTATTTCCTTAACGATGAATTAGGGAACGGACCAGGCTCTGTGCTATCTGCAAAAGAAAGAGAAATGAAAGTGATGTAGTCCTTGGATATTTTTCTGTTTTGGAAGATAAACCAGGAGACGCTAGGTAAGAGGGCCAGGCTATGGTGGAGAATGCATAACATGTGATTATTTCACTTAGGGGAGGGGTTGGGTTTTCAAAGAAGAAAGGCTATGAGTTGAAATTTGAAAAACAATTTTAGAAGGTAAACACATAGTGAACAATTGTTATGGATAAAAAGCTTTCCAATAACAGGGAAAAGAATGTACAATATAAGAAATGTTTTTCAAAAATAATAGAAAGCATGTTGTTATTGGTAAAGTCTAACTGAATATGATTGGTATAAAATGCTTGTAAAAAAAAACAATGATGGGGCTTCCCTGGTGGTGAAATGGTTAAGAATCCTCCTGTGCAGGGGACACGGGTTCGAGCCCTGGTCAGGGAAAATCCCACACGTCGTGGAGCAACTAAGCCCGTGCACCACAACTATGGAGCCTGCGTTCTAGAACCCGTGCTGTGCAACAAGAGGAGCCACCACAATGAGAAGCCCATGCACAGCAAACAAGAGTAGCCCCCGCTCGCTGCAACTAGAGAAAAGCCCACACGCAGCAACGAAGACCCAACGCAGCCAAAAATAAAATAAATAAATTTATAAAAGAAAAAAAAAAACAATGAAAATGGAGCCAGAAAGATAAGCAGGAAAGGGCTAAATCACATAGACTCTTATAGATCAACTAATTATTTAGTTTTATCCTTAAGTCGATAATGGAGAGTAATTGAATGATTTAGAAAATGGAAGTAGTATGGTGTTATTTATCTCTAGAAAGATCACTTTGGGAAAGAAGAGAGGGGATTAGAGGTTTAGAGAAGACATTTTCAGTGTCTACACAAGATACAACAATGCTCAGAATTAAACAGGTATGAGAGTATAAAAATGTGGGCCAACTTCAGAGTTCTTTCAACTTGAATCAACAAAACTTTATGATTAGATCAAGTAAGGGATGAGGTCAAAGAAAAGTAAGCCTCATGTGCCAACAGTGTGTCTGACTCGCTCACTTTTATAGCTTCATAATTTCAGACAGTTTTTGACTCATTTAGGCACTTAGTATGTGTTAATTAAATTAAAGAATAAGTAGATAAATGGTTTGTGTAATTTTGATATTTACTGAAGGCATATGGGGGAGAAAAGACGCCGCGTGGACTTGTGAGGTGAAGAATATGAGTCAACCCGAAGAAACTGTTCAAGAGGCAGGTTAGAAATAATTACCCGGAAGATTCCAATTTCACAGTGCAGTGATCTGCATTAGACACACCCTACAGCAGATAAATACAATAAAGTCTGAACAAATATTTTAAAAACCCAACTATTTGTAAGTACTTGAAAGGGAACCAAGAAGAATACTGAGAAGGTTTGACCATTGAAAGAAAGAAATGGCGTGTTCCCCTGAAGAGACTTTTCAGTGAGGACAGAGTTGAGAAACTAGTGGTCAAGCAGAGAGTGATGGCCATGACGGCGTGCGATGCAAAAGGAAGGAGATTAGGACTATCAGAGCAGCTGAAAATTGAAGATTGGCATCCCAGAAAGGAGATAATGAAAGAAGGAGTGTCCACAAATCTACTTATAAACTCTTAAAGCATCGGCTAACCACCAACCTTGGAGGGGATCTCCAAGAACATAGCTAGAGTTGAAAGGTTGAAATATTGAAGCAAATATTCCAGCTGCTGCCCATCATGAGGGAGACAGAGTTTGGAGTTTGGGTTCTAACAAATTAGAAGAGCTTAGTAAATACTGAAGGTTCACCACTAAATCAGGCCAAAGTATGATTTATTGCAAAGTATGAATCTTGCAAACCAACTGTTGAGCAAAGGGAGCCTGAGAGAAAAGATGACATACTGTGTGGTTCCAATTATATGAAGTAGAAAATCGGACAGAGGTCATATGTGTTGTTAGAACCCTTATGGGAGATGGCAGTCACTGGCTGAGCGAGACATGAGGGGACTTCTGGGGTGCTGGCACTGCTCTGTTTTGCCATTGAGTGCTGGCTACACAGGTATGTTCAGTTTCTGGATATCATCTGGCTCCACACAAATGGAATATACACTCTGTGTGCACGTTAGATTTCAAATTATTTGAGAAAGAGAAACCGAAGAAGTACAGACTGAGAGCTGAATAGCCAGGGAGCTAACAGGAGCCATTTATTGTGCACGGGTGGCCAAAGGGCTGTACGTGTTAACCATGAATCTTTGCATATAATTATGTTGTTGATCTACATGATCAACGATAAAGACATTTAAATTGTATAAACCTATGAGCAATTCTAGAAATAATTTCTCTACAATCCTGGGGGAGAATCACAGCAAGTAAATCCTTGAGGAGGGGCAGGAGGAAGTAGACTTTTTGCTGTACTAGTTGCTCTGCCTTTGCTGCCTGGTTTACTCAGCAGATGGTAGTGTCACCCTATCCATTATGTAGATGAGGAAATGGGGCTTAAAGAGATGAAGCATTTTGGCAAGCATCCTGGAGGCTGAGTGGTGAGACCCGCATGTGATCTTGGCTTAGTCACATCAGACAGAATGAATTTTAAAGGGATTCTAAACTTTATTCACATCTCTCTATGAATTCCGTCTCTACAAGGGAAGTCACAGCCACTGCAACATCTCCCTGGATTCTCTTCCTCTCCTCTCCAGTTACTCTATCCTCAGTGGTGGCTCCAAATCTCTCCTTTGACAAACCCCAAATTTTGTCCCTGAATGGTTCTCCTTCCCCTGGCCCAGCACGGCCTCCACCTACCAGGGCACCCAGGGCCCTGGCACCTGCACCCTACCTTGGCTCCAACCCCAGCAGATCCCCTTTTAACTTGTGGGAGGGGGAGGCTCTGAGAAGGAGGGGAGCTTGTTCTTTCTCTTACTGCTTTGCTGTGCAATGGAGGTTTGAAGAATTAATTTCTCCTCCTCCTTCTATAAGAGAATCTTCCCTCAAACCTTCTACAAGTCTGACTGCCAAGCACCTTTACTCCTCACTGTCAGCAGCAGCTCTTGCCCCCGTTATCCTGACCCCTTCCCGATGTCCCTACACATTTTCTGCAGTTACCGTCCTCTCCAGGCACCAACCTGGTCCTGCCTGTCATGCACCTGGTTGATGCATCTGCCTGCAGCCTCCTCGTTAGATACCGTGGATCTCATTTGCCCTCCTGGCTTCTGGGACACTGGCTCTCCCGGTCTTTTTCTTTTCCTGCCCTTCTTCCTCCTCCTGCTACCTAAATGCAAAAATCCCCAAAGAGCTGGTCTTCTCTCACACGTGTTGCTCCCTTTTCTGCAAAATCAAATATTATCATTTTTGAGAATGGCACTCTTATTTTTTGTCTCTGCCTTATTCTCCTTCCCGTTTTAGCCTCCTTGTTCCACCGACTAACAGACACCTGCTTGCGGATGTGCCTCCAGCATTGCTAGATCACCGTGACTGCTGTGGTGCCCTCACATCCCTGCCCTGTCCTTTCCTCTGTTTCTCATTTTCTCCTGATGACACTGTTTCTAGCACACAAGTTGAACACTTCCAGATCCTCCCCTCTTTTCTCCAAACCAGTCACAGAACCTTCTGAGGATTCAATTTTGGCATATTCCTCCTGTTTGATTCTTTTTTGCACATTACCCTCATGTGGCATCTCATTACCTCTTGTCAGATTTAAGAGGTAAATCTCATGCTCATAACCCTCATAATCCCACTCCTCATCACCACTTTAATATTTCTTTATAAAACTTCTAATCATGTTGCACCTCAGCTCTAAACATTTGCAGCAGGTCAGGCCCACTAGGAAGCAAGCTCTGAGGTGAAGCCTAGGGTGCAGGATGTTTATTAGGGACGGCCTTTAGGATCTGTGCCTGTGGAGGTGGGGGAGCAGGAGAAGCTGAGATGTGAGCAGGTCCAATGCAGCCTTGGTGGACCCCTGGGAGCTCTGGGTCTAGAATGGCCCTTGAGAGTTACCTCCCAGGGCATTGAGTGGCCAGACCTTTTAATCCCCACCCTGGTCAGTCACCAATGCTGGGCAAAGAATCTCCCTGTGTAACCAAGTAGGACCCTATGGGGCCTTCCCTGGACAGACACCACTTTACCCATGTCCTCCTCCTGCCTCTTCTTTGTAGAAAAACTTTAGCCTCCGAGGCCTTATTCTCTGAGTTCCAAAGAGTAAATTTAATCAGAGAAGTGAGAAAATGCAGAAGCTAAGGAAAATAGTCAAGCAAGACAAAATAATGATAGTTTAGTTCCTTCTCAAAGGCTATAGATAATATTCTGAGCCACGTCCTTTGAGTTGTTTTGCAAATACTGAAACCCCCACAAGTTGGGAGAAGTTAACTGCATGCTGCCCACAAGCACGTAGACCCCAGACTGGTTGGAACCAGAAGGTTGAGGATGTTGACTCCTGGTTACCTCACCACCAACCAATCAGAAGAATGTCCACAAGCTGATCACACACACTGCAACCCCCTCCCTCACATTGTCTTTAAAAACCTTTCCCTGAAACCCAGTGGGGAGTTCGGATATTTTAAGCACTAGCTGCCTGGACTCCTTGCTTGGCACCTGCAATAAATGCTGCACTTTCCTTCACCACAACCCAGTGTCAGTAGATTGGCTTACTGCACGTGGGCAAGCACACCCATGTTTGCTTTGGTAACACCTGCAGTTGAGGCAACCCCTGGAAGGGCTGATGGCTGGAGAATGTCTGTTGACAGCCCTCCTTGGCAAGTCTCCTGCTGAAGGGGGTCCTGGGCAGCTCATCACACTGGCTACTAGAGTCCTCAATGGCTCCCTACTACTTCCAGGCCCTAATTTAAGCTCCTCAGCCTGGAGTTCATGAGCATCCAGCCTGGTTCTAGTGCCCTCCCATTTCCCTCCTTCAAGCCTCTGCCTTCAAGGCCATTGCCATCATCACATTGAGGAACTCAGTATTGGGTCCATGAGACACACACTTTTTCATCTCAGTGACTTACACATTTTTGCCCATTTTGCTAAAACTCCCTATTCAACCCTTCCTTTATCATAGAAATCTTATCTTCCAAGTTCAGTTCACATGACCCTCTATCTGAATTCTTCCCTGATATTCACAGCATGAAATGGTCTTTCTTTACTCTTTTTTCCAGTTAAAATGCGTATGATCTTAGTAAAATACTACTACTAATACTATTACTACTACTACTACTACTAATATTCAGGACCATTGCGTTTCCTGCCATCACTGCCATTGTAATTTAACAGGGTCCATCTGTTTCCCAATCACTACACCCAGTGCTGGTCACTTTCTAGTTCTATAACAGTTATCAATGTTCTATTTCCCCTTGAGTGTACCCTGACATAACGTTACATCCTCAGTCAGATCCAGCCCAATGCTTGGCTTAAAGAAGCCAGTCAACAGTAGTTTTCTGAGTGACTGAATGTAAAAATAAATGTTATTCAAGAATGTATCACAATATTGACCTCTTTACTGTTCTGCTACTGGCCTGGAAAAAAATAATCTTTGTCGACTGAGAACCACAAAAAGGAGTAAATGAATGCTGCATCTCAAGTCTGTAATTTCATCACTGTAAGAGCATCATAACCTTTTATCACAGCCTATAAAGACAACCATAGTCTCAGAAATACAATTAAGTGCCTAATGAATCCCACCTTTGTCAACAGGAAGAAAATATGGTCCAATGAGCAGGTGAGTTTTCTTTGCTGTGCCCTAGGACAATGACAGAGAGTTGGGGTGAGTATAGATGGAGAAACAGGAGTAATTTAATTGTACAGAAGAGAATCATCCCAGCTTAATTTGTTGAAATGCTTTTTCAACATTTTTTTAAAACATCTTTATTGGAGTATAATTGCTTTACACTGTTGTGTTAGTTTCTGCTGTATAACAAAGTGAATCAGCTATACGTATAAATATATCCCCATATCCCCTCGCTCTTGCGTCTCCCTCCCACCCTCTGTATCCCACCTCTCTAGGTGGTCACAAAGCACCAAGATGATCTCCCTGTGCTATGCAACTGCTTCCCACTAGCTAGTTTACATTGGTAGTGTATATATGTCTATGTCACTCTCTCACTTCGTCCCAGCTTACCCTTCCCTCTCCCCATGTCCTCAAGTCCATTCTCTACTTCTAGGTCTTTCTTCCTGTGCTGCCCCAAGGTTCATCAAAACCTTTTTTTTTTTTTTTTTTTTTTTACATTCCATATATATGTGTTAGCATATGGTATTTGTTTTAATCTTTCTGACTTACTTCACTCTGTATGACAGACCTTAGGTCCATCCACATCACTACAAATAACTCAATTTCATTTCTTTTTATGGCTGAGTAATATTCCATTGTATATATGTGCCACATCTTCTTTATCCATTCATCTGTCGATGGACAGTTAGGTTGCTTCCATATCCTAGCTATTGTAAATAGTGATGCAATGAACTTTGTGGTACATGACTCTGTTTGAATTATGGTTTTCTCAGGGTATATGCCCAGTAGAGAGATTGCTGGGTCATATGGTAGTTCTATTTTTAGTTTTTAAGGAAACTCCATACTGTTCTCCATAGTGGCTGTATTAATTTACATTCCCACCAACAGTGCAAGAGGGTTCCCTTATCTCCACACCCTCTCCAGCATTTATTGTTTGTAAATTTTTTGATGATAGCCATTCTGACCGATGTGAGGTGATACCTCATTGTAGTTTCGATTTGCATTTCTCTAATGTTTAGTGATGTTGAGCATCCTTTCATGTGTTTGTTAGCCATCTGTAGATCTTCTTTGGAGAAATGTCTACGTAGGTCTTCTGTCCATTTTTGGATTGGGTTTGGTTGTTTTTTTGATATTGAGTTGCATGAGCTGCTTGTATATTTGGGAGATAAATCCTGTGTCAGATTATTCGTTTGCAAATATTTTCTCCAATTCTGATGGTTGTCTTGTCATCTTGTTTATAGTTTCCTTTGCTGTGCAAAAGATTTTAAGTTTCATTAGGTCCCATTTGTTTATTTTTGTTTTTATTTCTATTTCTCGGTGGTGGGAAAAAAGGATCTTGCTGTGATTTATGTCATAGAGTGTTCTGCCTATATTTTCCTCTAAGACTTTTCCAGTGTCTGGCCTTACATTTAGTTCTCTAATCCACTTTGAGGTTTTTTTTTGTGTGTGTATGGTGTTAAGGAGTGTTCTAATTTCATTCTTTTACATGTAGCTGTCCAGTTTTCCTAACACCACTTATTGAAGAGGTTGTCTTTTGTCCATTGCATATTCTTGCCTCCTTTATGAAAGAAAAGGTGACCATATGTGCATGGGATTATCTCTGGGCTTTCTATCCTGTTCCATTCATCTGTATTTCTGTTTTTGTGCCAGTACCATACTGTCTTGATTACTGTAGCTTTGTATAGTCTGAAGTCAGGGAGCCTGATTCCTACAGCTCCGTTTTTCTTTCTCAAGATTGCTTTGGCTATTTGGGGTCTTTTGTGTTTCCAAACAAATTGTGAAAAATTTTTTTCTAGTTCTGTGAAAAATGCCATTGGTAATTTGATAGGGATTGCCTTGAATCTGTAGAATGTTTTGGGTAGTATAGTCATTTTCACAATGTTTATTCTTCCAATCCAAGAACATGGTATATCTCTCCATCTGTTGGTATCATCTTTAATTTCTTTCATCAGTGTCTTATAGTTTTCTGCATACAGGTCTTTTGTCTTCCTAGGTAGGTTTATTCCTAGGTATTTTATTCTTTTTGTTGCAATGGTAAATGGGAGTGTTTCCTTAATTTCTCTTTCAGATTTTTCATCAATAGTGTATAGAAATGCAAGAGATTTCTGTGCATTAATTTTGCATCCTGCTACTTTACCAAATTCATTGATTAGCTCTAGTAGTTTTTTCATAGCATCTTTAGGATTCTCTATGTATAGTATCATGTCATCTGCAAACAGTGACAGTTTTGCTTCCTCTTTTCTGATTTGGATTCCTTTTATTTCTTTTTCTCCTCTGATTGCTGTGGCTAAAACTTCCAAAACTATGTTGAATAATAGTGGTGACAGTGGGCAACCTTGTCTTGTTCCTGATCTTAGTGGAAATGTTTTCAGTTTTTCACCATTGAGAATGATGTTGTCTGTGGGTTTGTCATATATGGCCTTTATTATGTTGAGGTAAATGCCCTCTATGCCTACTTTCTGGAAGGTTTTCATCTTAAATGGGTGTTGAATTTTGTCAAATGCTTTTTCTGCATCTATTGAGATTATCATATGGTTTTTGTCCTTCAAGTTATTAATATGGTGTATCACATTGATTGATTTGTGTATAATGCAGAATCCTTGCATTCCTGGGATAAACTCCACTTGATCATGGTATGATCCTTTTAATGTGCTGCTGGATTCCGTTTGCTAGTATTTTGTTGAGGATTTTTGCATCTATGTTCATCAGTGATATTGGCCTGTAGTTTGCCTTTTTTGTAACAACTTTGTCTGGTTTTGGTATCAAGGTGATGGTGGCCTCGTATAATGAATTTGGGAGTGTTCCTTCCTTTGCTATATTTTCGAAGAGTTTGAGAAGGACAGTTGTTAGCTCTTCTCTAAATGTTTGATAGAATTCGCCTGTGAATCCATCTGGTCCTGGGCTTTTTATTGTTGGATGATTTTTAATCACAATTTCAATTTCAGTGCTTGTGATTGGTCTGTTTATATTTTCTATTTCTTCCTGGTTCATTCTCAGATGGTTGTGCTTTTCTAAAAAATTGTGCATTTCTTCCACGTTGCCCAATTTATTGGCAGAGAGTTGCTTGTAGTAGTCTCTCATGATCCTTTGTATTTCTGCAGTATCAGTTGTGACTTCCCCTTTCTCATTTCTAATTCTGTTGATTTGAGTCTTCTCCCTTTTTTTCTTGTTGAGTCTGGCTAATGGTTTATCAATTTTGTTTATCTTCTCAAAGAATCAGCTTTAGTTTTCTTGATCTTTGCTATTGTTTCCTTACATTTTCATTTATTTCTGATCTGATCTTTATGATTCCTTTTCTTCTGATAACTTAGGGGTTTTTTTTTTTTGTTCTTGTTTCTCTAATTGCTTTAGGTATAAGTTTAGCTAGTTGATTTGAGAGTTTTCTTGTTTCTTGAGCTAGCATTGTATTGCTATAAACTTCCCTCTTAGAACTGCTTTTGCTGCAGTCCCTAGGTTTTGGGGTGTCATATTTTCATTGTCATTTTTCCAGGTGTTTTTTTGATTTCCTCTTTTATTTCTTCAGTGATCTCTTGGTTATTTAGTAGTGTATTGTTTAACCTCCATGTGTTTGTATTTTTTACAGTTTTTTCCCCTGTAATTGATATCTAATCTCAGAGCATTGTGGTCGAAAAAGATTCTTGATATAAATTAAATTTTCTTAAATTTACCAAGGCTTGATTTGTGACCCAAGATATAATCTATCCTGCAGAATGTTGCATGAGCACTTGAGAAGAAAGATTATTCTATTGTTTTTGGATGGAATGTCCTATAAATATCAATTAAATCCATCTTGTTTAATGTGTCATCTAAAGCTTGTGTTTCCTTATTTCTTTTCATTTTGGATGTTCTGCCCATTGGTGAAAGTGGGGTGTTAAACTTCCCTATTATTATTGTGTTACTGTCGATTTCCCCTTTTATGGCTGTTAGTATTTGCCTTATGTATTGAGGTGCTCCTATGTTGGGTGCCTAAATATTTACAATTGTTATATCTTCTTCTTGGATTGATCCCTTGATCATTATGTAGTGTCCTTCTTTGTCTCTTGTAATAGTCTTTACTTTAAAGTCTATTTTATCTGATATGAGGATTGCTACTCCGGCTTTCTTTCGATATCCATTTGCATGGAATATCTTTTTCCATCCTTTCACTTTTGGTCTGTATGAGTCTCTAGGTCTGAAGTGGGTCTGTTGTAGACAGCATATATATGGGTCTTGTTTTTGTATCCATTCAGCCAGTCTATGTCTTTTGGTTGGATTATTTAATGCATTTTCATTTAAGGTAATTATCGATATGTAGTTTCCTATTCCCATTTTCTTAAATGTTTTGGGTTTGTTATTGTAGGTGTTTTCCTTCTCTTGTGTTTCTTGCCTAGAGAAGTTCCTTTACCATTTGTTTTAAGGCTGGTTTGGTGGTGCTGAATTCTCTTATCTTTTGCTTGTCTGTAAAGGTTTTAATTTCTCCATCGAATCTGAATGAGAACCTTGTTGGGTAGAGTCATCTTGGTTGTAGGTTTTTCCCTTTCATCACTTTAAATATGTCCTGCCACTCCCTTCTGGCTTGCAGAGTTTCTGCTGAAAGATCAGCTGTTAACCTTATGGGGATTCCCTTGTATGTTATTTGTTGCTTTTTTCCTTGCTGCTTTTAATATTTTTTCTTTGTATTTAACTTTTGATAGTTTGATTAATATGTATCTTGGCGTGTTTTTCCTTGGATTTATCCTGTATGGGACTCTTTGCACTTACTGGACTTGACTGACTATTTCCTTTCCCATATTATGGAAGTTTTCAACTATAATCTCTTCAAATATTTTCTCAGTCCCTTTCTTTTTCTCTTCTTCTTCTGGGACCCCAATAATTTGAATGTTGGTGCATTTAATGTTTTCCCAGAGGTCCCTGAGACTGTCCTCATTTCTTTTCATTCTTTTTTCTTTATTCTGCTCTGCAGTAGTTATTCCCACTCTTTTTTCTTCCATGTCACTTATTCTTTCTTTGGGCTCCATTATTGTGCTATTGATTCCTTCTAGAGAAATTTTAATTTCATTTATTGTGTTGTTCATCATTGTTTGTTTGCTCTTTAGTTGTTCTAGATCCTTGTTAAATGTTTCTTGTATTTTCTCTATTCTATTTCCAAGATTTTGGATCATCTTTTCTATCATTACTCTGAATTCTTTTTCAGGTAGACTGCCTATTTCCTCTTCATTTGTTTGGTCTGATGGGTTTTTATTTTGCTGCTTTATCTGCTGCATATTTCTCTGTCTTCTCATTTTGCTTAACTTACTATGTTTGGGGTCTCCTTTTTGCAGGCTGCAGGTTCATAGTTCCTGTTGTTTTTGGTATCTGCCCCCAATGGGTAAAGTTGTTTCAGTGGGTTTTGTAGGCTTCCTGGTGGAGGGGACTGGTGCCTCTGTTCTGGTGGATGAGGCTGGATCTTTTCTTTCTGGTGGGCAGGATTGCGTCTAGTAGTGTGTTTTGGGGTGTCTGTGAACTTAGTATTTTTTTAGGCAGCCTCTCTGCTAATGGTTGGGGTTGTGTTTCTGTCTTGCTAGTTGTTTGGCATGTGGTGTCCAGCAGTGGAGCTTGCTGGTTGTTGAGTGCAGCTGGGTCTTAGCCTTGAGACGGGGATCTCTGGGAGAGCTCTTGCCAATTGATATAATGTGAGGCTGGGAAGTCTCTGGTGCTCCAATGTCCTGAACTCAGCTCTCCCACCTCAAAGGCTCAGGCCTGATACCCAGCTTGAGCACCAAGACCCTGTCAGCCACACATCTCAGAAGAAAAGGGACAAAAATAAATAAATAAATAAATAAATAAATAAATAAATAAATAAATAAATAAAATAAAGTTATTGAAATAAAAAATTAAAAAAATATTATTATAATAAAAATTAAAAAGTAATTAAAAAAAAGAGGAGAGCAACCAAACCAATAAGCAAATCCACCAATGATAAAGAGCGTTAAAATCTATACTAAGATAAGCATAAAAATCAGAAACTAGTCAGTTGCATACAGCAAACCCCTCGTCTACTGTTGCTCCCAGAATCCACTGACACAATTTTGGTATGATTCATTGTCTATTCAGGTATTCCACAGATGCAGACTACATCAATTTGATGTGGGGATTTAATCTGCTTCTCCTGAGCCGGCATGGAGAAATTTCCCTTTCTCTTCTTTGTTTGCACATCACCTGGGGTTCAGCTTTGCATTTGGCCCTGCTTCTGCATGTAGGTCACCCTCTGGCGTCTGTTCTTTGCCCAGACAGGAAGGGGTTAAAGGAGAGGCCTAATAGTGGGCTCTGGCTCACTCAGGCCTGGGGGAAGGAGTGGTATAGAATGCGGGGTAAGTCTGCAGCGACAGAAGCCAGGCGTGATGTTGCACCAGCCTGAGGCATGCCGTGTGTTCTCCCATGGAAGTTGTCCCTGGATCACAGGACCCTGGCAGTGGTTGGCTGCACATGCTCCTGGGAGAGAAGTTGTGGATAGTGACCTATGCTTGCACACAGGTTTCTTGGTGGCGACAACAACAGCGTTAGCATTTCATGCCCGTCTCTGGGGTCCGTGCTGATAGCCATGGCTCACATCTGTTTCGGGAGCTCGTTTAGGCAGTGTTCTGAATCCCCTCTCCTCGAGCACCCTGAAACAATGGTCTCTCGCCTCTTAGGCAGGTCCAGACTTTTTCCTGGACTCCCTCCCGGCTAGCTGTGGTGCACTAGCCCCCTTCAGGCTGTGTTCATGCAGCCAACCCCAGTCCTCTTCCTGGGATATGACCTCTAAAGCCCCAGCTTCAGCTCTCAGCCCCTACCCACCCCGGCGGGTGAGCAGACAAGCCTATCAGGCTGGTGAGTGCTGGTCGGCATTGATACTCTGTGCGGGAATCTCTCTGCTTTCCCCTCTGAACAGCTGTTGCTGTGCTCTCCTCTGTGGCTCCGAGGCTTCCCCGGCCCCCTGCCTCTGCCAGTGAAGGGGTTTCCTAGTGTGTGGAAAATTTTCTTGCTTCACAGCTCCCTCCCAGAGGTGCAGGTCCCATCCCTATTCTTTTGCCTCTGTTTTTTCTTTTTTCTTTTGCTCTACCCAGGTACATGGGTATTTTCTTGCCTTTTGGGAGGTCTGAGGTCTTCTGCCAGCGTTCAGTAGGTGTTCTGTAGGAATTGTTCCACATGTAGATGTATTTCTGATGTATTTGTGGGGAGGAAGGTGATCTCCACGTCTTACTCCTCCACCATCTTGAAGGTCTTTTCCAACTTTTAATATCTAAGAACTTTCTGATCTTGCTTGGAGGATCTTTTCAACTTTCTTAAAAAAAAAAACAAGTAAGAGCTTAATTTCTTGAGCACAAGAAACACATTTTATTTGATGAAGCCTATTTTATTTTACTCTTCTTTGCTTTTGAGACAGCAAGGTCTCCTGCTTTTTTCTCCAAGAAAAAAAAAAAACTTAGAAAATGCAGGGTAAGATGTTAAGATTGTTTAGTAATGAGGAAGCATTGGAGGGGGGTTTTTGGAGAAAATGAGCTTTACGAGGGATGTGTTCAGAGTTAAGATTGGTAAGTTTATTTTGTGCTGTGCAGTGAAAAACAGCATGCATCAATTATGCATGGATAATATTATTGCAGCAATACGCTTATCCATGTTTATACCATTGTAAAATGCAACAAATAGCTTATTTTTATGTAGAGGAAGATTCACTGTTTCTCAAAGTGCCTAAAGTACAGAAAGATATTTAAAGTCTTCTTTGACCTTATGGAAACTTCCTTCATGTTCACAAGGAAAAGATAGCCTTGCCATGATAGACCCTATTTTCCAATTCTTCCTTTATAAAGGTCCTTTCTGTAATTCTGACTTAATCAAATAAGGTGCCGCCCATTTTCTCCATACAGCAAAAAATCCTGCAAATAATAGATCAAGGGAACAGCATGAGTCCACCTTTGTCAGTTAATGAATCATTGAGGGGAAAAAAAAATACCCTATTAATTTAATCAGTTTCTCAGAGCATAATTTGGTATTGCCCTTTAATTTAATGCAACTGTTATAAAAAATCTCTTTTAAAAATCACTTCATGTGTTTTCAAGCAGTCAAAATATCAGCAATTTACAACATCCCCGTTCTTTAACAGTGTGAATGTTTAAAATAGCTACAATTAATGTTATCATTAGGAAAGAAAAAGGGAAGTGAAGACTTGCACAGGCCAAATCCATCTCATTCTAGATTCTATTAGGCTGCGTGTGATTAGCATAGGGAATGGGCGCTCTCAGAGGACCCTAATTACAGCCAATCCTGTATCAGCAACCTCTTGCTACTTGTTGGGATACCCTTGTGGCTATCACAAGCCATGAATTAGCAAGTGCTTAAGGACAATGCTTATTTATCCCCTGCATTGTAAAATAGGGTTTACAATGGCAGTCTTGTTTTATTATTCAGAATTACAGGAGAGGTAACTTTAAATGGGATCCATTGCAATACTTAGTAGGTAGAAGACTTTATGTAATGCTGGCATTTTTCTTTTTAAGATGGGGATGCTAACTTTTACACTCTGCATATTATACTAAGTAAAAAATAGTATTAAAATGTAAATAAATGACTTTATCACTAAATTTTGTAGATTCGTCTTGAGATGTGGTAAGATGAAGCTATATGAGTAAGACATACACACACATGTATATGCATATATACATATATTTATATTATAGCCACAAAAGTCACATTAATATGAAGTATATACACTCTACCCTCTTCCTGGTGCCTTTTAAAGACAACCTTGTCCCTTACGCTGCACTAGCCACAAGGACCAGGTTCCTTCCTCTTTTTCTCTTCTCTTTTGCAGTCCATCTCCTGTTAGCTAAACATATATTTTAACTTTAATGAGAATGGTACTATATACATTCTATCCTACAGTGATAGTTATGTCTCTCATGCTTTATCTTTAGATTGATTCCCAATATGGAAAACCAATCCACAATTTTGCATTACTATGACTCAATTTGATGGAGTTAAAAATGTGGTATCCAGAGCCACAAAAATTGAAATAATAGTCATTGCAAATTGTGGAGAGGGAGGGCAGTGTTGAAAGCAGGCTAAATACTAATCATTTATAATATAATTAATACATGTTTTATAAAATTGCTAAACCAGTTGAGGGTTCAAACACAAAAAGAAGGCAAAGCAACAGTGGTTCTCAGTGCCTGGTGTTGGGAAGTGGTCCAGGGATAAGGGAGGGGTTGATGCTTTTCTTGATAAGCCTTTGATGTGACATTGCATTTTACGAGTTGCATGTATTTTTTTCCTATAAAATAACCAACAGCAGGTTAGATGAGAGGATGAAGAAGTGACTTCATGGAGGATTGTGTCAACATCTCTGACACATTTCAAACTCCTTTTCTCCTCCATGACTCACGTACTTTCAGTGCTGGCCCTGCACTTTAGTGACACATCCCTAACAGGGTCAGGAGAGAGGGCCAGAGATGTATTCCTTTAGTCCTTGCTATGTTAAACTGATGACAATAGCTCAATTAAACATGGAAGCCACTGAAAAATCACAGAAATCTATTACTCCTCATCCAAATGCAATTTTGTCTAATCATGTTTTCTCTAACCAAATTGCAAAAATGCTCACCCTATCTCCAGTGCCACAAGTGGCCGTAAGTGTGGGGAAGCATTGTCAGAGTTGAAGCAGATAGGGATCTCGATGTAGCAGAGTTAATCTACTTTAATTTTGCAAATTTTATGAAATCATATGGGCAATTGAACAAGTTTCTAGGATCTGCCCCAGGGGGGCCTCAGGAACCATGGAAATGAGACCCCTAGAGTTTTAATTTCATTTGCTTCATGGTGACTTTGCCTCTGGGCACTAAATATAAAAATTTGTGGTCAGAGTGGGAAATGAAATAAAAAGAGACTTCTTTAATTCAGACAAATTACTACAATGAGGAAAAGAGAAAAAACACATTTGAAGAATGTGTCTGGCTTTGCCCAACAGACAAATAATGATCACACAGAAACCTAATGTCTTCTGTCTGTAATATGTCCAGATAAATTACCATGTGCCGTTGATCTCGGATACTGGCTTTCCTATATACGTTGCAATTCTTTAAACATTATTTCCTGATATTCGGACTTAAGGTCACCAGATGTGGATTTTCATACATTAGGCACAAAAAGTCATTTCAACTCATTGTGGGCCTTGTCAGCCAACATTTTAGCGTAAGTGATATCTCCATCATTGTTAAGCAGATTGTGCAATTACATAAAAACCTTACTTCAGTGACTTTGGAAATGTGCTGTAGAAAAAAGAAGATGTCTCCTGGGGACGTCACCCAAGTGGTGCTCGTGGTGGTAATAGGGGTTCCCTGGCTCGACGGAGCTCTGAGCCCATAGGGATCCAGCCAACTGCCCCCAGAGCTATTTATGGTTACCTGCTCTCTGGACTGGAGTTTCAGGCATAAAACATCAGAAGAAGACCCAATCTTCCAAAAAATTATACCTATATTATTTTATTTATTCTATCATTATCCAACTCTGCATAAGAAATTTTCTACAGGTGTGGCATTGTTGCAGACAATATGGCAGTCCTCTGTAATACATAAATTGATTAAGCTGGCCTAGGATTTTCCCTCTAAATGGCTGTGTGGATTTTAACATGTCACTTTACGTCCTGGGCCTTTCATTCTTAATCTCAAAAATTAATGGACTAGGAATAAATTGTTTTTAAGGCCCCAAGTCCAGTCCTGATATTCTAGCCTGACCTTTAGCCCATCTTTCATGCTTTAATCATGGTCTCAAACGTAAAGCATCAGCGTCTTCCTTCTGCTAGGAGTCTAAGAAGACCGAAGGAAAGAGAATAGATTTTATTTCACATCCTGAGTAATTATTTGCTTCTTTGAGCACATTTCCTCATTTACAAAACACTGTTAATGACATGGAATCCATGTGCACGTTAAGGGTGCTCAGTGAAGTTATGGTATGACGTGCCTCACATGACATCTTGAACCTTGGTTTAATTATTAGCTGTCATCATCATCATCATCATCACATCAGTCAACGTAAGAATTACATTCTTTTGTTTCTCATACAAATACAGCTGGGAGAGCAGCAGATCCTGCTGTGTCAGCAGCCGAAGACAAAGGGTTTGTCTGAGCAGCTGGGCAGCCATAAGTTCACCATCTCTATGCCTGTCTCTCAAGTCATCCTTGAGAATGCAAATAAAGATAGATGAAAACCACTTTCTTCCTAGGCCCACGGAGCTAACTCGTCTGTGGAAATGAACTTCCATTCTCTCTGACAATTAGTTTCACTCTAAAATATGATAATTCTTTGAAATTGCACCAAGAGAGAAAATATGGCATGCTCCGCGTTCAGCAAAGGGAAGATATGGGGCTGCCGGAGACATTAATCTCATTTGCTCTGCACCTGATTTTTCACCGTTAGAATATGCAGCAAATCTCTGTGCTAAATCTCAAGCCATTTAGCTCAGCAAAGCAGGTTAGTTAGAGACAATGCAAAACTCTACCTTATAACTTTCTTTCAGTAAATGTGATATTCAGATACACAGTCTGAGCCCTGGGCTAAAATCTGAGATGGTCTCCTTTTGCAATTTTAACAATATTAGATGTGAATCCAAGCAAACAAAAGAGGTATTTGTGGCCTGGACTCTCACTCCAGAAGCATTTAAATCTTAAATAACTTTTATATAGTCTGTGGTGAAAAGGGCTCATGAAATTAGGTTGGATGAAAGGTGGGAGGATTGTTATGTATGTCTACTTAGCTCTGCAATAATTGTCTTTTATCTTTTTCCAAAGACAGAGACTTAACTGAGTTATTGTTTTATTAAATACTGCAGCTCCATATTAGACTCAACTGGAACTTGGGTGAATCCATGGCCAATATGTTAACTATTAGATATTAGAATATCTAGCTGATTACAACTGATTAACTACTCTTCCCTCACTGTTGTTGAATAGTGTCTCCCCCAAACACATGACCTGTTGAATATCAGAATGTAACCTTATTTGAACATAAAGTCTTTGCAGATGTAATTAGTTAAGATGAGGTCATCCTGGAGTAGAGAGGGCTTTAAATCCAGTGACTGGTGTCCTGATAAGGCCACGTGAAGACACAGAGATGCACACGCAGAGGAAAAGTGGCCACGTGCAGACAGAGGCAAAGATAGGAGTGATGCAGGTCCAAGCAGAGGACCGCCAGAGATGGCTAGCATCCGTCAGAAGCTACAGAGAGGCAAGGGAGGATAATCCCTTAGAGCCTTTGGAGGGAAGATGATTTTGGACTTCTGGACTCCAGAATTTGGAGATAATAAATTTCTACTGTTTTAAGCCACCCCATTTGTGGTACTTTGTTGTGGCAGCCCTAGAAATCTCACATGAGCGCTATGTTCTGGACTCACAGTAGAACCTCTGGGTCAGTGCAGTTGTCACCTCTCCAGATCTCTGACTTTAGATCTAATAGTCTGCCTTGTTTTAGATCTGAGCTCCCCAAGAAGAGTAAACATGATTTAGACATCTTTTTACCCACGATATCTGTCGGTGTATTCATCTTTGCATCCCAGGTATCAATATGTGTTCACACCCTCCCTCTCCTCTGGTCACTGCTGCAATGACCAACTCTGTGAAGATTTTTTTTTTTTAAACATCTTTATTGGAGTATAATTGCTTTACAATGGTGTGTTAGTTTCTTCTTTATAACAAAGTGAATCAGCTATACATATACATATATCCCCATATCTCCTTCCTCTTGCGTCTCCCTCCCACCCTCCCTATCCCACCCCTCTAGGTGGTCACAGAGCACTGAGCTGATCTCCCTGTGCTATGCAGCTGCTTCCCACTAGCTATCTATGTTACATTTGGTAGTGTATATATGTCCATGCCACTCTCTCACTTCGTCCCAGCTTACACTTCTCCCTCCCAGTGTCCTCAAGTCCATTCTCTACGTCTGTGTCTTTATTCCTGAACTGCCCTATGGTTCTTCAGAACCTTTTTTTTTTTTTTTTTTTTTTAGATTCCATATTTTGACTAGCTTTGCTTAAATGCACACAATGGCCCCTCCGCTCAGGCCTGCATCACACATCCCCTACTTCCTGCCTGGGAGCTTCTCTGACTCCGGAGTAGGCTGCCCTGGGAATGTGTCAGCTGCCCCTGGTGCAGGGGCGTCAGCACCTGCAGGGCACGCTTGGCTAAAGGGAGATGGCACCTTGGATAAATGCTTTCCCTACTGTGCTCGGGAACACAGCTGTTCAGCGCATCCCTTAAAGCTCTTCCGTACATTCTGAGGACTGAGGGTTCTGATTCTTCTCTGCGAGGGAAACTGGGTTGACAGTCGGTACTAGAATTAGCCCTAGCAATTAGAACTTTATAGCCCTAGTAAGTAGGAGTTTATAGCTGGATCATTCTCTAGTCAGAAGGCAAAAAGTCCCCAACCCTGGAGGAAAGTAGGGTGGTGGCGGTAACCCCTAGCATGGAGAAGGCTTGCTATCGCTGGGCCTCTCGCATGAGTGCTGGGAGAAAATTCAAGCAGCGAGTGAAGAGTTAGGTTTTATGTTAGTTGTGGCATGTGAACAGAATAGGGGTGGATAAAAATAATTTTAAGGATTTTGAAATTGGTTGGTTAACTCTTTGGAAGTTTTAGGTAATATGTGGACCCAGATCAGCCGACTCACAACTTGAGTGAGCTTTGAAAGCTGCAAGTCCTCTACAGCCATGTTCACAGGAGACCTTCATCTCCTCCAGCTCCAGGGAGGACCATGCTGAAAACCAAGCCCAGGATTTAACTGAAACAATTTCAGAGCTATAAGAGAGATTGACTTCCGAGCCTTAGCATACCTCCTGTGACAAAATCAGGCCCTGATTGATAGTTAAAAATTGGAATATGAGAACTAGAAAGGAGATATTTAGGAACACAAGGCTGAGAATCTTTTTTTTTTTTAATTGAAGTATAGTTGATTTACAATATTGTGTTAGTTTCAGGTGTACAGTGCAGTGATTTGGTTATAAATATACATATATATATTCTTTTTTCTAATTCTTTTCCATTATAGTTTATTATAAGGTATTAAATGTAGTTCAATGTGCTATACAGTAAATTCTTGTTGCTTATCTATTGTATATATAGTAGTGTGCATCTGTTAATCCCATACTCCCAATTTATCCCTTTGGTAACTATAAGTTTGTTTTTTATGTCTGTGAGTCTGTTTCTATTTTATTTATTTATTTTAAAATTTTTATTGAAATATAGTTGATTTACAATGTTGTGTCAGTTTCAGGTATACAGCAAAGTATATATATATTCAGTCATGTGTATATATATATATATATATATATATATATATATATATATATATACATATATTCTTTTTAGAATCTTTTCCATTATAGGTTATTACAAGATATTGAGTATAGTTCTCTGTGCTATACAGTAGATCTTAGTTGGTTATCTATTTTACATATAATACTGGGTGTATTTTAATCCCTAACTCCTAATTTATTCCTCCCTCCTTTCCCCTTTGTTTTATATGTTTGTGAGTCTATTTCTGTTTTGTAAATAAGTTCACTTGTATCATTTTTTTAGGTTCCACATATAAACAATATCATATATTTGTCTTTCTCTGTCTGACTTACTTCACTTAGTATGATAATCTCTAGTTGCATCCATGTTGCTGAAAATGGCATTATTTCCTTCCTTTTTATGGCTGAGTAGTATTCCATTGTGTATATATGTGATATATACATACATATATATGTGATATATACATACATATATATGTGATATATACACATATATATGTGATATATATATCACATCGTCTTTATCCATTCTTCTGCTGATGGACACTCAGGTTGCTTCCAGGTCTTGGCTATTGTAAATAGTAAGGCTGAGAACCCTGAAGCCAGATCTCTTGAATCTTCTGTGAGTCAGAAGCAGCTCCTCTCTTCCCAGAGAATAGCAGCCTCCTCTTCCTTGGAGACATCAAATGAACAATGTGCCTGTAAGATGAAACTGGTCCTCTTTAAGGTATATCCTACCACCCTCACTGCATCCAGGCCTATGACCAACGTCAGGTCTCAGCCCAAATGGGGGAATGCAATCCCATCCCTGGGAGGGAAGATCTCACACATGAAAACCACTGCAGGAAGCATCCAACATATGTCAGCAAGAACTGTGAAAACATGTATGGAGGAGCATATTGGGGTGGGTGGATAGAATGCTAAAACTGGAGAGAGGAGAGTCTTTATACGGGAACCCTCATCCATGACTCAGAAATACACAGTCTTCTCTGGAACTCATGGAGCTGATCCTAATATGGATCCATGGAGTCAATAACTTCCATGGAGCTAATGGAACGTAGAAAGCCTACTGTAAGTGAATGGAAGATTCCTTAGATTCATTGGCATAGTATTGAGGAGGGGGTCCTGGGGTAATGGAGGCAGCAATGTTAACATCCGCTCATTGTGTGAAGCCAGATGTCTTACTGGACGATGCCTATGTTGGAGGAACCCAGAAGCTCAGTGGGAACTGTCGTCTTCAGGCATAGCTTGTCAGTAGGATATGATGACATGGGGGTTCCAGAATGGAATGGCAGAAACCAAATAGTTGCACTTAACTGTCAGCAGCATTGTGGAAATAACGACCACAGTGAGCACAGTCAAGGGGTCAGTGGTGGAGGCTAATAGGTCGATGAGCAGAAAGGACCAAATAAGATGTTGTTTCCCTTATATTATAAACAAAAGTGGACTGCTGCTGAACAGAGACAGAGACAGAGAGAGGTGGGGAGAGTTGGTGATTGGAAATTGTAGTCCTCACTTCATTTTCATATTGAAGTCAATTCATGGACACAAAGCCCATTGATTAAAGGGAGGATGGACACCCTTGAGGAAGGACTCTGAACACCTTCACAAGCAAAGGTCATAAGCATCCTCTAATACTTATCAAAGAGATTTGCGGCCATGTAACTTTGCAAAAGTAAACAAGGTCACATAGAGAACTAATACTGATACCAGATACTCAAAATGCCAGCATGATCCTTAAATTAGAATGGGATCCAAAGGGCACCAGTGTTAACTTGACTTCTGGTCCAAGCCAAGGTCACAGTGACTCAAAGTGTCCATAGACCTTGTTATAATCACATTCTTCTGGAGTATAATGGGGGTAGATACACTTAATAGATGGCATAACCCTCACATCACTTCTTTTAATTTTTTTTTTTTTTCTCATGCACTTTTTATTACATTTTTTTAAACATCTTTATTGGAGTATAATTGCTTTACAATGGTGTGTTAGTTTCTGCTGTATAACAAAAGTGAATCAGCTATACATATACATATATCCCCATAACTACTCCCTCTTGCATCTCCCTCCCACTCTCCCTATCCCACCCCTCTATGTGGCCACAAAACACCTCACATTGGTTCTCTGACCTGCAGAGTAAAAGTCCTTAGGCTAGGAAGGGCCAAAGAGAATCTGTTGAAATACTCTCACTCCCTTACATACGAAGAAATATTATATCCATGGAGAAATTTTAGGAAACAAGAATGTGAAAAAGTCTAGGAAGGTCAGTACAAAATTGCAGATCTTTGTGTTTCATGTTAATAACCTTCAGAGAGCATTTACCATGACGAGACACTCAACAATTTCATAAACAGGATGACTTCTCTTATGGGTCCATGAACAAGGAAGCTGCAGAGGAAGCGCTGGAAGCTTAGCATGGACCTGACGTCACAGGCTCTGTCTTATTCTCATTAAGATTGATCTACTTCCTGTTGAAGCAGAGACCAGCGCTGTACCACTGATTTGGCATCATTTCTTCAGATGACTAGGTATTGAAGCTCTTTTCACTCTTTCACCCTAGCGGCACCAGTGATTTTACTAAATAGAATTCACACCTACTGGAGATATGAGTCTGTCTACCCGGCCCAGAACTTAACTTTCTCCAGAACCACCATGCAGAATACTAAATTTGAAGGCATGGTATCTTGGTCTACGTTATGTATTGCAACCATGGAATCTAGCTATTGTACAATATACCTTATCACTCAACGGCTGCAGATCCAATATAATGGTGGACTAGACTGGCAAAGTCTCAATCAAGGCACCAGCTTGGTAGAAAGCTTACGATGGGTAGTGGTTGTGGTATATCCCTCTAAGTTGTGATATATCTGTTCATCCAGTGACCCCTATGGCATGTGGCTGTCTGGCATTATGGAAAACGGTGTTGTGTCTCAATAAGTATAATATATATGATGAGTATCATGGGGGGTGGAAATAGGATTGGTCCCCATGATTTAGCCTCTGTCCTAGTCTCTAAGGGGAAATTCTTCCACTAGGGTGTCCAGCGAGGGTTCCACTGAATTAGGTGCTACTGCTTGGCCAGTTTGAGCTCCTGAGGCCAGTGAACCAGCAGACAAAGTTAGAAGTTACCACATTAATGGGTATAAATTACCCTGTTTACCATCAGACTTTGGGATTGGTACTACACAATGGTGGCAAAGAGGAATATGTGTGGTATTTGTTGAGGGTTCCCTTGGCGTTGGGGAAACTGTTTTTTGTTTTTTGTTTTTCCAAAAAAGTCCAACAACAACAGACAATTAAGAACTCAGAACTACAGAGTAGGTCTAGCAAGCAACCTAGAACAGCTGAAGAGCTGGCCAAGGGTGAGGAAATTGTGGCAAGAGAGGAAAATAATGGATATACATTTTGTCACTGGAACCATCTGTAGTGATAGTGAGAAATATAACTTATTCTTCTCCTAATACTCCTGAGTTAGGCCTTTACAGAGCTAGTGTCTAACTACCACCTTGATCCATCAGCAAAAACCCACTTTGGAGTGGGCTTGCAAATACAAAGTATCTTTGAAGATAGTTCAGAGGAAGAGCTGAACTGTGATACAATCTCTACGAAATCCTCAGCAGATCCCCCCAGTCATTCTGGAGCTGGGATGACTGTTGGGAATTCTCCCAGTTTGGACAAGGAGGATGGGTCGTGGAGTGGACATGGACAGACACATATTTGGGATGTCCCTCAGGATGGGCTGTGATATTGGGCAAATAACTCCTTTAAGCTGAAGTCAATTTCCAGAGAGGGACTAAACTGAGAGCTGTCAGCCTTCAACTCTCTTAGCAACTGGAAAAATGGGTGTCTCAGTGCAGACAGGTGGCTGCAGGCAGCACACCACCACACTCACTGCACGTGGGAACACTGGGGACTGAGGGAGTCGCTGGATCCCAAAGAAGAAGAGAAAGAGCCAGCCCCAGCTCTCAATGTGCACAGCGTAGAAACGCCTGGATGAAGTAGCCTGGAGGAGAAGAGCATACGCCCTAGCGGGGAGCTTTCTGAGAAACAAATTCTAACATGGCTGCTTATACATGTGTGACCTTAGACAAGTCCTTTAACCATCTGTGCTATAATAATTTTTTATTTTATTTTATTTTATTTTTAATTAATTTTTATTGGACTATAGTTGCTTTACAATGTTGTGTTAGTTTCTGCTGTACAGCAAAATGAATCAGCTATACATATACATATAACCTCTCTTTTTTGGATTTCCTTTGCATTTAGGTCACCATAGTGCATTAAGTAGAGTCTCCTGTGCTATACAGTATGTTCTCATTAGTTGTCTCTTTTACACATAGTATCAATAGTGTATATGTGTCAATCCCAATCTCCCAATTCCCCCCGACTTCCCCCTTGGTATCCATACATTTGTTCTCTACGTCTGTGTCTCTATTTCTGCTTTGCAAATAAGATCATCTTTATCATTTTTCTAGATTCCACATATATGTGTTAATATACAATATTTGTTTTTCTCTTTCTGACTTGTACTATAGTATTTCTGGTTGTTTGTTTTAATCTGTAGAATGGGGGTTATGGTTATGCCAAACTCATAGGGTTATTATGAGGATAAAAATAGTTAATCTTGGTAAAGTACTTGTCATATAGTAAGTACTACAGAAGGATTTGTTATTTAATAAGATGGCCCTAGCCAATAGCATTTCCTATCAACCATTAAAATATAAGCACAAATAGAAGTATTCACATATGCAGATATTATATGGGTATCACAGGTTAGGAAATATTAGATTACAGAGGAAAGGGAATTTTTTTTAGAGGGAGGTTGCTGAGCAGATTGTTAAACAGTTTTCTTATTTGGTTGTGGAATAAGGATTCGAGCACAGATATAACAGCAGCTGTTTGCTGAGCAAACCCAGTGTCACAACACTGTTCATTTCTCTCTCAGCCTCCAACCCACTGCTTCTTTTCCTCTAATTCCCCACTGTGCATATTGGCCCAGTTGGTTAAAAGGTCTATTCTGCTCTCTCATGTATAAAGCCTATGATGTATCAGCAGCTTCAGTGCCCAGAGGTTTTCTCATTATTGAATTCCCAGTGGCTCTTTCTTTGCACTGTAATTGGATAGCGGTCTTTGGAGCAAGTGTCCAGGGCACACAGAGTCACAAAACTAGGTGCTGTCTAGATAAATGAGATGTTGACCATTAAAACAGAGACGTATGGACACATATATTCCCCAAGATGAAGGGAAACAATTGATAACTGAGATGGGGAACGTCTGCCTCATTTGTGTGCTGATTAAGAAAGGATTTAGATCCTTCCTGCTAAGGCAGAATGACCTGTGACACTTAATTAGTGAATGCAATCCATGCATTCTTCCCAGTGGGTAATTAAGGCTCCATGCCAGACCTCCCCAAGTCCCCAAATGTTCAACCTTCACACACACACACAAACACACACACACAGAGGTACTTTTGCTCTATTTATTAATTCTTCATTATTCAACATTGATGCTTATTCCAACACTGAATGGATTATCAGTTTTTAGTAATTAATGGTGAAATGTCAAATGGTAAAAGCCAATTATTTTTCAGAGCAATATGTTTCAATGAAATATTCTGAAAAACATTAGTGTCAGGAACCAACACTTACACATGATAATGGCTGAATTCTGTTAAAAATGATGCATTGAACCCAGTATTGCTATTCCCAGTATAGGGATTAAAGTGATGATAGTTTATATTAATTGGTTCACTGAACACACATTTAAAGGTGTTTAGGGGGATCTGACATTCTTGGGGTGGAGAGCAGGCTCTCCACAAGGAAGAGCGATGCTTAGCAGAGCAATTGCAGTGCTGCAGGAACGTTGCTGTCCTGGACACAAGGATGGAGCAGACAGGAGAGGAAGCCTGCTTGAGTCCATACGTGTCATTATAGGTGCATAGGCAGGTGCATTCATTGCGATCTTCAAGATGATCATTTTTATCCTTAGGATATTCACTGTAGTAATGACTAAAATAGAAAACAAAGATGACAACAGATGTTAAACATAAAAATTCAGCCAAATAAAGCTTTGCTAGAAAACATAAAGAAGGATTCCCTTGTAAAAGAGCATGCTACAATAGAATTTTGAAGACTAAATTCATATTTCCACCATCATAGTTAGCACCTATCTTATGCCGTGTACCTATGTGAAATAGTATTAATGATATAATATATAATTAGCTTTGTTAATTTCATTTGTCTCAAGTAAAGTATGGTCATAGGAATGAACAACAATCCCTTAAATTCCAAAAGTGTACCCACCATAACACTTACGTATATAGAATATGAAAGTTTTGAGGTTCTATCAAATTACATAATGATAAAACATTTGTAACATCAAATCACATCAATTTTTTTCTTATTGTGGTAAAAAACACGTATAAAATTGACCATCATAATCATTTTTAAGTGTACGGTTCAGTAGTGTTAAGCAATATATTTACATTGTTGTAAAACAGATCTCCAGAATTTTTTCATTTTGCAGAATTAAAAGTTCCTATTTATTAAACAAGAACTCTCCATTCCCCCCACCCCTTTCTACCACCCCTGGTACTTGCTTTTCTACTTTCTATATCTATGAATTTTTCTACTTTAAATACCTCATATAAGTGGAATCATGGAGTATTTGTCCTTTTGTCATTGGCTTATTTTCTTTTTCATAATATCCTCAAGTTTCATCCATGTTGATGACAAGGATTTCCTCCTTTTTTAAAGCTGCATAGTATTCCATTATATGTGTATACCACATTTTGTTTATCTATTCATTGCATCAGAACATTTTAAAAGCAATGTAATGTGCTTTAATGTTATTTGTTTCTATTTTTCAAAGTAATACTTGTTCATTGTAGGATATTTGAAACATATAAAAAGGAATAAATAACTAGTTTTAAATGCTAGAATTCTACCATCCAACGGTGATCACTCTAATATTATTTTACATATTTCTTTCACATTACTGAGATATAGATTTCAACGCTGTTGTTTTCAGGTGAACTTATTTTAACATACAAATGAAGTGATGCTACTAAAATTTATTTAACCCTTATGCTAAGATATCAAATAGGAGTCATTAGCTCTGATAGTCCAGAGAGAAAGAGAGAGGGAGAGACAGAGAGAGAGAAAGAGACAGAACGTAAGCTTATATTAAGTGATGGCAGTGGGGAGGTAAAGAAGTGAGGGTTGTTTAAAAGATACAGTCCTTTTGCTTATCCAAGTCTCATAGTTCTCCAGTAGTTCACATACATTTCTCATGGTTTTCAGGTTTGAACTATTTCATTAAAATTTTAAATAGGGCTTATTTTGAAATATAATTAAACCAGTAATTACCACTGTGAAGAAATTTTATAGACTTTTGTATATTTATCTTTTTAGGGTTTAGCCAATGCATTTTAAACTTATAATAATGTGTACTTCTGGGTTGTCTAGGGGTATAATCTTCCTAATAAGTAAGTCACCATTTATATTTGGCTTTGCTACAAATTCCAAAACAATATTAAATAATATGGAAAGTAAGCGTTCTTGTTTATGTTTTGATATCACTTAACATTCCTCTGATATTTCATGAGAAATTGTTACCCTTTAGGCTCCATGTTCAAGTTGCAACACTATTTAGAGGGCTGATTTAACATTTCTTCACTTGCAAATTAACATAGTATGAAGGCATACAAAAATACAAAATCTGAAACTAAGAATAAGATCATATCAAATTTTAGCTTTCTGACAAACTGTTCACTTTTCCGAAAACACTGTATTTATTAAGACCTCATTCAAGACCTCACCTTGTTTTGTCTACCATCCTAAACTATTCTGTCATAAACTTTGCCCAATTCCAATGTTTCTCACTTTGAAAGATTAGCATTTAAAACTGCTCAAGCACAGAGTCTGAAACTGTCTAATTATCCTCTCCAAATAACTCCAGAAAAGCTGCCTTAATTGGCCAAATTAGTGGTTAAGTAATTTTCTGTGTTCTTTATCAAATAGTAAAATACATGTAACAATGTGGAGAAAATATTAACATCTTTAAGATTGATATTAGGCATCTTTTAAGAAGGTATTTTAGGAAGAGAACTTAGGAAAATTATTTTGACCAGGCACTTAAAAGATGGTGAAATCCTGAGGACATACCAAGACAAAAAGTGACAATGTGTAAACTGACACGCAAGAGGAAAGGAGAAAAAACCATTATGACTGGTAAGGTGGTGAGAAGAATAAGGAAAAAAAATGAAAAAAGGAAAAGGGGGGAAAATGAGAAAGATAAAGAGGAAATGTCTGGGTGGGTTGGAAATAAAAACTTCATGAGAAATGGTGTTTGAGGGACATTTTAAGAATGGTATTGTGTACACTTCCATTAAATGTTTGCCAGGCTGCACATAACCTCACATCCATTTTTCTTCTGAAATATTTACTCCAATCTATTTAGTTCACCACTAATTAGTGTGATAGAGCTTCCTGAACTCCATTATTTGGCAAAATTGGTGCAGCTGAAAGAACAACAGAACTGCAGGCATTCGCAGGATTAAGTGGTTTCAGACCTTCCGAGGCTGTGAAGCTGGTGTGGTGGGAAAAAGGAGAATTCTAGACACCCACTGTCTTCTCTCTCTTCTTCTTTCTCTCCTCCATCTCTTTTTTCGTGTCCTTCTTATTTTTTTTAAAGATTAACTCACGCATTTTGTTGAGGACACGCTCTCTTCCCTCTCCTTCACCTTGAGAGATTTCAATGTACTTGTTTTGAGAATTACGACCCTTTGCATCCACAGAGCTTGCCTGGAAGGACTGAGAACCAAGGTCACCTTTGTCAACATGGCATTCATATTTGCTCTTAGAAATGATTGTCCAGGAAGTTCAGGCTATAAATCAATAAGTAAATATACAATTTGCTTTAGAAAATTCTTGAAAACCAATTTATGGGCAGAAACAGTTTGCCTCTGGGTAAATGACACTTCTATTAGAACAACACTTCACTCCCCTGGCCAAACTGTTCGCTTTCCAACAAAAGCTTATTTATTAAGGCTCCTTTCATGACCCCTGCCTTGGCATGTCCACTAATCCTAAACTGTTCTGTCAGGAACTTCACCCAATTCCACACGAGCCTGTTTACATGTGCAGCAATCATTGCTGGTCTCTGCAACTGGACAGTTCACTTCTTCCTTATGGCTTCACCGCCACGTGTGGACACAGCCATGACCTAGAAGCTAACTCTAATCTGAAGAAAAACAAAAAACGGTTGTACTCTCTTCTCCTGTAACACTGGTCTTCAATGTAGTAACAGGAGAGTATGTGATGCATGGCCTTAATCACTGAAATGTGAGTTGGCTGTTTTCTTTGATAAGTAAACAAATAATACTAAAATATGATGAAGCTAGTGAAAGTTGGAGGACACTTTACAGTTGAAAGGTTAAAACACTTTAACTCTTTTTTGTTTTTAGAGACTTGGGGTGGCTAAACCTAAACAGAAAATACCTGCATTTCTATGATTTGAAATGGAAAAAAAGGAAACAGATAATTTCAGACTGTAAAGTAACCACTTATTTATTTTTATTTATCAACTTCCTATTTACTCATTGAACCTATTTTTCAAGACTTTTAATTATTTTCTTTACCTAAAGAAGAACATCTTTGGCAAAGAAAAGTTAGAAGTACCTTGGCTGAACTGGCCTCCTCGAATAATGGCATTATATAATTGAATATTATCAATATTTATCTCTGTAGACACAAGTGAGAAAAGAGGAAATGCTACATTATCAGGTTATTTATTTATTTGAATAGTTTTATTTTTTGCCAAAACTATTAACAAAACTTATTTTTAGGAATTATTAAGAATGGACATTTACTAAGATTCTGAGGGCTAGGAAAGCATCTTGTTCAACATCTGTATTCTATAGGAGAGAAAACAAGGTGAGAGAGGTGAGGAGACTTGGTGAAGGCCACTCTGTTTTCACGGTAATCAGAACAGACCATTTTTGCTAGATTTTTTAGTCTCCTGTCTCAGGTTTCCACAAGTATATATAAGGCTTATTTTATAGTTACAGTCAAGTATCTCACAGCTCTTAATTCCTATCAAATAATATAAATAATGAATATTAGCACAGATTAAAAAAGCCTGTGGGAATAAGTACAAAGCACTCTTAATTGGTATATTTATCAAATTACTCTTTATTGAACACCTGTGCCAGGCAGCGCACTAGGAACACAAGGTGGAGAAGGCATCTATGTTCTTGTCTTACGGAAGTTTACAGTCTAAGAAATATGGATGGAATATGGGGGCGAAGCAACGAATAAGGTACAAATAGTGATTAAGGCTCAGAATGAGACAGAGGTCACAGTGTGTGCTGGGGGCTCCTCTGGGTGGGAAGGAAGAGGTGGGTGTGGCCGGGGCGGGGACTCCTGGGGAAGGAAAGCACAAATGTCCACGGAGACACTCTGTTCCAGCAACTTCTGGAGTACAGCGAGTTTCTCTTCTGTGGGTCTCCCCAGCAATACTGAAACACAGCATTTAAAAACACAGTCTTTTGTTACTAGCAGTAAACAGGTAGGGATTACGAATTTCCTAGACAGTGTTTTGAGAGGTCATATTACTCTTGAATACCGTTATCTAAAACACTTTCCACAGGAAACCACAGGAATCCAGAGTGATGAAAACACTAAGACATCGCCCTCAAAGTAGAGACACCGACATTGAACCCCAGCCCTCTAGAAGATACACGTTATGCTCTGTTATTCTGCTTATAAGTTCCATTTCTCCCCTGGATCAGACTGTAAGGGCAGAAAGTCCACGTGTCTGCTGCATTGCTCCAAGCTCTCCAGCACTGTGATGGACACGACCCAGATGGGCAAGGAGTACTAACTATTGATCAATAATAAATAGCAACAATAACACAAAATCTTATCTATTGTTACTGCTGCTCGTCAACACTTTGGGTAGGATTTTGATACTTTTCGTAGTTTATAGTCACAAAGTGAAGGGATTGAGAGATGACAGTTGTTTTTGTAAACGTGGATGGTTTCAGCTTTGAGGCATCGTATAGGCACATCAGGGCCGGACAGGAAACCCAGATAGACACGTTAGGGGCATGCTAGACTATAGAACTTGTCTCTATGTAATGACAGAAAAATCTAAATCAGACAACTCCAAGTGGCACAGTAGACGTGCATTGGATCTGAGTGCCATGCGTTCCACAGTGGGTTCCCTGCATGGGGTGTGGCAGCTGTGCTCACCAGGAAGGGTAAATGCTACAGAGTGAGGGCTCTCCTTGGTCCCCAGCTGACCAGGAGAAAAAGGCAATGCTACTCACAAGTATCAGATTGTTAGATTGTTGAGCCCCACCAAGCTAATGGAGAGTTAGTGCAAGAAGGTTCTGGAGAAAAGGGAGGTCCGATTTTGGAGTTGTTGGAACATCTTCTGGACAGAAGAGGTGTGGTGAGAGAGATTTGTGTTTTTGTGGGATAACACCAAATAGAGTGGGAATTTCAAAATACTGCAGGGTAAATTTCATACTCCCCTTGGTGGTATCTGTGAAGGATGCTAAAATCTTTGGTTAATATTGACCCAATAATCTCATAGGTCAAGTGTTCCAGTGACAGATGCCAATGCTTGCAACTGGAAAGGGCAGAATGTGTGTGTGTGTGTGTATGTGTGCGCGCTTGTGTGTGTGTTCTCAATAAAGAAAGAGAGAGATGGATTTTGGCAGTGGGCTGGTAAAATGTTTAACTTTTATCTGGTTTTCCAAGGGGAAAAGTTCTGCTTTGCAACATTTGCTGATTTCACGGCTGATTTCAAGCACCCAAATGACATCACTGAATGCGGAGCTGGGAGACAGTACGAACAATTGACTCGTGGGAGCTGGTGCAAGCAGGTTCCGACACAACATCACTATTTGTGTACACACAAGAGCTTATGTGTGAAAAAGTCACGTGGCTTTGGGTTACGAATAGATCACACTTTTAAAACTATTTTAAGTAGCTGCTTGAGCCTCCATTTTCTTAATTTATTGGAATATCCATTTTGCTCTCGTGGGGCACTTGGATTATTTTAAGAATCCCAAGGATTATTTGGTCCAAAAGATCCAATCACACATCTGGACTCCATCTGGCAGAGAGGCCTGGGACATTGGATCAGCAATTCTGATCCAGAGCTTCCCAGTTTTTAGCCCCATTTGTGTCTATGGCTGCCACATAGCTTCCAGGCCTGAGAGCTTGTGCATCTTCAACCCTGGCTGGGTATCTCTTTACAGGAGGGGGATCCCAGAGTTATCCTTGATTATATTCACATGCTCAGCTGTTTTTCCTAAACATGTTCTCACTTCATGGGATTCATGTGATGGGTGGAGTGAGGCCACACTCCCTCCTCCTCTTCCACTGATTTACAGGAGGAGGTACCTGAGTAGAGAAACGGAAGCTTGGCCATGTTTCATCCAAGAGCCATACGCGGAGGGATTTACAGGTTCAGACATGCTAAGCAGAATCAGCCGGGTAGAGTACCGGTTTTGGGTAATATAGAAAGAAAAAAAATGAGAAGCTGTTATCACAATATTTAATATAATTAAAATAAAACCCAATATTACAAAAATATAATGATCGGGCTCACTATTTAGTGTAGGGAGAGAAATGATTATAATCTCTCCTCAAGGTTTTGATGCCTGGCTCAGGGGTGGATGTTTTGAGCCCTAGATCAGCTTTCACACACAGTTCTTTTATATTCTTGTTTTAAACCATTTTTTAGTTGAAGTATAGTTAGCTTACAGTGTTATTTTAATTTCAGGTGTACAGCAAAGTGATTCAGTTTTATATATATATATATATATATATATATATATATATATATATATATATATATATATATATATATATATATATACTTTTTTTAGTTGAAGTATAGTTAACTTACAATGTTATTTTAGTTTCAGGTGTACAGCAAAGTGATTCAGTTATATATATATACGTATATATGTTTATATATATTCTTTTTCAGGTTCTTTTCCATTATAGGTTATTACAAGACATTGAATATAGTTTCCTGTGCTTTTATGTTTTCTTTGCTTCTATAGAATTATTATTTTCCTGATTCACTATTAAAAGTGGGTAGGAATGCAGCTCGGGTCTGGTGGGTCTGTCAGAGAGTATGGGATATTTACTTTACATCTCAGTGGGATTTGCCTCAGCCCTTTGTCAGAAATTGAGTTGATGGTCATCGGATTCACAATGGGGTACATAAACTTTTCAATGTGGGATAGTGGCGAGTGGATTTCTCATTCACTCTTCTGAAATATTTCACTCTGGAAAGCATTTATTTTCTTCTGTTCTGGCTCTTGGATGGAACTTTGTGTTTTGCTTGATCTTGTTTTAGGGTTAGCAATCTGTGGTTGACTCTTTTGCTCTAATGAAAGACGAAAATAATTAAGAGCTAGGAAATTGTTACGGTTGGCAGTGACACTATTGATAAGCTTCAGTCCTCTTGAGAAACCCTGTGATCTTCCTCTCAACATTAAAACAATGTTATACTTTGGTACAGGCTCTTTGGGCTCTCCAGAAGGGTGGATTTATTGCTGAGAAATATTGCTTGCACTAGTCACTAGAACTATAGGAAAGGTTTCACTGGTGTTTTCAAAGACGTCATTTCAAAGACTTGTGTGAGCCCTATTCCCCCATGTCGCTGCCCATCGCTCTGTCCAGCAGGTCGTGCAGCGTCCGTGGGCAGGACTGGCTGGGAGAGGCTTGCTAGCATTGTGGTCATAAGCAGATTTAAGGGAGCCAGACGATTTTCAGTGCTGGTTCTGCCTCTTATTCACAGTGTCATTTTGAGCAAATTACTTCATCCTTCTTTGCTCAGTTCCCTCAGCTATAAAATGGGGATAATGACAGTCTCTACCTTACAGGTTATTTTGAAGATGAGCTGAGCAACTCCATGTAAAGTACTCAGAACATTGCCTGGCTGCTAGTCAGTATTCAGAAAGTTACCATTCTTTTATTACTATTATTACAGTTTTCAATAATGGAGGTAAATGCCATTACAGCTGGCCTTCTGTCAGGACCTGTAACATGCCTATGCTAAGAAAAGTCCATTTTTGTGCTTACAGATAATCTTCACCTAATGAAAAACATGTCTTCTCTTGAGCATGGATCACATTTTTAACTTTGGGAGAAAGACCAAAGGGTTTCTTAAGGATGTGTCACACTGCAGCTTGCTTTCTCTTGCAGCATCCTTTTCTTACGGTCTTAGTTCTCCTGTAGCATGAGTTTCCTGTAAAGAGAGTCCTCCTCTACCTTCACCAGTTGCATGGCTTCTGCCCCTCCATGCTTTCACCAGTAGCATCATTTATCTTCAGTGTGGGTTCATTACTAGCATGAGTTCACCTGTAACACATCTCCTGTAGCAGGGGTTCCCCTGCAAGTTGGTTTCTCTTAGGTGTGGTTTTCCTTACTTGTGGATTATTCTCTTGCATGGTTTTCAACAATTCACAAATAATATAGTGGTCAGGCAAGTCTCCCTCACACATGCCAGAATTCTGATTTGTACGCTGCACATCTGTTTTTTTTTATCTGCCTATAATACTGCATTATTTTTGGACGCCTATGTGACAGTAATTACTCCATCAGATGGATGTAATTCACTTAATCAATATACAGCACGGTCATTCATTAAAATAATATTTCCCCTGACTTGTGTGGAATCCTAGAGAATATATTACAGTGGAAGCCTGACTATCCAATTTGGTAATATAATAGTTGTTGTTCATTTAATAGAAAAAGTAAATTAAAATATGGAATAAAATGTTATTATTATATTAGACACTTTAATTTAAAAATTTGAGTGGACATTCATTGTGAATGTTTCGTGAAGGGACAAGGTCAGTAATTTTTTTTATTACAAGATTTTTTGGGGAGGGATAGCAAATTCAAGAGTGATATTTATTTTTACCTCTTGTTGTTGTTAATGAGATTTGTTCTGGCTCTCAGCACATGCTTTATTACCATACCCATGAAGCATCATTGATAACTTCCAGTTTGGGGCTCTTTTAATTACACTGAAGACCTCAATATACTTGGGTAGCAATCAGCCTGCACAGGACCTCTAAATCTGTGTGACTCCCTGCCGCCTACATCTTCCACAGTTTTAAATTTAATTTGGCAGCAATATTTTAGCAATTAACATTGATTTGTTTTGTTTTTCCAAAACATTCAACTTGGTTTTCATTGAAACAACTTTTTGTTTACATCTATGTTTTGTAAGTTTCCATAATATTTCATGAAATTAAATAATTACAATAATGAGCCTAACTGCCAAAACACATTTGGGAAGAAAAGTAACTATTTGTACCAGCAAACTCAAGTAGGCGAAGCAGAAAAGCGAGCTGTGCTGAGAACCAGCAGAAATCAGCCTGAGGTTGGCATCAGCCAGTGCGTTTCCTGTGGGGAATGAACAGAGGATCTGGGAACCATTGGGGTCAGTGTTCATTAGGAGATCTTGTGCTATTAACCCTGTGAAGGTTTTACAATCACGTTCTTAATAGTATAACTTTGCTCTGCACATCGGGACACTGAACAACTGCTCTGTTGTTTTGTTCTTCTCTTCCTTACATAAATAGCACAATTCATTAATTTACATTGGAAAGAACTATCTCATATTTATCCAAAACCAAAAGTATGATTGAATGAGCATTTTAAAATTTATTATTATTTTTTAATGGCAAAGCAGTTTCTTAAAAAGTTATGCACTGAAGTCTGGGCAAGCAGATTGCTGTCCGTATAAAATCCAGTTTTCTGTTATTTGTATTTATAATTCTTCATCGCACCATTCTTTTTAATTCTGGGTTTGTGGTGTGTTTCACAATGAAGGTTTCACTTGCCACAGCTTCATGATCTCTGTTTGAAGTTCTATTTATTTTTTGTTTTCACAAAGTTATTTGGAACTGCAAAAACTTAATTACTGTTTTCATCATTAATTTTGTAACTAATCACTTTTTGTGAAATAAACATCTAACACAACACAATAGAAGTAACAATAACATGAATTTGACAACTATAAATAATTAAAAATGACATGAAATTAAACTAGCTAAAATGTAATGCAATTAAAGTACCTGTGGTCAGAGATAGATCAACTGCCAGATTTAGTATCCAAAACATATGCATATGTAATGACTTGTTATTGCAAATCATTACTACTCTTACCTTTCTGATGTATGAGGTGTGTGTGTGTGTGTTTGTGTGTATGATGGGGATATTATATTCTTTACTCTTTCAAGTGAAAATACCAACCAGACTGGGAATCACCCAGCCAACCATGGGGCATCAGGTCTGTGGGTCACCTTTGGGGGACCTCTTGTTGGTCCTGGTCAGGAATCCAGTCTACCTTCCTCCTTGGTGAACCATTTCCTACCAGCGACGCTTGGCAGGTCTGGCCCAACCTATCAGAGGAGTGAAAGGTCCTTTTCTCCCTGGAGTTCCCGGTTCCTCTGCAACATCACCCATCTGTTCCTGAGTTCAGCTTTTCCAGGTAGCACAGGGAAAGGGCACCCAGGGTCCAGCACCGCTTCTCCCTGTGCTTACAAAATCAGTGGGCATATTCAGGAGCCTTGCTCTAATAACAAAAAGCTGCTTCTTTTATTTTGCTTTTTTCTTTAGACATGTTTGGTCTTAGCTATCACTGCCTTGCAGTTGTGTAGCTAGAGATGTTGTTTTCAGATGCATACATATATACACACACCACATACAAAGCTTCTGTAACTTGGGACCACATGATGAGGTTGTAGGCTCTATTTGAGATTTGAAGATGTGCCATTCATCTGCTCTGTCAGAATTAAAGGAGGAGCAGATTGGAGACTTGATGGAGATCTCTTGTCACTGAACAAAGGTGAAGATCAAGAAAGGCTGATGAAGACCATGGACTTTTACCCGTGCATATCATCATGGAAAGGGGCTGGAGCACATGCCTGTAATTCAAATAATTCCTGACTTATCTCATAGTTAAATGGATGTGAAGATGGTTAAAAATGTCATTTTTAAAGGACATTTGACACTAATAATATTAACATGATGTAACCAAAATACAAGTATCCAAGTTGAAATAGAACTAGCTATTATTTCCTTTTCAGCCTTTGCATTCCTAATATACTTTAGGGTGGCTCAAATATTCATACATTTACATCTAGAGATTAACAGCAAGAATTTCATTGTCATAATACATCTTCTTGGATACCAGAAATGTGCAGTGGTCAGAGGGTCATTTCATTTTCTTTGTGAAATGAAAACACTTAGAAATGACATGGAAAATATCCACAGGATACTGCCTTAGGAAAGCAATAAAGACTAACATCACATCTCCCAGGTTTGTGGAGGCACCTTATTAACTAGAAATAGCACATTATTGGTGCCCTGTGAATTTCAAAACTAATCTTTAACCCTGTGAGCCAGGCCTGGCCCCTCCTCCTTTCTTTAATGTCCCACTAGGTTGCATGGCCATCAGCTTCTGATGCTTCGAGGTAATCCCAGAAGGCTGAGCTCTCTTTCATCCTCCTTCCTCTTGGCCCCCAGTACCCATGGACCTGCAGGTCTGAGACAGTCTCCTGAATCTCAGCAGGATGCTGGGACTGGGGTGGAGTCAAATTCCCAGTTCATCAGGAAATTTGAACTGGGAGATAGTGGAGCCCAGGAGTATCTTTAGCAGAGAAGAGAGGAAATGGCAGTGAAGGAAGGACACTGTCACCAGTGAGGGGGTGCAGCCCTAACTGGGAATTGTCCGCCATAGCTAGACCACTGGGGCCCTCCGAGCATGCTAGCAAGACAGGTGCATGCTGGGGATTGCTGTTATTTTGAACTTTGGCACCATTGTATTTCTTGTTCTTCCTTCTCTACTTTTTCCACTTCCTCTTTCATTCTTCACCTGTTCAGAGGTAAAGGAAATGGTATTGATGTGACACCACTGTGTGCATTTACCCCCATTTGATTCCATAGGTTGTGGAACAGTTGGATAGAAAGGTTTAAAAAAAAAATCCTAGAATACACAGTTTGTATGTAATTTTTTTATGATAGATGAATCTGATGCAAATTTAATATATACTAACAAAATATGTTTGTGGTTTCCAGTTTCCTTTCATTGGCTAACAACACTTTAGTGCTCTGTTAAAATGTCAGGTTCATTTACATAGGACAGTAAAGATTTTAGATTAGAGGAGTGAGCTTAAACTAGTCAAGAAGGGGAAATTTATAGCTCTAACTACTATCATTTTCTGATCTGGGATTTCCTAACTTGAGCCTTTAACTGGCTGTTGGGCTTTTGAGGAGATTTTTAACATATATTTTCTGTTTTACTTTTTTCCAGCAATACCTCTTCACTAGACTATACCATGGCTTTCTCTTGCAGTGTCCTCTGATCTTTTGTAGGTAAAAAAAAAAAAATGTTGAAATTCATTATAGTAATTATGGTTGGGTTTAGGAATGTAGTAGCAGGCTTGATCTTTAATGATTACAACTGTAGAACAAACAGATGAAGACAAAATCTAAACCACCCACAACATGGATACATTTTTGATTTCTGGATATGTAGATGATCTAATGTTAAACTAAGAAAAGTCACCACTTTGAGCCTGGCCTTTTGTCCAGAAATAATGAGTTAGGATGGAGAAACCTAAGGACACATCTGATTTCAGGAGAGGCCATTGAGTAAGCCTATCCTTGCCCCAAACTCTGTCATTTTGGACTTTATTATTCTCATTATTGTGGAGAATGATGAATTCTTTTGAAAAACTTCAGGACTCTCCATAAATGTAATTAGACGGTATCTTATATGTATTCGTCATTGGATTAATCATTTAATTAATCATATTTTGAAAAAAATATATTTGGGTTACGTCAACTTGGAAGAAAAACCTACCATGTAAGAGCTGTGAGTTGAGTTTATTCAGGGTCTAACTGAGAACTATAGCCTGGGAGACGTCCTCTCAGGTAGCTCTGAGGGGCTGCTGTGAAGAGGTGGGGGAGGACCCAGGATGTATATCTGCAGTCAAGACCTCGGTGAAAGGTTACTGCTAGTCAAGTAGACCAGGTATCTCAGTTAATGATTTTAGCACTTTTCTAAGTATGGGAAGTTGCAAGGGTTTGAGGTGATAAAAATTTCTCCTGAAAATACCTAAGTGTCTGAGGCTCTGTTCTGTCAGTTTTCCCAGAGCACAGAGTGCCTCATTCCTGATCTACATCTTGGATTCTATTCTAAGATGTGCTGTAGGTCAGTGACTGCAGCGGCGGATGACTCAGTTCTTGTAGATGGTGGGCAATATTCTTTGCTTTACAGGGTATACATGCACACACAATGGGGAAACAAAAGGGTAGTGAGGGAATGGAAAAGTTTTGGAAACATAATTGTTCAATATGATTGATCCCTGGATGTGGCCTCCCTCAGTTCTCTGTAAGTTACAGACAGTAAATAAATGTGGGCAACTCTACAAAGCACTGCTTGGAAGACTGCCCAAAGTGTCTGCAGGCAGCTCTCACCAATCAGCCTTTGCCTTGAATCAGTCCAGTAGCAGGAGCAGGGAACAAAGGCCAGACTGGTCAGTCTGCCTTAAGAGGGGAGAGGAAGAAATTCTGGGATGTATTTATATTTGACCATTTTATCCCCAAGAAAACTAACCACTGGATCTTCTATCCCGAGTCCTTCAAAGCATTTTGAAATTATTAAGCAGATCCATGTTCTAATACAGATGAAAATCATCCATTTTTACCTTGACTTTTTTTTTTTTTATGTTCTGCCTTCTGATTTTCTTTTCCAATGACTCACTTGGAAGACAAATACACCAGTATTTTGTAGTGTATGTCAATTTTTCCTGGACACCCAATCTTCCTGATACACAGTAACACTTACGTACCTCTTGGGGTTATAAGGTTTACCCAAAGGTTGTTTTCATCCTTAATATGAATCCAATGTCTGCACAAGTCCTTCAAATATTGCATTTCCAATATAGGAGGAAAGGTGATTCAAAGGACTGAAACATGCACTTAGAGGTAACTATAAATTACTTTCTTCCGTCTCACAAACTACTTTCATGGATTACCTTCATGGTGCAATACTGTTTCTGGCACAATATATCTTGTATAATAACATTCTTACAGTAGGTGATTCAAATGGCTTTTGAATAAGCAGTATTGCGTTTCTCTCAATGCCTGGGCTCCCAAAGGAGACTTATTCAGCACTAAGTTTGGGATAAATAAAGCATACTGTTAGGAAGAGTCTTTTTTAGGCTTATGTTTATGTTAATTTATTTAAATATATACATTAGGACAGTGTGGATCTGAAGATTTAAGTGTCTTTGAACTTCCATATGTAGACTATCCCTTTTATTTAAGATCCAGCTTTTGCCGATACAATTTTTCTTTGTTGGCTTTTCCTGTTTCTGAGAACTTATTTACCACTTCATAACAATTATCACCTCCCTTGCATCGCCCAATTTATTTTAGCCAAGTTAGGGGTGTGCACAAACAAAGCAAGGTAACTATTAGACTCAGAGTTCAAGCTTTGATTGTATAGAGGAGTTTTAGGAAAAACTCAGGGGATTCCACACTCAGGGAATGGGGACACACACACACACACACACTTAGGCAGTCAAAAACAAAGGGTTATTATGGGATTATATGAAATTATGAGTGTTTTGAATATTGTAAGGCATTGTGGAATTTAAAGAATCTTTCATTCAATAAAAAATAAATTATAAAAAATTGCTTGCTGCCTTAGTACATATATATTTGATGTTTAATTTTTTAAAAAAATCTGTGCATTCATTTATTTACTAATCAAATTATATACATTAAGTGGTTAGCAATTTCAGTGATGCCTCCGTATCCTTTATGGGCAGTGATAAGAGTGTGCCTTGAGGTCCACACACTATATCATGAATTACGTGTACCGACAGCTGTATAAGATACGGTCCATCCCACCGCACTGAGAAATACATGATGACCTGGAAGTCAGGTCCCACCACACTGAGAAATACACGATGACCCGGAAGTCAGGTCTGACTGAGGGATGCAGCAAAGTGGTCCCCCTCTTTCTCCCTGCTGCTCTGTTTCTCTCTGCGAGGAGCCTCGCCTCACACCTGTCTGCTAGGACAGGCCAACATGTTCAGACTTTGTGCCCACCTGCCCGGGAGAGCACCCTCTGCCCCTGCCCTCCTCCAGATAATGGTGCTTACACCCACCTTCTCAGAAGGCCCTGGAACTGGGCTCAGACCTGGCTTGGCAAGGAATCCTGAGGTTGCCAGTTTGCACATGTAGTCTAGAAGATGAGCATGGGGTCTGAGTGGGCACAAGCCCTTGGTCTGGAGGATTCTTTTCTGTGGAGTGGGGAGTGATGTGAGGGAGAGCCAGGTCTGGGCACTCTAAATCAAAGAGTCCAGAAAGGGGGCTCTTCTGCCCGGGTCTAACGTTGCTGGCTTAAAGGAACTTGACGAGTATATGAAAAGTAGGCATAAGTGGCCGCATGACTGGACATTACAGCCCACTGTGAGAGACACACAAGGAAACATACTTACAACACACTGTGGTGGGTGCTATGATACACAGGACGGGCTTTGGAAAAAATGTTCTGACTCAGCGGATTCTTGAATGCTGGGTGAGTTTAGCTGGGGAGGGAGGATGGGATCAACACTTCTAGCACTTGCAAAGGTGAGCAGGCAGGAGAAATGCATTAGTTAGGGTTTATCTGGATGTACATTACAGAAACCCTAAATCACAGTGGTTTTCTGTAATTTAAGTTCACAGCAGGCAGTTTCTGAGCATTGGTGAGTAAGTCTATGATACTGGAGCTGGTGTTTTTGCCCTTAATTTTTGGCTTTTCCTTTTCAGCTACTGCAATCCAGTTATCACCCCAACAACATTCAGACGCAGAAGCAGAAGGTGGGAGCAAACAGAATATCCTTCTGTGTGAGGCAATTTCGTTTCATTCCAGAAGAGATACATCTAACCCTCCAAAGCTGTTGGAGACCAAAGAACTCCCCTGAGCTCAGGTTAGACAAACAAGGGCACAAGCCCACCATGGGCTCCTCCAGGTTAAGGGGAGTGGGCTTACTATGGCTATTCTTATTGTCCGGGTAGGGCTTCTCCTCCCTGGGATGGAGAGGTCTCTGTCCTCCACATGAACAAAACAGGCTTTCTCCACTGGAAGGGAAGAATAGGCAAGATATTCCAGGGAAGAAAAAGCGTTACCTCCACCTCAAAAAGGAGTCGGCATATTGGGGAAGTTCTAGTGATTTGGCATGTTTGGAAAGAAGGATATGAGGAGAGATTCACCAAGAGGAGAGAGGCTGCACAGGTAGGGAGAGTGTAGACAGGCCGTGCTGCAGAACTGGGAAATTCCCTCTACTCAGCCACAAAAAAGAACAAGATAATGCCATTTGCAGCAACACTGATGGACCTACAGATGATCATACTAAGTGAAGTAAGTCAGAAAGAGAAAGACAAATACCATATCATATCACTTATATGTGGAATCTAAAATATGATACAAATGAACTTATCTATGAAACAAAAACAGATTCACAGACATAGAGAATAGACTTGTGGTTACCAAAGGGGAAAGGTGCTGGGGAGAGATAAATTAGGAGTTTGGGATTAACAGATACACACTACTATATATAAAATAGATAACCAAGAAGGACCTACTGTATAGCATAGTGAACTATATTCAATACCCTGTAACAAGCCATAATAGAAAAGAATATGAAAAAGTATATATATATATATGTTATATATATATATACACACACACACACACACACACACACACGCATGCATAACTGAATCACTTTGCTGTACACCAGAAACTACCACAACATTGTAAATCAACTACTTCCATAAAAAAATAAAAATAATTAAAAAAAGAGAAAGAACTGGGAAATTCCCATTACTCAAAGGGTTCCCATCCATTTTTAAAAACAAATAATGATTTATAGATAGCAATTGTACTTTTCATACATGTTAATTAAAATTATAATGAACTGCTGTGAATTAATGAAGGTTTAAGCTCACCTGTAAATGCATATCACATACAGATCACAAATTCATCTACATATATTTAGAAAATAGTTGGGCAGTCGTGGGAGACACTCATTATGTATTCAGTTGACATGCTGCCTGAGCTTCTCCAGTGCACAGTGAGGTGTTTTAATTAAGAAAATGACAAGATCAGTTTTGCGTTTTACTTACTTAGCTTTGTGGCTGGAAGAAGTGATTAAACAAGTTAGAAAACTATTGTCTGAATCCAAGTAAGAGATGATAAGAGCTGGGATTAAAGCCACGAAGAGACTTGTTAAAAAGGAAGAGCCAAAAGAGATCAGAGACTGATTTCTCTCAGGTCTTACAAGTTTAGTGCCTGATATCTGGAACAGAGCAGCCTCTCAAGGCATGTTCACTGATGGCAAAATAACTGAAAGAGCAGGAGTTGCAGAACTGGAGGGTGAGTGGGATGGGGAAGGTGTGGGGTCAGTTTTAGATGGGCTGAGATGAAGGTCATGGCAGGATGTCTAAGTGGAAGTGCGTTCAAGCAGTGGACACCTAGATCAGGAATTTAAGAGACAGTCTGTGTTGGGTAGATTTAGGAGACATCAGGGTGCAGAAGGTGGCTAAGGTCAGAGCTATTGGGAAAATCAAGTGACAAGGAAAGAGGCTGAAAAGGAGAACAGTTCCAAAAGGAAAGCCAGAAAAATCTTGTTAGGAAATCCAGGGGAGCAGGAACGGAAAGTGTTTCATCCATTCTGCCAACCTGAGCAGAGCCAATAAGCAAGGTGAAGATTAAAGTATTTCCGTTGCATTCCGGTGACGAGGAAGATGTTAATGACAGTGGCAAAAACAAACCCAGAGGGGGACTTTGGCAAGGAACCAGACTGGGAAAGCTCACCCCTCCCACCATCAACTGTAAAGAAAGACTTAAGTATCGTAGAGGAGCACGAAAGTTTGGATATAGGCAGAAGGCAGTGTACACGTGTTTATGGTTTAGGTAAGAACACAAGAAACTAAATGTCACCACCAAAGGTCAAGTCCATCAGGAATATGCAAGGGACGATGGGCGTGGGATGGAGGGTGGAAGGGGCAGTGGAAAGAAGGGACAGAGTTTTCATTTACAGGAGAGGCAGGAAGATAGAATCTCAATGTTACCCAAATACACAAAACACACTATTCCATCAGAAACTTCAACACTTACCATATATGCAAGAACATGTTATTGTTTGCTGTTTAGTTTAGTAGAATTGAGGGTACAGTCAAGTACCTATAAATGACACGCTGCTATTTCCTTTCTAATGAATCATGTGACATATTCTGTACTAAAAACATAAATTATCAAACACATATACACATATGTAACTTCACAATGTTCATTTCCTTTGGCTCTCTCAGGAATGCTCACTAGAGCATGAACACAGGCAAGATTTGACTCAACAATAGGTAGTCCATTTTTCAAATTCTTCTTGGTAGTCTTTGTAAACTTTACAGTTGCTGAGAATTCATTACATTCTTTAGAAAATATTACTGTGTCTGTTTTTAATTAAAATTGGTTCATCAGGTGCACAGCATAGATGTAAAAGTAATAGGGTCATTTTTCATCCTGGACTTACTGAAATGTGTGATTGGCTTTTGTCTTTAGTAGTCCACTGGGGCTTACTGCATTCAGCTTATTGTTTGTTTGTATTTCACTTTTTCATTGAAAGTTGCTATCAGCCACACTAGGAAGATAAGATAATTTTCTTCCTGAGTTATTTAAGTCATAATGTTTTGATGCAAAAGCCTTCAAAGGATTGATAATGATTACTGTATCCTATAAGAACAATTACAGTATTCTGGAAGCATCGGGGCACTGTTTTTTATTTATTTCATTTAACTAAGAGAAAGACTCCTTTAACACCAATGAGAAAAATTATCAGTGAACATGGGTTTAACCAATCAAGATCCTTCAAATACATCATCTGTTGGCTGAAAGTCCAATTAATATATGTAGTCAGGCCCCTTGAAACTGTGGGGACCCAGAAAAGTCTAGTAAGTAATCTTCTGCCTTGCCATCAATATTCATTGGCTGTTCCATTCGATTGGTATCAAGTATATGCTGTCAGGTATTAGTCTTTTCTTTATATTTTTCTTTCCTTCATCTCCTGTTTCCATGACAGAGAACTGGATTGTCAACACCTTCAATCTTGAAATCTCCCTTGAGGGCCACAGGGCTCAATATTTGTGCAAGTGTCCAGTAATTCTAGGGAGCAGCCTTGGCATTATTCCGTAGTCAGCTTTCTTCCTGCAAAGTATCTATTTCAGACCTTCTCCTCTTTCAATAGATGGTCTAGTCTCTAATCTGACAGAGAAAATAGAACTAATCTAACCCCACTGTCTGCTGCTCACCTGACCTTCACTGACTTGCCCTCTCTTCCTTCCTGCTGTTCCCCAGTCACAGGAAGGGGGGCCCCCTCCTGCTCCAGGCTCCTGGCACCACTTGCTTTCCCTCCTTTTCCCTCTGAGGATTATTCCAAATGTTGGTCCTTCTCTCTTCTGTGTGCTCATCCTCTCACTCTCTTCCAACTGCTACCAGTCAACAGTCAACATTTGCAGACTCTTCTCTGAACAAGGAAAGTGCACGTAGGCAGTGCCTGGTCCAATGCAGCTTTTGTCACAGTAGGAAATCCCGGGACTGGGTTGTACTCGTTCTGATATTCGCGTCTTTTCTTTCTGCAATTGCTGCTTCTGAGCATGTGATGGTGTGGACCCCAAACTCTACTGAGCATGGGATGTACTTAAGGATGTTGCTCACTTTTCTGAATCTACCCTTAGTTACTTGGATGCATCTGGTCTTCAGCAGAACCCAGGGATTTAAAAATGTAACCACTCGAGCTGACTCTGAAGCGAGGTGTCTAGCAATCACATTTTGAGAAATGCTGTTTGAATGTATACATTTCCTGGCTCAATTTAGGCTTTCTCAAGCATATTTCAATCTTTGTAGCTGTTTCTCTTCTTGCTGGATGTTGGATCCATCTCTGCAACATAAGTTACGCTGGAAGGATGATTCTTTATCAGGGTGGATGCTCTATTAACATCTTGTTTCCACAGATGCCTTATCTCAGCTACTGAGAGAGCTCCTTTTCTCTGAGCTACGGAGATGGAGGCAATTATATTGACTTCTTTTTAGGTAATGACATTTTCAAGGTTGTGAGGTGCCTGAAAGACGGTCCCCATTCCATAGGAGAAACTTGTCTATAGATGCATTCTTATACACAGGTGCTGCCCTTTCTGCAGCTCATGAAGCTAACTTCTGCCCCTGGAGACAAAGGACAACTTCACCAGGGGACCAATGCCTAACGCTCACATTGCACATCACAATCATGGGCGTTTTAGAAGAAAAATAACAACACTCTGTTTTAAGAATTTATTTTGGTGTCTTAAAAGTCTGGCAAGTCCTATTCATTTATGCAGTGTGTTTAATATAAACCATGTTCAGATGGCTGTACTACATTGTGAAAAAAAGTTGTCCTTTGAAAAGCCCAATAGTTCAAGAAGGGGGCCAGAAAACCCAAGAGATTTCAGGGATTTCATGGATCTTACCCATGATAATGTGCTGTCTCTTGGTAATAAAATCATTTAAAAATGAAATCTGATCAAAGATTCCTAAGTTAAGTCCATTTTTATGCAGTGCCTTTGAGGGCAGCCACTCTGAAAGCAGCCAATTGTTTTTCAGTTGAGTTCATTGAAACTAACTCATTGAAACTAGTTTATTGAAACTAATATCCCTGAACTTTATATTTCTGCTGTGTGTTAAATTTAAGCGTCTCGTGGTAATCTAGAAATCAGATTACCTACAGTGAGGGTGGGTGTGTGAGGGAAGGAGGCAAAGTCATGGTGAAGTCGATGACCCTGAAACTCATATCCACAGAAACCTCAGATCGTAAATTAATGCCTGAACTCACCAGGCATGTGGTTGCTACACTCCCCTCAGAAAGACCTGACACAGTCCATGTTCCCATCACGGGTAGAAAGAAGCCTGGCTTCCGAGTGATCTGGCTTCCTCAGTTTAGAAGCTGCAGAATTCTGAAAAGTAAGAAGCTCTTGGAGCTGCCATTTTCTCACCTGAAAAGCAGAGTTGAAAAGATGCACCTTGGGGCTTCCCTGGTGGCGCAGTGGTTGAGAATCTGCCTGCCAATGCAGGGCACACGGGTTTGAGCCCTGGTCTGGGAAGATCCCACATGCCGCGGAGCAACTGGGCCCGTGAGCCACAATTACTGAGCCTGCGCGTCTGGAGCCTGTGCTCCGCAACAAGAGAGGCCGCGATAGTGAGAGGCCCGCGCACTGTGCTGAAGAGTGGCCCCCGCTTACCACAACTAGAAGAAAGCCCTCGCACAGAAACGAAGACCCAACACAGCCATAAATTAATTAATTAATTAAAAAAAAAAAAGATGCACCTTGTGCATATACCCGGACAAAAAGATACATGCACCCCAATGTTAATTGCAGCACTATTCACAATAGCCAAAACATGGAAACAATGTAAATGTCCATCAACAGATGAATGGATAAAGAAGATGTGGTACATACATTCAATGGGATTCTACACAGCCATAAAAAAGAACAAAATAATGCCATTTGCAGCAACATGGATGCAACTAGAGATTATCATACTAAGTGAAGTAAATCAGAAGGAGAAAGACAAATACCATATGATATCACTTATATGTGGAATCTACAATACGGCACAAATGAACCTATCTACAAAACACAAACAGACTGATGTATATAGAGAACAGACTTGTGGTTGCCAAGGGGGAGAGGGGGAGGGAGAGGGAAAGACTGGGAGTTTGGGGTTGGGAGATGCAGACTATTACATTTAGAATGGATAAACAACAAGGTCCTACTCTATAGCACAGGGATCTATAACAAATCTCCTGGGATGAACCATAATGGAAAAGAATATTTTAAAAAAAAATGTCTCTATGCATAAAACTGAGTCACTTTGCTGTACAGCAGAGATTGGCACAGCATTGTAAATCAACTCTCCTTCAATTAAAAAAAAAAAAGATGCACCTTGCAATATTATTGTGCCTGGATAAAAACATTTACTCTTAACTTTTTTGGAAGGTCAAGCTAATATCAAACAAGCCAGTTTATTTATTTTTTCTCTCCAAGATTTGATTGTTCTGGAAGTTTGGAGAAAGAAACTTTTCTTCTCCCTGTGCCTGTAGATGAAACATTTGCCACATCTAGTCTCAGAGACAGGAGAGGCTACAGGCTCCTTGTAGGTCTTGGGGAAGTTTACATTTAGATGCTTATTTCAGAACATATCTAATTCACATGTTTAAGCCACCCTCCAGTGGCAGGCCAAATTGTGCAGCCATGAGCTGTCAAAATAACATAACCTGTGCTTAACAGAGTTGCCCTTCTGGAATTATCAGCATTCATGGAACTGCATGAGAAGCTGGGTTTATTCATTCTAATCTCTAATAAGAGTAATGATTAATCTACATATGAGCCAGCTTTTATTGAGAGATGAGATTTACCCCGAGTCAACACCTAAGTTCTTTAGATGTATTATCTCCTTTAAGCTTCACATCAGCTCTATGGGGCAGATACTTATATTTTATTCCCATTTTATTGGTGAGAAGCTGGAGGCACAAGGAATCTAAGTAACTCAACTTGGAACAATGTCTGTGTCTATTGGTGTGGAGGGGAAAAGGGATTAATGGATTGAAGATTCAGAGAACTCCAGTGTGTGGCCAGGACAGGTTATTAAAGGCAAGATCATTTATCCTGTAGGAGGGAATGGGGTGGCCAGCCTGAATGTACACTTAGAGGAATAAATTCCATGTATTTCAAAGTTTGATTCAATTCACTGAACAATCATCACACAACTTCTCTGCACCATTTCCTGGTTGAAGTTCAAGAGACACAAGGAGACAAAACATCCAACACTTTCCAAAAGAAAGAGCAATCAGAGTCACAAATAAATTGTCATTGTTTATCAGGGGAAGCACCAGGCATTACAACCAAGAGAGAGTGAATGATGTACTCTCTGGTGGCAGAATACAATTGGAGAAATATATCAGAGCACTGGGTTTGTGCAAGAATAAATATTGATGGGTGATAAAGGGGAAAGTGTAAAAAAGGAATGCCAGCAGTGAATCCAGCTGCCCACACAGACATGTGGGAGAGATGCTCAAAGGCTCTCAGTGTTCTGATGGTCCTGGAACATAAGCTGTAAGGGAAGGAGGACAGAAGGCAGTATTAGATGAGGCTTGGGAGCTGGGTCGGTTTAGTAGGGTCTTGGGATTTTTTCTGTAGTCACAGTGTGTGCATATGGAAGGAACTCAAAAATGCTCATTAAATGAGAAATGTGTGACAAGCTGCAGGCATGTAGGAGCAAAGCATGGTTACTCCACTGGCCCTCAGACTCTTCTCCCTGGGTCTTTCTGGGGAGGTCCTGGAAACCTCTTTTCGTAGTCTGGAAACTCCAGAATTAATCTATCTCCATTGATTTGTCTCAGTTCTTGCTTTAAAAGAAAGCACTGGGGGCATTTCAGAGACCTGAGGCTTTGAGACTCAGGATGGAAAAGAATTTGTGAGTCAGGATGCTATGACGGGGTCCCTAACATTGCCTCACTGTGTCATATGACCTGAGCTGAAATCTTTGTTAGAATTTCCAAGCAGAAGGGTGGTGGGTATCTCCAGGTGTTTATTACAGTTCTGAGCAAGAGAAAGATTAGCAAAGCTTTAATGGGAAAATTCAAATCTATATTGCAGACTCAAAGTGGAGATTCATAAAATGGTCCTAATTAAACTTGGTTAGCCAGTCTCAAGGGGCTCCCTCTATCTTGTATAGCTAATCTTTGAAAAATTGGAGTAAAAATCAGTGAAAATCTACTTACTGGAATTCAATGAACATAATTAAATTAAGCTTCTGTTCTTTAGAATTCAGCTTAGAGTGGCTGGTGTAAAAGGAAAAAAAAAAAAGCGCTTTATAAGAAAAAGGGTTTTAAAGCCCAAAGAATGACAAATGATTTCCAACCTGTAGGATGATATTTCTAAAGCACAAAATGATTCACTCTCAAAAATTATTAATAGAGTGTCAGGAGAGAACAAAGCATTTTTAAGAAAGACCATAATTTTTACATAATTTTTTTTTTTTTTATATTTTGCCAAGAAATGCCATTTGGGAAAATTGAAAATTAAAGTATCTAAACATTTGTAATTAAATAATAAAAATTTCTATCAGCTTTTCTCTTCATGTTTTTGTTCTTATTTTAAGGAGTTGTAAAAGGACAAAGCAAAAGAGAAATGCCTTTCATCTCAGAGAAATCTGTACTCTCCAGACATGACTTCCGGGCTTTTCGTTTTTATTTGGCATTTTCTCATCGCCAATAATTACCTTGTTGCCTCCCTTGGTATTCTGAGTTCTCCTTCTTTTTCTTTTTCCTGAAATGAAGTCTTGACTTATGGAGATGTTTTTCCATTCGTTTCTTAGGTGTTTCTATACTGAGATATCCTCTGTCTTTCTCAGCCCCTTTCAGTTCTGTGGAGTCTTGGAGAAGTTAAGATGCTGAAGAATTAGAAAGAACTTGCAATGTCGAGGGTTTCTCTCTCTCTCTCTTTTTAAATTGCAGTATAGTTGATTTACAATGTTGCATTAGTTTCTGGTGTACAGTAAATGGATTCAGTTACATTTATATATATATATATAATATATATATATATATAATATATATATTATATATATATTATATATATAATATATATATATATATATAGTTTTTCAGACTCTTTTCCATTATAGGTTATTACGAGATATTGAGTATAGTTCCCTATGCTATACAGTCCTTGTTGTTTGTCTTTTTTATATATAGTGCTGTGTATATGTTAATCCCAAACTCCTAATTTATCTCCCCCTTTCCCCTTTGGTAACCATGTGTTTGTTTTCTATGTCTGTGAGTCTATTTCTGTTTCTACATCTGTGAGTCTATTTCTGTTTTGTAAATAAATTCATTTGTATCATGTTTTTTAGATTCCACATATAAGTGATATCATATGATATTTGTCTTTATCTGTCTGACTTACTTCACTTAGTATGATAATCTCTAGGTCCATCTGTGTTGCTGCAAATGGCATTATTTCATTCATTCTTTTTTATGGCTGAGTAATATTCCATTGTACATATGTACCACATCTTCTTTATCCATTCATCTGTCGATGGACATATAGTGGTTGCTTCCACATCTTAGCTACTGTAAATAGTGCTGCAATGAACACTGGGGTGCATGCATCTGTTTGAATTATGGTTTTCTCCAGATATATGCCCAAGAATGGGATTGCAGGGTCATATGGTAGCTCTACTATTTGTTTTTTAAGGAACCTCCATACTGTTTTCCATAGCAGCTGCACCAGTTTACATTACCACCTACAGTGTAGGGGGATTCTCTTTTCTCCAAGGACAGTTTCTCTTAATATACACTCTGTACAATTCTTAGAGAATCACTGCTTCTGATTAAAAAAGAAACAATGAAAATAAGACTAAAAAAACCCCAAAAGTTTAGAAGAAGTTCCAGTCCCCCCAGTAGGATTGTCATGGATGAGTCTACTTCGGATCCTCTGCTGTGGGACCTGAGGCTGTTGGGACGCAGAAGAGCATCCTCTGACCCTCTCACTTGTGAGGTACCACGTTCTGATGCTAGAAGCAGTCCAGTCGGTCAGCGACAGAGGGTTCTTGGGCTTTACAGGAGAACACTTGGGTATTTCTCATGCTCAGTCTGCCCTGACGGGCTCTGCTGGAATTACTCTTTCCTCCATTCCTTCCCAGCACCCCGTATCCCCTCTTCCTCCGCACCCTCCCCCGCAGTGCCTCCTTGTGGAGCAGGGACCCCTCCCAGGTGACCCACACTCTGCAGTACCCAGTTCCCTCATGCTCTGCTTTGAGGACTCAGCTGGCCCTGGAACACAAGAGTACAGAATGCTCTGGACATGACACCTTTAAGCTCCCAGAGTCCTCTTCCTCCTCTTGGTTACTCCTTCCTGGGGTTCCTCCTCTTTAAACAGGTCCTGTGCCCTTCACTCCCTGGGGCCCCCCTCTAGGACAGGTGCAGGAGGGTCACACAAATGCCCACAGTCTTTGGTGTGAGTTTATTTTCAGCTGCATAGTCAGTCAATTCACATGGCTTAAGACTTAAAGACATTGATACCTCACACCTAACAAAAGGTAGGTTGATGAATGCAGTGGCTAGATGACATCATGAAGAACTAAGACCTTTCCCATGTGTCTGTCTGTTTTGTCTTTCCTTCTTTGTCTTCATATTTATCCCCTTGTGACAGAAATATGGCAGGGGCAGCTCTGGGCATCACCTTATCTCACAACAACATCAGAAAATTCTCCTTACAAAAGAATTCCAAATGATTTGGGAAAATAAACTTTTCTCCCCTTCTCGGCTGGACTTAGGCTCATTTCCCAAGAAGAGAGAATGGAAAGGAAAAATATCTACTAACTTCACAGAGGAGAAACCTGGCAAATGCTGCCTTAACCAAATGACCAATATTAACATCACCAGGGATATCATGGGTCCATTGCCTACCTCCTGATGGAATGTGATGAGAAGGGCACTTCACTTGTGGTTTTCTTTTCAAAAACCCATGATCCCAGTCTTTCATGAGGAAAATATAAGACAAACCCAATCTGAGGGACAATCTATACAATATCCAATCAATATGCCTCAAAACTGTCGTGGTCATGAAATAAAGACGATGGAACTGTCAAAAACCAGAGGAGACATGAAAACTAAATGTAATGTGGTACCCTGGGATGGATCCTGGAGTAGATAAAGGATGTTAGTGGAAACACTGGTGACCTCTAAATAAAGTCTGTAGTTTAGTTAATAGTAATGCATAATGTTAGTCTCTTTAGTCTTAACAAGTAGGTCTTGGAGTGTGAGATACAAACATTAGGGGGTACAAACTGGGTGGCAGGTAACTCTGTACTAACTGTGTAACTTTTCTATAAACCCAAAACCTGTAATGGAAAATCAAAATAAAATTTCCCACAAACTCAAAAAAGAAAAGAAAAGAAAAGAAAACAAGAGAAAATTCTCCCTACAAATCTCTGGAAAATGGAGGTAGCTCTTCTAGAAGCCACCCAGCAGACTTGCTAGCTGTGGAGGGTACCTGGCCACTTGGACAGAATAAAGGAAGGCAGGAATGCTATGCTGTCTGCAGGGTGGGCAACCAACAGGGTTAAGCCATAACCTGCTGTCTCGAAAGAGAGAACACTTCATTTGCAGGGTTTTCTTGCTAATTACTATGCAGAAATAGTCGTATGCATCAGTGGGAAAACACAAAATTCCTGAATCTAAACAGTCCATCAAGCTGTTGTTTTTCCCCTGCCTGTTTTTTCTGGATGACCCCTGGGTTTCCAGATGAGTCCTTTGTGAATCATTGAACTTTGTGCAAATGGGAGCTCACAAGTCCAGCCTGTGCTGGGACCCCAAACCCATCTGCTCTCACTCAGTCACCTGGGGACTTTTCCTTTCCTACCACCACCACCCGTTGGTCTCTGGGTCCTAGCTTATTTCTTGTGGATTTATGGGTGTCTTTGGATTCTCACAGGGAGTGGGGAGGACCGTCTGCCTGGAGTCAGGAAGGGACCTCATACAATTTCAGAGCACAACCGGCCTTCAGTCCTACCATATGGTCTCCAGAACAAACACTGGCAAGAGCGGAAGACATGAACTTCCCAGACCCGGGTGGGAAGGGCAGCTCATGCAGCCAGGCTGCAGCCGACCATGTGGTCTCAGTGGACCCCAATCCCAGTCCTTTCTTTTCTCAGTGCCCTTTGTGAACATGTCCCTCCTGCATGCAGGGTTCAGGCCTCTCTCCTGAGTTCACTGTCCTCTTTGTTCTCATCAATGTTCTCCTTCTGTCCTCCCACAAGGAGCCCAGGAGATCTTCAGTCTGGGCACGGCAGTGAGAAGCCTAACTCCCCCTCTCATTTGTCTGCATCCAGAGTCCTCTTTTGGTCCTGAAATCTTGTAGGAAATATTGCCAGGGAGACTCGTTTTTTTCTCCTTGTGAGATCATCATCCTCTATGGCCTTGGCTGTGAGCACATAAAGCTTGAGTAAGTGGGGGTAGGGGTGTGGATGAAAGCCCTACACTAGGTCATATGTATCCATTCTCCAGGCTGCTGTAACAAAGTTAGAGCAGAGTTTTCTTGTCTCACAGATCTGGAGGAGGGAAGAGCAAGGTCAAAATGTCAGTGGGGCTGTGTGCTCTCAGGTGTGTAGGGAAGACTCTTTCCTCTCCTCTTCCACTTGTGGTCGCTGACAATCCTTGACGTGTCTATGTTTGCAGCTGCAACACTGCTATCCTTGCCTCCTTGTCATTGTCACATGGTGTTCTCTCCTCCTGTATCTCAGTGTCTTCACATGGCCATCTTTGCATAGGGACTCTAGTTATATTGGGTTAGAAGTCCACCTTAAACAACTGATTCCAGTATGACTTCATCCTAACTGATTAGATGGCAATGACCCTCCTTCCAAATAAGGCCACATCCCCTGATGATCACCAGCTCAGGCTAGATGTGTGTTTCTGGAATCACTGCCAGGGTGGTGCCTCCCCCTGGGGCCCTGGGCCTCATCTCTAGTTGGTCTTTTTTAGGGCTTGATCTGCATGCATTTTCTCTTACTTCTCTGTACTTTATTTTTGTTTGCTTTGGCCCCCAGACACCACATTTATTTTCCCTGCCACACTCCTTTCTACAAACCATTTCTGTGAAATGTATTTTATCAGGAACTGTAGCCTATTACTTTTTTTATAAGAGAAAAATTAAGGTCTCACCCTCTCTCCTTCTTTAAAGTCTGGTGCCGTTTATTATTTATAGACACATATATCTTTTGGAGAAGGGACATAGCTCATAAATGTGGGGAACATGGATTTTTTTTTTTTTATCACAGCAAAAATAGAGAGTTGTGTAATTTAAAGATTCTAAATAAATGATAGCTTTCTGATATAGTAGCGGGTAGAAAAGAGAAGGCTCTGTGTGTGAATGTGTAGCATGTGTTTTAATTACAAAAAAACAAGCTATTCATTAACTACAGGACTTCTGGAGAATGTAACAATCATTTGCTTCCCATTTACCAATGTACCAAGAATCCATGGGTTATGTAAACAGTGAGCTAGTTGGAGCTGCAGAGCTTAAAGCCATCCTTTCTGTAGGGGTTGTGGGGTGTGGACGTGTGGGGAGGCTGGGCTTTAAGGCCCGAGAGGCTTGGATTTAAATGCACACCTGATCACTTCCTTGGTCGAGATCCTTAGATTTCATACTCCTCACTGGCTATGTAGATCCAGGAGGGCTGCTGGGTGAGGTGATGTTAAAATTCCTTCTTGTCTAGCCCAGAGTCTGGCACATCAAAGATAAGCCTTAATGTCTAGGTTTATTTTATTTCCACATAATTTCTCTCTAGATCAAAATGAAGCAACCTGGTTAAAGGATGAACTATGGGGGCATTTTTATGACTTTTTATTCATGAAATATGCCTACTAAACTGATATACTAGATATTATAATGCATGTTCTAGAATTTGTTCACTTCTTTCTGTTATTTGATAACAATTAGTATTTGATTTATACAAATCGTGTTCATTTTTGTCCAGATTCATATTTTGTTCATTCTTAAGCAAGTTGGACAACATGCCATTTCCATGATATATTCCTTTCCTTTGGGACAATGTGCATTTTTCCTTACAGGGACTGACTGGCATCTCTTAGGAACATCTATAGTAGCTCCATTTATTGAATTCCTTTTACCCAACATTCATTTTCCTTAGCCCAACATGACCTGTGGTCATAGAAATACTAACAAGACAGAAGTAGGTGCTCCATGTTTTCTACTTTAGTGCCCTTTGGAAGGGGGAAGATTTGAGTGGCATGTGCTCTGGTTTCTACCTGTGCTGGGCAGATTCCAAGATGGCCCCAGGATTCCCACCCCTGGTGACTCCACCTCATAAAACACCCTCCCCTGAGGGCAAACAAACCTGGGAATAGGATGAAATGTCACTCCTGGGGACTTTGAGTTAACATGTGGGTGAGTCTGACATAATTGGCGAGTCCTTCAAAGGACAGACTGCAAGTGTGAGAATCTATAGAAGAGCCATGTAACTGAGCTTTGCGGGTATTGAGAGGTGTGAGTCTCCAGGAGCTGGGCATCAGCCAGCAAGAAAACAGGGGTCTGAAGTGGGTCAACACCAGAATGAACTTGGAAGAGGGCCCTGAACTCCAGATGAGAACCCAGGCCTGGTCGACCTCTTGATTTCAGCTCTGAGCAGAGGACCCTGATGAGTCAAGCCTGGATTCCTGACCCACGGAGACAGGGAGACCATAATTGCGTGCAGTTTCCATCTGCTATGTTTGTGGTCATTTTTTACTCATCAAAGGAAAATGAATATCTCCACCTACATGAATAGGAGTTGGGTGAGATCACAAATAATCTCATAAGAACAAATCCAAGAGCATCTTCTCCTTCCTAATTTTTTATAGTGTTTGGGTTCTAAGACCTGCTTTGCCTCCCAATTTCCACAGCGAGGCTTAAGCAGATTAATTAACCTTTTCTGAGTTCTATAATTGCAGAATAAAATTCTCACTTCCATGTAGTCTCCTCATAGGATTCTTTTAAAGATTAAATGAGATCACGCATGCAGGTACATAAGATGGTCAAGGGCAGGCTGTTGTTGGTTTGGTTTGGTTCATCTCTCCATGACTCAGTTTTCTAAAAGGATATGTTTAAACCACTACTCACAGTGTGGTCTACAGAAAACACTCATGCTCAAAAGACTTGTTACCTAACTTTCTAAATATAGATATTGAGTGTGAAAAAAGAAATTTTTACATATTGAGATACAAGGAAGTCATTAGGGCCTATGCATGAGTTAACTTGAATTTTATGCAACTACAATAGCCTGTCTGTGGCTTATCAAACATACATTGTGCATTTGCTTTAATTATTAAAGAAAAGGGCACACTGCAGAAGTAAAGAATGTCCATGTTAAAAATAAAGATTAAATGCCTCTTCCTGGAACGCCAATGCTTGTCCTCCTTCAATGATAAGACTCCCTTCCCAGGTGTCAAGGCCATGCTGACTCGCTCTGTATGTGCTGATCTATGTGGGTTTATTTTTAAACCTTGGAGAAATGTATCCCTCACATGTTTAATGTTCTTTGTTCTAAGAAGATATAAAACTGCTGAAAACCATGCCTCTCCGGAGCACCTTCTCAGAGTAATCTGGGAAGTAATCCGGGCTTCTGGGCTAGTCCTTAGTTTGGCTCAGATAAAATTATTTTCTTATTTTAAACTGTTTACTGATTATTTTTTTTGGTGCTAATTTTAATATTATTTTATTTAAATCTATATATCTAACTACTATATTTCAACTTATGGTCAACGTAAAGATTATTGAGATCTTTTACGTTCCTTTTTTTAACATCTTTATTTATTGGAGTATAATTGCTTTACAATGTTGTGTTAGTTTCTGCTGTATAACAAAGTGAATCAGCTATATGTATACTTATATTCCCATATGCTCTCTCTCTTGTGTCTCCCTCCCACCCTCCTTATCCCACCCCTCTAAGTGGTCACAAAGCACGGAGCTGATCTCTCTGTGCTATATTGATTATTTTTGTTGACAAGTGTCTTTAGAAATGTAATGAATTTTCAGTATCCTCCATCCAAGTGCATGGATATTCTACTTACAAAAGGATCAGCTCACAATTTATTACCACAATTTTTAGGAGTCTAGGCAAGGGTTAGCTGTATTCTCAGCTCAGGGTCTCACTGGGCTGTAGCCAAGGTGTCAGCCATGCTGGGTTTTCACCTGCAGCTCCAGGACCTCTTCCAAGTTCATGCAGGCTGTGAACAGATTTCGGTTCCTTGCAATTGGAAGACTGATGCTGGAAAGGAAATGTAAACAACTAAATAAAACAGAAAACAAAACAGGTCCCTCACCAGAGTGAGTCTGAGAACCAGTAACTTGAAGGTCTGTATGATTTCTCACAATTCTAAAATTATATGAATCTAAGATTCTTTTTATTTATCTGATAATTCATATTTTTAAAATATTTCTATTGGCTCCCCTTCCTCCCACACCCTAAGAAGAGATCTGGAAATGGTGTACTTTACATATTTTGTTTCATTTCATCCATGGATGGACTTATTTTACGTTCTCAGAGCCTGGAACATGGACACCTCTGTACTTGGGGACTCAGAGGTTTGTGGATTTGCACAACCTAAAAATGCAAGATGTTAGATGAAAACACTTATGTCCAAATTAGATATTTGAAGTTCAACATAAAGGTGGTTACAATCAATTCATGGAAAAGTCTATCAGTGCAGTACATTTGACAAAAGAAATCATTTGATGCTTCAGACCTTATTGGCGCTAATGTATACCCCGGCAGGAAAAAAGCCTGCATTGATAGTCCTCACATTTGAGACCAGTTTCTCAAAAAGGGGATTTGTACCTCTTAAGAGATGTTCAGAAATGAGCCAGACACCATTGTTTGAAATGGATAATTGGTCATTAGCTGATGATCTTACTTGCCTTTATCTTGTAGACAATGAAGGTCTTCGACATTGTAGAAGGTCAAATTGCCAAGAGCAAGTAAGAAGTGTAGCTGGGTCCAGGACAGATGCCCAGTTGGAAATGTTCTCTGACCTACACTATGTATCTGAGTTGTTGCAGGAAAAACTCTTACCTATAATTGGATTCCTTTGGCTGCCTCTATGCCTTGTGTACTTTATCAGTATGACCATGAGCCTGATAACCACAACACCACTTGGGGAACAAAATCAGGTCACTCAAAGGTTAAACTAAACATTAATGCAACTATGAAATGAGCATAATGCTTTACATTTATTTTCAGAGTCTCCTTAAAAATAGGAATATAATATGTATATCTTCCTGTTACCCAGCCAAGTTCTCTGGCAGGTGAAAAACCAGTTGAAAACCAGAAAAAAAAATGAAGCCCTTCGATACATGTTTCTATAACCATCCTTAGCAAACATGGAAACAATGTGTTACCGTTATGGTTGTTCACCTTTTTGAAATTCTTTTTAAATATTTTATCAAACTATTCTATTAATTTCCCCCAACTCTTATTGAGATTTTAAAAACCACAGGGAGGTTGACAGACCAGGACAAAGAAGGGCAGAAGTTGCCCATGAGTTGAAGTCACCCAGTCCTTATCTGGGACTGGAGGAGGACTGTGGGCAAATGATCCCCAGACTTAAGGAAGAAATTGATCATAACCTCCACGGAGGAGTAGAAGAAGCAGGTAGTTATGATGAGGGAAACACAACAAAAAAAGAGAAACCCAGTTCTTGTATTTTCCCCTATTTTTTACATACTAATGCTGGAGAGAGAAAGAAAATCCAAGGGGAATGTGAAAGCAGCACCAAAGTCACAAAAGTAGCAGAATCACCGTCTTAAGGAAACAGAAACTTGCACCAAGGGGACACCCCCGGACTCCATTCTCTCCAGGAGAAAACATACAGTCGATGCTGATATTGGCTCGGGAAACTGATGTTTCACCATTACGACTGTCTTCCCTGAGTTCGTGTCTCCCTGTAAATTACTACTGGAGTAAAATCCAACAGGAATTAGAGATACTATGGCTAATCTTTAACCAGTGAATGTGGGCAGATAAAAATCTTTTAAAAATCCAAATTCGAAACAAAAGAAAAATGAAATTGACCTATCAGTTATGGTCTGGCTATGGGCTGGTCATTGCAGCTTTTAATTAGGATTATTAATTAGGTCTAATGTCAAAGAGCAGGTATTAAAATGCATGTCTGAGTGGGAGAGTCTGCTATTTGTCTGCTTCAAAAGCAATACAGAAAAGCCCAAGAGCTTAGGAATAATTGCTATATTAATTCAGTTTATCAAAAGCCACTAGAAACATGGCACTTGCTTTTCTAACAATCCAAAGGACTTTGGCACTTCAGTTGGTGTTAATTGGTCTGAACTGACCCAGTGCATCTGGCTGTCCACAAACTATTGTGCTATTCTTCAAATGGATCTATTTTACCACATGGACCATTGTGTAAGTGATACTCCAGAATCGGGGCAATCTGTGTTTCGGAAATGATATGATATTGAGTACAGTTGTTTGTCAAAATAGCAATAAATCCAGCTGTCTTGGGAATGCTAAAACGAGCACCCTGTTTTAAAATAAGCAAAATCACACAAGGAAGAAAAGATCTTTAGACCATTGACATTCTGCATGATTAGGATGGAGGACGTCAAATGGAGGATGTCAAATGTAAGCCGAAATCTAGAGGTAGAATCCTAAGGCATATGTTTATTTACCAAACTGAGCAGTCTGTTGGCATAAGCAATGATATGAATGCAAGAATGGTCCCTTTATGGCCTTAAAAGTTATACTCTGTGATTAACAACTGCAAAAGGGATTGAGAAAAGAAAGATTGAGTGAGAATGAGAGTAAAATTGGAGAACCCTAAACGTGCCTCGGGGATTTCACACAAACAAGGAGTATCAGGAGGGCCTTTCCAGATAATGATTTTTTTACAATAGAAAATGTTTGGTTTATGAGTGTGGCTGTTATTCTGAGAGCAGATGTTACTGTTTATCTTTGCTCTGCTACCACAAGGTTTTAGAACCCTCTCTTACAAAACACTGTTCTCTTTAAATGGCTTTGAATTGTATCCAGTAATGAGCATTGTAACCCCACCTCTTCACATAACGCTTTTTTTTGAATTTTATTTTTTTTTTTTTATACAGCAGGTTCTTACTATATATGCATTTTATACATATTAGTGTATACATGTCAATCCCAATCTCCCAATTCATCCCACCACCACCACTCCCCACCACCACCACTTTCCTCCCTTGGTGTCCATACGTTTGTTCTCTACATCTTTGTCTCTATTTTTGCCCTGCAAACTGGTTCATCTGTACCATTTTTCTAGGTTCCACATACATGCATTAATATATGATATTTGTTTTTCTCTTTCTGACATATCTCACTCTGTATGACAGTCTCTAGATCCATCCACATCTCTACAAATGACCCAGTATCATTCCTTTATATGGCTGAGTAATATTCCATTGTATATATGTACCACATCTTCTTTATCCATTCGTCTGTCGATGGGCATTTGGGTTGCTTCCATGACCTGCTACTGTACATAGTGCTTCAATGAACATTGGGGTGCATGTGTCTTTGTGAATTATGGTTTTCTCTGGGTATATGCCCAGTAGTGGGATTGCTGGGTCATATGGTAATTCTTTTTTAGTTTTTAAGGAACCTCCATACTGTTCTCCATAGTGGCTGTATCAATTTACATTCCCACCAACAGTGCAAGAGGGTTCCCTTTTCTCCATACCCTCTCCAGCATGTGTTGTTTGTAGATTTTTCTGATGATGCCCATTCTAACTGGTGTGAGGTGATACCTCATTGTAGTTTTGATTTGCCTTTCTCTAATAATTAGTGATGTTGAGCAGGTTTTCAGATGATTCTTGGCCATCTGTATGTCTTCTATGGCAAAATGTCTATTTGGGTCTTCTGCCCATTCTTTGATTGGGTTGTTTGTTTTTTTAATATTGAGCTGCATGGGCTGTTTATATATTTTGGAGATTAATCCTTTGTCCGTTGATTCATTTGCAAATATTTTCTCCCATTCTCAGGGTTGTCTTTTCATCTGGTTTGTAGTTTCCTTTGCTTAGCAAAAGCTTTTAAGTTTCATTAGGTCCCATTTGTATATTTTTCTTTTTATTTCCATTACTCTAGGATGTAGATAAAAAAAGATCTTGCTGTGATTCATGTCAAAGAGTGTTCTTCCTATGCTTTTCTTTAAGACATTTATAGTGTCCAGTCTTACATTTAGGTCTCTAATCCATTTTGAGTTTATTTTTGTGTATGGTGTTAGGGAGTGTTCTAATTTCATTGCTTTTCACTGTCTTTTCTCCATTTCACTGTCTTTTCTAATTTCACTGTCTTCTCTAATTTCACTGTCTTTTCTCCATTGTATATACTTGTCTCCTTTGTCATAGATTAGTTGACCATAGGTACGTAGGTTTATCTCTGGGATTTCTATCCTGTTCCATTGATCTATATTTCTGTTTTTGTGCCAGTACCATATTGTCTTGATTACTGTAGCTTTGTAGTATAGTCCAAAGTCAGGGATCTGATTCCTCCAGCTCCGTTTTTTTCCCTCAAGACTGCTTTGGCTATTCGGGGTCTTTTCTGTCTCCATACAAATTTTATGATTTTTTGCTATAGTTCTGTAAAAAATGCCACTGGTAATTTGATAGGGATTGCATTGAAGCTGTAGATTGCTTTGGGTAATAGAGTCATTTTCATAATATTTAGTCTTGCAATCCAAGAACATGGTATATCTCTCCATCTGTTTGTATTATCTTTAATTTATTTCATTAGTGTCTTATGGTTTTCTGCATACAGTTCTTTTGTCTCCCTCAGCAGGTTTATTCCTAGGTATTTTATTCTTTGTTTTGCAATGGTAAATGGGAGTGTTTCCTTAATATCTGTTTCAGATTTTTCATCATTAGTGTATAGGAATGTAAGTGATTTCTGTGCATTAATTTTGTATCCTGCTACTTTACCAAATTCATTGATTAGCTCTAGAAGTTTTCTGGTGGTATCTTTAGGATTCTCTATGTATAGTGTCATGTCTGCAAACAGTGACAGTTTTACTTCTTTTTTCCAATTTGTATTCCTTTTATTTCTTTTTTTTTCTCTGATTGCCATGGCTAGGACTTCCAAAACTATGTTGAATAATAGTGGTGAGAGTGGAAACCTTGTATTGTTCCTGATCTTAGAGGAAACGCTTTCAGTTTTTCACCATTGAGAATGATGTTTCCTGCGGGTTTGTCATATATGGCCTTTACTATGTTGAGGTAGATTCCCTCTATGCCCACTTTCTGGAGAGTTTTTATCATAAATGGGTGTTGAATTTTATGAAAAGATTTTTCTGCCTCTATTGAGATGGTTATATGGTTTTTGTTCTTCAATTTCTTAATATGGTGTATCACATTGATTGATTTACGTATATTGAAGAATCCTTGCAACCCTGGGATAAATCCCACTTGATCATGGTGTATGATCCTTTTAATATGTTGTTGGATTCTGTTTGCTAGTATTTTGTTGAGGATTTTTGCATCTATATTCATCAGTGATATTGGTCTGTAATTTTCTTTTTTTGTAGTATCTGTGTCTGGTTTTGGTATCAGGGTGATGGTGGCCTCATAGAATGAGTTTGGGAGTGTTCCTTCCTCTGCAATTTTTTGGAAGAGCTTGAGAAGGATGGATGTTAGCTATTTTCTAAATGTTTGATAGAATTCACCTGTGAAGCCATCTGGTCCTGGACTTTTGTTTGTTGGAAGATTTTTAATCACAGTTTCAATTTCATTACTTGTGATTGGTCTGTTCATATTTTCTATTTCTTCCTGGTTCAGGCTTAGAAGGTTATACCTTTCTAAGAACTTGTCAGTTTCTTCCAGGTTGTCCATTTTATTGGCATAAAGTTGCTTGTAGTAGTCTCTTAGGATGCTTTGTATTTCTGTAGTGTCTGTTGCAACTTCTCCTTTTTCATTTCTAATTTTATTGATTTGAATCCTCCCTCTCTTTTTATTGATGAGTCTCGCTAATGGTTTATCAATTCTGTTTATCTTCTCAAAGAACCAGCTTTTAGTTTTATTGATCTTTGCTACTGTTTTCTTTGTTTCTGTTTCATTTATTTATTCTCTGATCTTTATGATTTCTTTCCTTCTACCAACTTTGGGTTTTGTTTGTTCTTCTTTCTCTAGTTCCTTTAGGTGTAAGGTTAGATTGTTTATTTGAGATTTTTCTTGTTTCTTGAGGTAGGCTTGTATTGCTATAAACTTCCCTCTTAAAACTGCTTTTGCTGCATCCCACAGGTTTTGGATCATCGTGTTTTTGTTGTAATTTGTCTCTAGGTATTTTTTGATTTCTTCTTTGATTTCTTCAGTGATCTTGGTTATTTAGTAACATATTGTTTAGCCTCCTTGTGTTTGTGTTTTTTACGGTTTTTTCCCTGTAATTCATTTCTAATCTCATAACGTTGTGGTCAGAAAAGATGCTTGATATGATTTCAATTTTCTTAAATTTACTGAGGCTTGATTTGTGACCCAAGATATGATCTATCCTGGAGAATGTTCCATCTGCACTTGAGAAGAAAGTGTAAGCTGCTGTTTTTGGATGGAATGCCCTATAAATATCAATTAAATCTATCTGATCTATTGTGTCATTTAAAACTTGTGTTTCCTTATTAATTTTCTGTTGGATGATGTGTCCATTTGTGTAAGTGAGGTGTTACTGTCCCCCAGTATTATTATGCTACTGTTGATTTCCTCTTTTATAGCTGTTAGCAGTTGTCTTATGTATTGTGGTGCTCCTATGTTGGTTGCATATATATTTATAATTGTTATATCTTCTTGAACTGATCCCTTGATCATTATGTACTGTCCTTCCTTGTCTCTTGTAACATTCTTTATTTTAAAGTCTATTTTGTCTGATATGAGTATTGCTACTCCAGCTTTCTTTTGATTTCCTTTTGCATGGAATATCTTTTTCCATCCCCTCACTTTCAGTCTGTATGTGTCCCTAGGTCTGAAGTGGGTCTCTTGTAGACAGCATATATATGGGTCTTGTTTTTGTATCCATTCAGCAAGCTTGTGCCTTTTGGCTGGAGCATTTAATCCATTCACATTTAAGGTAATTATCGATATGTATGTTCCTATTACCATTTTCTTAATTCTTATGGGTTTGTTCTGTACATCCTTTTCTTCTCTTGTGTTCCCTGCCTAGAGACATTCCTTTAGCTTTTGTTGTAGAGCTGGTTTGGTGGTGCTGAATTCTTTTAGCTTTTGCTTGTCTGTATAGCTTTTGATTTCTCCATCCAATCTGAATCAGATCCTTGCCAGGTAGAGTAATCTTGGTATAGGTTCTTTCCTTTCATCACTTTAAATATATCATGCCACTCCCTTCTGGCTTGTAGAGTTTCTGCCGAGAAATCAGCTGTTAACCTTATGGGAGTTCCCTTGTATGTAATTTGTCATTTTTCCTTTTTTGCTTTCAGTAATTTTTCTTTGTCTTTAATTTTTGTCAGTTTGAGTACTATGTGCCTCGGCGTGTTTCTCCATGGGTTTATCCTGCATGGGACTCTCTATGCTTTCTGGACTTCGGTGGCTATTTCCTTCCCATGTTATGGAAGTTTTCAACTATAATCTCTTCAAATATTTTCTTGGGTCCTTTCTCTCTCTCTTCTCCTCTAGGACCCCTATAATGTGAATGTTGTTCCATTTAATGTTGTCCCAGAGGTCTCTTAAGCTGTCTTCATTTCTTTTCATTTTTTTCTGTATTCTGTTCCACAGCAGTGAATTCCACCGTTCTGTTTTCCAGGTCACTTATCCATTTTCTGCCTCAGTTATTCTGCTATTGATTCCTTCTAGTGTAGTTTTCATTTCAGTTATTGTAATGTTCATCTCTGTGTGTTTGTTCTTTAATTCTTCTAGGTCTTTGTTAAATATTTCTTGCATCTTCTCAATCTTTGCCTCCATTCTTTTTCTGAGATCCTGGATCATCTTCACTATCATTATTCTGAATTCTTTTTCTGGAAGGTTTCCTATCTCCACCTCATTTAGTTGTTTTTCTGGGGTTTTATCTTGTTCCTTCATCTGGTACATAGCCCTGTGCCTTTTCATCTTGTCTATCTTTCTGTGAATGCGGTTTTTTCTCCACAGGCTGCAGGATTATAGTTCTTTTTGTTTCTGCTGTCTTCCCTCTGGTGGATGAAGCTATCTAAGAGGCCTGTGCAAGTTTCCTGATGGGAGGGACTGGTGGTGGGTAGAGCTGGGTGTTGTTCTGGTGGGCAGAACTCAGTACAACTTTAATCTGCTTGTCTGCTGATGGGTGGGGCTGGGTTTCCTCTCAGTTGGTTGTTTGGCCTGAGGCAACCCAACACTGGAGCCTACCTGGCTCTTTGGTGGAGCTAATGGCGGACTCTGGGAAGGCTCACACCAAGGAGTACTTCCAAGAATTTCTGCTGCCAGTGTCCTTGTCCTCACGATGAGCCACAGCTACCCCCCGCTTCTGCAGGAGACCCTCCAACGCTATCAGGTAGGTCTGGTTCATTATCCTCTGGGGTCTCTGCTCCTTCCCCTGGGTCCCAATGCACACACTACTTGATGTGTGCCTTCCAAGAGTGGAGTGTCTGTTTCCCCCAGTCTTGTCAAAGTCCTGAAATCAAATCCCGCTAGCCCTCAAAGTCTGGTTCTCTAGGAATTCCTCCTCCCATTATCAGACCCCCAAGTTGGGAAGCCTGACATGGGGCTCAGAACCTTCACTCCAGTGTGTGGACTTCTGTGGTATAAGTGTTCTCCAGTTTGTGAGTCACCCACCCAGCAGTTATGGGATTTGATTTTATTGTGATTGTGCCCCTCCTACCATCTCATTGTGGTTTCTCTTTTGTCTTTGGATGTGGGGTATCTTTTTTGGTGAGTTCCAGTGTCTTCATTTCGATGATTGTTCAGCAGTTAGTTGTGATTCCAGTGCTCTCACAGGAGGGAGTCCCCAATCTGTATAATGCTTAATCTAACAATTTGCCCACGAAGAGAGTCAGCTCCTCTGACAGATTTTAAGGGCAGGGCCACACAGCCCATCTCAAGCCAGAAAGAGGAGAAGGGCAGGGGGAGGGAAGGCAGGGAGGGATCACCTCTGCATGCTCATCAGCAAGTATGTGTACTGACAGGGCACATTTCCTCAATAAGTCAAATGCCTACAGCATGGTATGGTGGCATGTCACAGGAAGCAGGCCACAGAATTCCCCTACCTGCCTGGGTGGTCATGGTGCCAAAATCAGAGTCAAGTTGGTGAGGAAGTTGAAAGGCAAATAGTAAGGTGAAAACCCACCCAGCATTATAGGAAATAGGTCAGTGGGAAAGCCTGTAAACTTTAGCATATATCAATTTTGTAGCAGTTTGCATACGTGAACTTTCTTGTGGGAGATCAGAGCTTTAGGTGGAATCTGAAAGTTCTCCAAAATACTAAAAAAGATAAAAGAAGGAATAAAAGAAAAATTAACCACTGCATTGGGTAGAGAAGAGAATTAATTAGAGGCTGTGAGAGCCAAGAGCAAGGGCCAGCCGAGGGCCTTATAGAGGAGTGGCATCAGACAGGCTCCCGAGGACCTGGACACTGGTGAGAAGACTGGTGGCTGGTGGTCTTCAGTCTCAGGCCAGATCCTCAGGGATGATGGGAACCAAGTGTAATTGAGGACTGACTGTGTGCCAACTGTGATTCTAAAGACCTTCCATCCACTGATTCATATCACCCTCAGACGCCCCTCTGACTTGGGTTTCCTTAGAGATGGGAGGCTGATGCAGAGACAGGTCACCTCAGGAGAACAGTCACTTCAATAAATAGTCTCGGAAAAAATGGATATTCACATGCACATGAATGAAATAGGGCCTGTATCTTATAACATTCATAAAACTTAACTCAAAATGGATTAAAGACTTAAATGTAAGACCTAAACCATAAAATTTCTAGAAGACATCACAGGGAAAAAGCTCCTTGACAGGAGAGCTGGGCTGTGAAACTCCACCCTCCTCACAGGCACTGGGCTGGATTCACATCCCCACTTGCTGTCTCCAGCCTTCCTCCTCACCGAGATTCTAGTTTTGTGGGATCCTCACTTTGCTGACAATGGGACTGCCATTGGATCCCCCTGTCAAACATGATTTGTCATTTTGACTGGTCCCCATGCAGCCTGCCTCTCTGCCTCCCAGCCCCTCCCTCTCCTGCCTCCCTGGTTTTCTTCTCCTTTCAAATCCCTTCTCACCTTGGGCTCCTCCCAGGGCCCTGCTGTGGGACAGCCTTCCCCTTCTCTTTGCAATGAACAATTACCTTCCATTTTCATGGGCCAGCTCAGCAAGCTGGAGTTACAAGCTTCTTCCATGATTGCTGAGCTACCCATCTTCCCCCAGGGCTGAGGGTCTGGGTCTCTCTCTCTTGGTGACAGAGAAGGGAGCTGCTATAATATGAAGTATCTTCACAAGTGTGCCCTGAAAGTCTCTTTCCTCTTCCACAGATGGTGGCCCCCAAGACATGTGCCTGATCTCAGCCCCAGGCCTGCCTACATAGAATTTAACATTGTTATCACTGGAAGAAGCGTTAGGGATTCGTTATCTGTAGTTAAGGGAAATGCTTTCTCTGGAGAGACTGTGTGTCCTGCCCATGGTGCACAGGTGATCCACAGCAGAGCTTCAGCCAGACTTCAGACGTCTTCAGTTCCTGGGCTAGGACTTTTGTCACTACACCAACGTCATCCTCACGTCCAGCTGTGTGTGTCTAAGGAAACCCACTTGGTCCATATCCGGGGTCCCTGGAAAGACAGGGACCAGGATAGGGTGTGGGTGGGGGGTGGGGAGGATAGGAGGGTCGTACTGGGAGGATCTGTGCTATGAAAAACCAGACACACCAGGTGAAGTGGAAGTGGAGAAGAGCCAGGATAGCTAGAGGCGTAAGTAAGTAAGATGGATTCATCTGGGATTGAAATCCACACATGCTAGGCTTGAGTAGAGCCCTGTCCTGCATCCATGGGCAGTGGTGGAGACTTTACAAGCTGTATTGGTCACTTACGGTCCTGTCTCAGGAACAGTTCTGGCTTGAAGGGATCAATAGTTGGAATGCAGTGATTCACTGGAGCAGAGGAACTGCCTCTTAGAGCTGCAATGGCTCCAAGTCACGGTGGGGAGGAGGGAGGATCAGGTAGCAAAGAGCTAAAGAGGGCACCTGATATGTCTCCAAGACCCAGGACTGGAGTCAGAGCTGATGGTCTTGAGCCTAAGGGAAGGAATCTGTAATTGCTCCAGGCCAATCCGATCAGCCTGCGTTCACAATGCAAACACCTCAAGAAAAGTCAAGTCAAGCCCATCCAGTGCCAAGGCCTTCTCTTGCGTGGAATGTTCTGTCTTGAACATAACCCACTCCTGCAGGTGGCTCGACACACCATCTCCATTATTCCTGCCATGCCTGCATCTTCTCCTTCAGGAGCACAGTGTCAGGATGTGGTGGCAGAAATCTTTCCACTCCCACCACGTCCCTCCCGAAAGCAACTTAAAATCACCCCCTCCCCTCTCCCAGCTGTGGTTTCAGGGTTTTTTCTCTTCCCAATTAATGGTACACTCACTAATACCTACAATCGCAAATAGCTGCCATAACCTCATGAGAGTTTTCTTTCTTTCTTTTCTCTTTTTTCATGTCATAAACAATAATGGAAAATCACAGATGCTAAAATCAAGTGTTGGCCAGGGCAGAGTGAAAAAGCTTTTATTCCATCTCTTCAAACGTACTCTTAATTGTACTGCTGAATGCTGCAGCATCATCTCCTTGGTGATAGGGAGCAAACAAAGCTGTTCCGTGATCTTTAAATCTGTTTTTCAAGACCCGTGAACCAGAACCGGATAATCACCCACCCTGCATAATCATAACTTTAACTGGTGTAGGGAAAGCACCAAATTACAGGATATCTAGGCTACCTGAGTGTGGATTTGAGGGGCCAGCAAATAAGTAGAATCTCACAGATAGATGCTTCTTGTAAAATCTTATGCCTCAAAAATGCACGTCCTTGTGGTATCCTAAAACTTTATTGATTGTGGCTTTGAAAACTTGTATATGTGAACAAATATTTTGTACATGTTATTTGAATTTTGCGGCAAAGGATGAGGTGGTTATGAACCTACTATCATTGTTATTTTCTAGATAAAAAAGAGTTTCAGGGAGATTAAATGTCTGCCCGTTTGAGGTGGATGCCGGGATTGGAATGATACCTAAGGTGTCAGACTTTTCATCTGTATGTTTTCCCACCAAACTGGAGAATCAAAAGGAAAAGGAAAAGAATATTCCTTGACTCTTGAAGTAAGTCAGACAGGGAAAGAGAAATATCGTGAGATATCGCTTATATATGGAATAAAAAAAAAAGATACAAATGAACTTATTTACAAAACAGAACTAGAAAAGGAATTTATGGTTACCGGGGGGAAGGGTTGGGGGGAGGGATAGATTGGGAGTTTGGGATTGACATGTACACGCTGCTATATTTAAAATTGATAACCAATGAGGAGCTACTGTATAGCACAGGGAACTCTGCTCAATACTCTGTAATAACCTAATGGGAAAAGAATTTGAAAGAGAATAGATGCATGTATATGTATAACTGAATCACTTTGCTGTACACCTGAAACTAACACAACATTGTTAATCAACTTTACTCCAAGATAAAATAAAAAGTAAAAAAAAAAAGGAGACAATTCCTTCACTCTCATCTTCATTGAGAACCTCTGACTTTACCCCTCTGCCCTCCCCACCCCCGGGGTTTTGGTAAGTTTCAGGAATCTAAGAAGGCTCAGGCAGGTCCACACTGTGAGGTGTCTGGCGAGAGCTCTCTCTCTGCATTGGGTGGGTCCATCTAATTTAAATACCGTGGTCACACCATGAGCTACGGACTGGAGAAAACCAGGATCTGGGGAGAAGTGTGCCACCCGACTCTGAGAAACCTCTTCACTCATATTACAACTTTCACATAAGAATTAAGTCCTGGTTCTCAAAGGGTTCACTGTGGCTGTTTTTACTTTAAGAATGCTGAAATAAAAGAATTAGACCAAATGAGATGAATGGCTTTGGAAAAAAATTGTCTGAAAAAGTATATATGGCTCTTTAATTGAGAAAATAACTTCACTGTTTTTCATGTCCCCAGAAAATATTCTTAAGCACAACATCAAGAGTTTTTGAAATGTCTCTTCTGTTGTTTGAAGATCCTTACTGTACTCAGTTTCAACATCAGAAACCAACATTCCTAGACTCAATTAATTTACACCTGTACAGAAACCACTTTCCCTGGTAAATTGTGTGCTTTTTTTTCTTCAGCTTTTATTGAATGCCTTTGTAAGAAACATCTGTTTGATGGATTGAAAACATGTAGAAGTTGACAATATTGTCTTCAGATTCCAAAATCCATTGTACGGGAACTCAAGGGATGTCATTTTAATGAATCTGTACACAGAAAAATCATCTCTTAAACAATGCATTGGCTTCTCTTTAGTCAAACAAAATAAGTATAAAACACAAGTAACTCAGGGATGAATTCATTATTTGTTGTTGATTGACAGCTGTACTGATGTCAGACACTTGTACATACGATGTGCAGAGCCCTTAATAATGTACGTGTCCTCGCCTGAACGTACTGCTAGTATTTCCAACTCAGAATACCTAAAAGAGGACTTTGGCATCTTTTTTGTTAATAACATGCAGTATTATTCAGAGTCACAAGACACCCTAGAACTGATGAAAACAGGAAACTTAATCCACATAATTGTCTGTAGAGCAGGGAAAGGAGTGGAGGATCCAAATGGCTCACAATGAGGTGTTCCAGGATGCCTGGAAAGTTCTAGGAATGCATGCTGTGGGGAGGGACGGGGTGTTCCCACAGCCCAGGGGGTTCCAGCACTGGGACCCAGCCACCCTGCATTAGCCAAGTCGTGGAGGGGAGGTGAACACACTGCTGAGAGGTGTGCCAGGTGCTTTTAGGACTCAACGGCATCTAAACTTCACAGAACCCTTGTAGGATGCCATCATTAAACTCATTTTACAAATGCAGAAAGTGTTCATAAAAGTAACTCTTTTGCTCCAAAACTTACCTATCTATGGAAAACAAAAACAAAAACAAAACCCCTTGTAGAATCAAATCAAGGTCTTTCTGATCCAAGGATCATGCTCTCTACCACATCTGTAATCTCATATTAAATAAGGAACTATAGTATTGTAGTTTTAGTTAATTGCAGAAAAATGGCTGTATTTTATGTGGATCGTTGCTCAAAGTAATATAGAAGGCTGTCTCTAAGGGTCCCAGAAAATTTGAGTCATATTAACTTTTTCCTAATTTAGGACCTATATCTTACTTAAATAATTGCAAATGATGCTGTATTAGGCTGGCAGAATTTTTTTCTGGAGTGACTTCCATCTGAAGAACATTTTTCCTCTAATAAGAACAAAAGTAGCTTGAGGGAAAAGAGCTATAACTGTATTTCTTTGCTAACTTTTTGACATCAACTTAGACTCTTCAAAATATTGATTTTAAAATTCGAATGTCATGGTATCACTGGTAACAAATACTAGAGGAGTTGACATTATTTGGGGGTATGAAATTATTAATACCTCTATAACATTGTTTCAAGTGTATTAATAATTAGGACGGCAATAAAATGTTATAGGTGGTAGTAATGTCTGATGATGGTAGTAAAATGATAAATCCATTTCCTATGGGATTAAATTTTTTTTCAAAATATTGTTTATGACTTTAATTTATTGTCTACATCTTTCTCTGCACAGCTATGTATGCAATTAGCAGAATGGGATTTTGCGGCCAGAAATACTGAGTTTGAATTTTGGCTCTGCCATGTACTACATTCTTGCACCTGAACATGATCCATCAGCTGTCAACGCTGTAAAATAGGAGGATCATTGCGAAAGCGTTAGGTAACAGACACAATGCACCTGCAAGTGCCTGGCATGTAGGAAACCTGCCACAATTATAAACAGAAGCATACTGAGATGTTGGGGCCTATTTTTAAAAAGAAACTCCTGAGTTAATTTACAAAGCAAATAATTGCATGCATGTATTCTATGTTTAGAATTTTGATTTCATTGGACTTTCATGCTAATTACTTGTTAGTACCTTTCTTTTTTTAGATTTTATGCTCATTTTTACTGGACTATAATTTTCCATTGCCTTTTTGCTTTTTGATTATTATTAAAACATTCTCATTTTAGAAATTAAAAGTTGACAAAAATGAAAATCATGCAGTATCATTGTTATAGGATGAACTGTGTTTCCTTAAGATTCACATGTTAAAGTCTTAATCCCTGTGTGACAGTGTTTGGAGATCGGACCATTAAGGAGGTAATTAAAGTTAAATGAGAACATGAGGGTTGGGCCCTGATCCAATAGGAACCATCCAATAAGAGCAGGTGCTCTTATAAGAAGAGGAAGAACATATATAGAGAAAAGTGTGAGGACACAGCAGAAGGTGGATGTCTGCGAGCCGAGGAGAAACACCTCGTCAGAAATCAATCCTGCTGGCACCTTGATCTTGTATTTCCAGCCTCCAGAACTGGGAGAGAATATATTTCTGTTGTTTGAGCCCGCAGTCTGGTGTTTTGTTACAGCAGCCCTAGCAGACTAATATAATCATCTTCAATCATTTTAATGAAGGTCCTTGAATGAAGACACAGGAATAGATTGCATCATGTTAAAATGGTTGTTTTGTTTGGTTTGCATTTTTGGAATTGCTGAAAGAAAGCATAGCAGCCCCTGGCCTCCAGGAGCTACCCTGGCCCCACTAGCTCGGGCTCGGGGTGCTATGACCTGGCCTGTCCTGCACTCAAAGCCGGGTCCTCATGTTTTTCTGTTCAATATAAACATTTCACAGAACATCAGCATCAAACGAGGCCATTCCATGACCATTATTCATCAGGACAAAAAGGAGACAGTGTAATTGTGTTAAACATAGATAAAACATAAACATTGTCTAAGCCAAAGAAAAAATGACTATACACCCCTATCCTGGCTACTGGGGGTGAAGGTTGCTTCTCTACAAATCAGGACTTTAGCTTTAGTCTGATTGCCCTTCCTCATAGATCAGATTCATTAAGATATCCACTCATAGAACAAACCCGGCTTCTGGCCAGCACCCAATCCGGAGCAAAATCTCCCAAGCGACCAAATCTATAATAACTGTATTAACGGTTTTCTGACTCTCTTACTGCTCCTGAGGTGTGTGCTGCTTCTCACTGCGAAGAGTAACGCCTCCAGATCATTCAACAGCAGGTTGTTCCTTCTGGTCTTGAGCTGAGGAACCTTGACATACTTGTTGGTGGATTTAAACCCAACTCTGAATGTTGTCTCTCTCCATCGTTTTTCATGACAATCTGACTATATTTCCATCGGGCACTGGATGTTTTAAAAACTGGAACATAAAGTATTTTAAATTGTATTATGAAAAACCAAATTAATTATTTTTCATACTACATATTTTCCTCCTCAAAAGTGGAAAGAAGATGTTGCTTCTATGATACTATGGCATATGATTTTAAGAAAATGTTCACCTTCTAGGACAGCCATTATCAAAAAACAAAAGATAATTCACGTAGGCCCATATGTACAGAAATCAGAACCCTCACGCACTGTGAGTAGGGAAGTTGCAAATTAAGAGAGAAAAATAAAGGCAGAAAGGGACACTGAAAAGCCAATGAGAGAAAGAAGGTGGAGAATCCAGGAAAGAATGATGTGAAGGTGACAAGTTAATAGTTTCATGTGACAAAGTGCACTTGCCTGTTTGCTTCTGATTTCGTCCTAAAACTCTGCAAAATCAGGGGAAGGGAATAAAAAGGGCAAGCACATATTGCAAAGAAGATAGAAAAAGATCATGGTTTGGTGAGAGATTTTTAACACATTTCGGGAACATAGGAAGTAGAGGCAGCAGGTTGTTTATGCACAGGAATGAGATGTGGGGTCGAAAACACAGGGATAAATGTGTCCTTACGAGGAGGAGTACCCTCCCCGCACTCTCCCAGGGTCATCTTCCGTCATCCCCCCACCCGCCAATCACACACCAGTTATCTATTCACCTGGGGGAAAGAAAAGTAGAGAGAAAAAACAAACCAAGAGATCATCTCTTAAGTACCTGAGTAAAATCTCTGGAAATATCTATGTCCCTTGCAATCCCAAATGAATTCTTCCTCCTCCTGGCAGTGGTAACCTGGCTTAGTGATGATCAGCTCCCTATTATGGGTGTAGGATGAGAAATCGTCCACAAAACCAACATCACTCACAATCAGGGAAAGGCAAAAAAAAAAAACCTACAATAATATATGACTTCACACCTTTTATGACGGCCATTATCAAAAAAATAAAGATAATAAGCATTGGCCCGTATGTAGAGAAATTGGAACCCTGGTGCACTGTGGGTAGAAATTTAAGATGGTGCAGCCGCTATGGAAAATAGTTGGGAGTTCCTCAAAAATTAAAAGTAGATCTACTATATACGATCCAACAATCCCACTTCTGGGTATTTATCTGAAAGAAGTGAAATCACTGTCTACAAGAGGTATTTGCACTCTATTCTTTGCAACATTGTTCACAATAGCCAAGACATGGAAACAACCTAAATGTCCATCAGTGAATGAACAGATAAAGAGAATTTGCACACACACACACACACACACACAAGTGGAATACTATCCAGCCTTAAAAAACAAGAAAACACCACCACATTCAATAACCTGGATGAACTTTGAAGGTAGTATGCCAAGTACAATAAGCCAGTCACAGAAGAAAGAATACCGCATGGTTCCACTTACATGAGGGATCTAAAATAGTCAAGCACATAGAGGCAGAGAATAGAGTGGTGGTTGCCAGGCTCTGTGGGAGGACGAAGTGGGCAGTTGCTACTCCATGGTTATAAAGTTTCAGTCCTGCAAGATACCTAAGTTGTAGACATCTGCTGTGCCTCTATAGTTAACAATAACTATAGGCATGATACCCTTAAAACTCTGTTAAAGGGTAGATCTCATGTTACATGCTCTTAACACACAAACACAGAATTGTACAATTTAAGAAGAGGTATTGTACAAAATACAAAATCAAGGGACATAATATAAACGATTCATAGCCTGGATGAGAGGGGAGCAGCTCAGTTTTCCACAGCTCTCCTCAGCTACCTGCACCCAAGAATATTTCTGTGATGCAATGCCAAGCTTCACTTATCTGACTCTCATTTTTCACCTCTGAAAAGAAGAGATCATAATAGTATATGTTTTAACATTGTATGGTTAAAGGCAAAAGTATGGAAAGATCGGGGGGCATTGACTGGTGCATAATAAATGTTAGCATTAGTACCATCATCATTATCCCAGCTTTTATTCCTCACAATGTTTCAATGAGAAATGCATTATTCTCCCTATTCTGGAGAATGCAAGATCACACATCGAGAAAATATCGAGAGTTAAGACTCTAAACCCGGGACTTCCCTGGTGGCGCAGTGGTTAAGAATCCGCCTGCCAACGCAGGGGACACGGGTTCGAACCCCGGTCCAGGAAGATCCCACATGCTGCGGAGCAACTAAGCCCCTGCATCACAACTACTGAAGCCTGCGCACCTAGAGCCCGTGCTCCGCGAAGCCACCGCAGTGAGAAGCCCTCGCACCGCAACGAAGAGTCGCCCTCACTCGCCGCAACTAGAGAAAGCCCGTGCATAGCAACGAAGGCCCAACGCAGCCAAAAATAAATAAATAATAAATAAATAAAATTATGAAAAAAAAAAGACTCTAAACCCAAGCTCTTTTTCATGAAATAAACTTGTCTCAAACTCTCTAATAATAAAGTCAACATTTAAGTAATAGTCAATGTTTTTTATTACTGCATCTCTTTCTTTGTCTCCAACCAACTAGAATGCTCCCAGGCCTTGTCAGTGTGTGGGTATAAAGGAGGTTTTTATCCCCAAGTTTTCTGGCTTATTAACACCTGCTGATTTATAGCAGTGCCTTGGTCCTCAAACCAGAGTTTCCTCCAGACCCCTGCTCTCTTGGACCTTGTCTATTCTACCTGCAGGTGAGGAGGTACCACTGCCTGCACCCACTCTTCTGAGTCTGCTGTTTAAGGCCATACCCAGGTACATCTCCATGGGGTCCTCAAAGGATACATCTTTGACTTGGAGCAGAACTTTACACCTCCCATCATGTAAATCAATTCCCTCTCCATTGTGAAAGCCACTAAAACATTTTAAATAAATCTCAACATCCAGAGCTCAGGAGTGTTACTGAGAGGGGATAGGGAGGCCCCTTCTCATCTCCAGGCTAAGGCCTGTCTTCCCATTCTTCACTTCCTTTCACAAGATCTGAGTCTTCCCAGAAAGGCTTGTAGAGTGAATGCCTATATTTTCAGATGAACCTTCCCCTTCTGGACACACAGACTCAAGGTCACATGTTTCTTCTTCTTAGAGCAGTCTTTCCATGAAGAAAGTTTTAAAACACACTCCCTAAGAGTGGGAGCTAAGATCTGAAGGTAACCCCATCTCCTTCCACCTTGTTTTGGGGATCATCACCTCCTCCATATGAAGCTGCTAAGGAACCCAAGGGCCAGGTGGGTGAAGGTGGGAAGCATGCATGAATGAAATGTGTGTCCACATTTACTAGTGTCACAATTCTGCAGTGAAAAAATTATATATATATAGTCAGGATAAGCTGTGGGAGAATGTGTAAATTTATAATGTAAAACATAACAAGAACTATATCAACTTATACCCTAAAATTGTTTTCCTTGGAGAATTTACCCAAAGGATATCATTCAAAATTGGAAAATATAGAGCACACACATATATTTTACAACATTGTTTCTGAAATGGAAATAAAGGCGTAAAATATATGCAGAAAGATAGGGGATTAGGTGAGTGAATTGTGGTAGATAACTATGATAAAATATTATGGAATGCTGAAAGTATTGTGAAACTGTAGGCACTATAATGACCATACATAAATACGAAGATGTTTCTGATATAATATCAATTGAAAAAGTTATGTCATAACATTTATTATGTTCAAGTGCACGTACCCTTGGAAAAAAGCAACAGCTGATATATTTGGTGGCTATATTTCTTTCACATTATTTCTTTTATTATTGTTAAAATATTATCCATACAACTAATAAAAGTCAGAAAAGACTTTTTGGTTAAGAATAGTGGAATATTTGCTTTCTTAATATATACAAACTTAGAAAGTGCAGGAGAATATCATTAACAAAATCGATTATCAAAACAAAAATATGGAAAAACACAGATGACATTTAATTTATTTTACTTCCCTAGAAAATCTTTCAAAGGAATATTCATTTTATTACTGAAGTCCACAAACGTAGCGTGCCATTTGTACTCATATTCTTGATTTGGTTTTCCCAATTATATTTCTTTTAAATGACTATTCCACTTAAAACTAAGCAAATGGGTGCAATTTAAAAATTTTAGATGGTTTTAGGCCAATTCAATTTATCTTATATTTTTTAAACTTTCTCCAGCCATATTGAGATATACTTGACATATAACATGATGTAATTTGAAGGTGTATAACATGATAATTTGACTTGATACCCGTATATATTGTGAAATGATACTACAATAAGGTTTGTGAACACATTCATTATCTCACTTTTTTTTTGTAGTGAGAATTTTTGAGATCTACTTCCTTAGCAAACATCATGTATGTAATATAGCACTATTAACTACAGTCACCATGCTATACATTAGATTCCCAGAACTTGTTCATCTTATAACTGGAAGTTTGCACCTTTTGAACCACATCTCCCCATATTCTACTCCCACACCCCCACCAGCCTCTGACAATGACCATTCTGCTCTGTGGTTTTATGAATTTGACTTTTTTAGATTTCACATATACGGAATTTCATACAGTGTTTGTCTTTGTCTGACTTATTTTACTTAGCATAATGCCCTCAAAGTCCATCTAGGTTGTTGAAAATGGCAGGATTTCCTTCTTTTATATGGCTGAATAATATTCTATTTTATCTATATCACATTTTCTTTATCTATTCATCCATCAGTGTGCATTTAAGTTGTTTCCATGTCTTGATTATTGTGAATAGTGCTGCCATAAACATGGGGGTGCAGATATCTCTTTGAGTTAATGATTTCATTTCCTTTGAATATGTACCCAGAAGCAGGATTGCTGGATCGTATGGTAATTCTATTTTTACTTTTTTTGAGGAACCTCTGTGCTGTTTTCCGTAATGGCTTTACCAAATTACATTCCCACCAACAGTATATAATGCATAGTTCCCTTTTCTCCACTTCCTCGTCAACACTTGTTATCTTTTGTCTTTTCGGTAACAGCCATTTAAATAAGTGTGAGGTGATATCTTACTGTGACTTAGACTTGCATTTCCCTGATGATTAGGGATGTTGGGCATCTTTTCATGTACCTGTTGGTCATTTGTATATCTTCTTTGGGAAAGTGTCTTTCCAGATCCTCTGCCCATTTTTAAATTATATATATATATTTGCTATCGAGCTGTATGAGTTTCTTGTATTGGGTTGGCCAATAAAGTTTGTTCGGCTTTTTCTGTCAGATGTTATGGAAAAACCCGAATGAACTTTTTGGCCAACCCATATATTCTGGATATTAACCCCTTATTCATGTGTGGTTTGCAAATATTTTCCCCCATTCCATAGGTTGCCTTTTATTCCTATTGACTGTTTCTTTTGCTGTGAAGAAGCTCTTTAGTTTAGGGTTGTCCCACTGGTTGATTTTTGTATTTGTTGCCTGTGTGTTGTATCCCCAAAAAACTATTTCCAAGACCAATGTCAAGGAGCTTTTCCCCTGTGTTTTCTTCAAAAAATGTTTAAGTTTTAGGTCTTACATTTAAGTCTTTAATCCATTTTGAGTTAAGGTTTGTGAATGTTAAGAGATACAGGTACGTTTTCATTCTTTCCCATGATAATGCCTATTTTTTTCCATGACTGTTGAAGTGGCTATTCTTTCCCTGTTGAGTATTCTCGGCTTGTATGCTTTGATTCTGTTATCTTTATCTTTTGTGATCTACTGTAGGGTTTTGCTTTGTGGTTACCATGAAACTTATGTAAAACATCTTATAGATATAACTGTCTATTTTAAGATAATGACAACTTCAATCAAATACAAAAATTTTACCCTTTTACTCTTCCTCCCATTTTGTGTTTTTGATGCCAAAATTTACATCTTTTTAAAAATTTGTATTTTTTTTTGTTGAAGTGTAGTTGATTTACAATACTGTGTTAGTTTCAAGTGTACAGCAAAGTGATTTAGTTATTTTTTTCAGATTACATTCCATTTTAGGGTATTACAAGATATAGACTATAATTCCCTGTGCTATATAGTAAATCCTTATTGCTTATCTACTTTATGTATAGTAGTTTCTATCTGTTAATCCCAAACTCCTAATTTGTCCCTCCCTCCATCCTTCTCCCCTTTGGTAACCATAAGTTTGTTTTTATGTCTGTGAATCTATTTCCGCTTTGTATATAGTTTCATTTGTATTATTTTTAGATTCCACATATAAATGATATCATATAATATTTGTTTTTATCTGTATGACTTAATTCACTAAGTATAATATTCTCTAGGTCCATCCATGTTGCTTCAAATGGCAATGTTTCATTATTTTTTTATGACTGGGTAATATTTCATTGCATGTTATACCACAATTGTCTGTTGATGGGCACTTGGGTTGTTTACAGTTTACCTCTTTTTATATTGTGTATCCATTAACCAATTATTGTAGCTATATGTATTTTAATCCTTTGTTCTTTATCCGTTATTCTAGAGTTAAGAGATTAATATACCACCATATTACAGTATTAGAGTATTCTGAATTTGACTATATACCTACCTTTACCAATGTGTTGTATGTTTTCATCTGTTGTCATGTTACTCTTTAGTGTACTTTTATTTTAGCCTGAAGGACTTTCAGTATTTCTTGCAACACAGGCCTAGTGTTGATGAACTACTTCTTCTATTGTTTTCTTGAGAAAATCTAACTTTCCTTTTATTTCTGATGGACAACTTTGCCAAATAAAGTATTCTTGGTTTTTTCTTTCAGCACTTTGAATATATTATTTCACTCTCTCTGGAAAGTTTCTTCTGAGAAATTTGCTGATAGCCTTATGAGGGTTCCCTTGCATGTAAGAATTTTTTGTTTTTTTTTCTCTTCTTATTTTTAAAGTTCTCTCTTTGTCTTTGATTTCAAACAGTTTTATACAATGAGTTTTGAAAAAGATTGTTTGGTGTTGAAAAGTTTGGACAATCTATGATCTTCATGAACTTTGGATGTCTACATTTCTCCCAGATTTGGTAACCTCTCAGCCATATTTCTTTAAATAAAATTTGTCTCCTTTTCCCTCTTTTCTCTTTCTGGGACTTCAGTAATTTATAGGTTGCCTCTTTTCATGATATCCTAGGTTCCCATAGGCTTTCTTCACTCTTTTTCATTCCTCTTAGTTGTTTTTGTTCTCCTCTGACTGGGTAATTTCAAGTGATATGTCTTCCACTTCACAGATTCTTTCTTCTGCTTGATTGTCAGTTATTAATATTCTCCATTGCATTTTTTATTTTATTCATTATATTTTTCAGCTCCAGAATATCTGGTTCTTTTTTTTCTTTTTTTAACATCTTTATTGGAGTATAATTGCTTTACAATGGTGTGTTAGTTTCTGCTTTATAACAAAGTGAATCAGTTATACATATACATATGTTCCCATATCTCTTCCTTCTTGCATCTCCCTCCCTCTCACCCTCCCTATCCCACCCCTCTAGGTGGTCACAAAGCACCGAGCTGATCTCCCTGTGCTATGCGGCTGCTTCCCACTAGCTATTTTACGTTTGGTAGTGTATATATGTCCATGACACTCTCTCACTTTGTCCCAGCTTACCCTTCCCCCTCTCCATATCCTCAAGTCCAGTCTCTAGTAGGTCTGTGTCTTTATTCCCGTCTTACCCCTAGGTTCTTCATGACCATTTTTTTTTTCTTAGATTCCATATATATGTGTTAGCATACTGTATTTGTTTTTCTCTTCCTGACTTACTTCACTCTGTATGACAGACTCTAACTCCATCCACCTCACTACAAATAACTCAATTTCGTTTCTTTTTATGGCTGAGTAATATTCCATTGTATATGTGTGCCACATCTTCTTTATCCATTCATCTGTTGATGGACACTTAGGTTGCTTCCATGTCCTGGCTATTGTAAATAGAGCTTCAATGAACACTTTGGTACATGACTCTTTTTGAATTATGGTTTTCTCAGGGTATATGCCCAGTAGTGGGATTGCTGGGTTGTATGGTAATTCTATTTTATGTTCTTTTTTATGATTTCTGTATCTCTGTTTAACTTCACTTTGTCCATCCATTATTTTCCTGATTTCACTGAATTATCTTTCTAAATTTTCTTATAGCTTCCTTAAAACAACTATTTTGAATTTTTTATTGGGCACATCTCTTTGGGGTTAGTTTTTGAAAAATTATTGTGATCCTTTGGCAGTTTCATGTTTTCTTGGTTCTTAATGCACCTGGAAGACTTAGGTTGCTATTTTCACATTTGAAGAAGGAATCACCCCTTCCAGTCTTAGTGATTGGCTGCAAGAACAAAATATCTTTCATCGGCCCTGCTAGGGATTCTGAGGTTTTCTCAGATTTTTCTATGCATACACTGTTCCACACTTCTTGTTATCTCTTGGCAAGGGATTTCATAAGATTCTATGTCTTTGCTCCATCCTGCCAAGGCACACCAGTTGCCGACGGCCTTCTTTGTTTTCTCTAGGGCAGTGCCAAATGCTCAAGTTTGTATCGTTTCTCTCAATCCTGCAGTGTCAAACTGGTTTCTGCATGTGCTCACTAACTGTCTGCAAAGGCTCACTTTCATTGCCTTTGAGGACAGACACAGTGAGATGTGTGTGTCAGTGAGGTATGTGGAATATTGGAGGTGTCTGTGGGCCAGTATTGGGGATCCCCAGTGGCTCATAGGCAGGTATCCTGATGAATTCCACAGCACAGTTAAGATCTGCATTGGAGAGCCCTGAATGCTGTTCTTTCAGCTGCTCCCCACTTCCCAGCCATGCAGTTCACTTTGGCCTTCTGGATGGGACAAGAAAGATGTGGGTCTCTTTGACAGCATCCGTACACCTGGAAAAGCTGGGTTCTCACTCCATGCTCTCACTGTCCCCAGGAGAGAAATTCCAGTCTGAGCAGTCTCCTGTTACCAAACCATGGCACCTTAGGGGAGGGGCCACGTGGGTGCAGTGAAACTGTTCCTGTACTGTCTCTAATGCAGTCTATCTTGATTGTTTTTTCTCCAGTAGTGTGCTGGAATTTCTCCACTGGATTCCTGGATTTTCATAACGGCACTATTTTCTGTGAGTGATTGTTAAAAGTGTTGCTCTTTGGAAGACAGTAGGAAACTCTTTGACTGTTTTGAAGACATCATTCTCCCAGTTCAATTTAAGTTAAAATAACAAACCTTTATTTAGAACTTGCAGTGTGCAAAATATACATATTTGTGGTTTGTAAAATTTGAACTCTAATTCAAAGCTGAACAAAGGAGTGCTCTCTTAGAAGGACATCTGCATTCCACAGAGAGAAAAGGGTTGGCAAAATGTGTCCTGAAAAATATATAAATAGAGCAAGTTATCTAAGATTCTGAGGCTTAAACAAATGTCATTAACACTTTCCACATTTATTTATGGTGATGATGGTGCTATTATTAATGCAAAAGCAGACATCGTCTATATTAAATGCAGAACAAGTAAATTCAAGATCAAGTAAAGACTGATGTGTAGATTAATCTATCTTGCAACTACGTTTGAAGAATAACTGTGCTCACAGGAAAGGAGAGATCTGTATAGAGCCTGGAAAGAAAGGATGTCAAGGAGATAGCCTTGGGCAGTCTTCCTCAGAAATTCGGAGATGTGGGGACATTATTCATCTATGTTTGCCAATTCAGCACGGCATGTTTATCACTTTTAAGCCGATGCATATATTGCACTTGATAATATGAGCCTTTATTATTGTACAACTTATACCTTATCCTTTTATAGCTGGCTCCCAAACCACCCCCCTGATTGCAAGTTGTCTCCCAAGTAAGGGAAGTTCATGTTGAATAATAGATCTGAGCATCCCAGGACCACTTGTAGCCTCACTTCTCATAGTATATCAATAAACACCATCCTCATTTTTGAAATCTGTGTCTTATGAGTTTGGTTACTATTAGTCTGTCTTGTTTTGGGAACCTGAGGCCCTTGGCCAGTGGAAGTTGAAGCTCAGCTCTGATGCTGTCTGATCCCGGCATCATAGGGGTTCCATGAATGTATGTTAAGTGAATAGACTGAGATAATGTCAGAGTTGGGGACTTGGCTTCAGTCACTAGTTAACATCCCTAAGTGGCATCTTTATTTTATCATGCTAACTGCAGGACAAGCAAACTGATGAAGGATCTCAGAACCGATTATGAGTTTCTGCTCTTGGTGTTGGAAATAAAGATGGCAGCAGGTTTGTTTAGAAGATTTTTGACAGGAACATGCCTTTTCACAAGTAGTTAAGGAATAGCTAAAATGCTGAAGATTCAGGGAACCAGTTAGACATTTAATATTGATTAGGCCCCGGGGATGGGGGCATATTGAGAACCAAATATTGGGAAGAGAGTTACATCATGCTCCTTGGGACAGTGTTCCTGGACCCCTAATAACTAAGTTGTGTGATACTTTAATTGGAGCAACAAAAGCCGAATATTCTCTGTGCACAAAAAAAAAAAAAAAAAAAAAAAAAAATGATACCAGTGACTGTTAAACCATAAACATAACAAGCATCCTCTACAAGACTGAATAGTGTCTTTCATACATATGTATTTACATTTTTCTAATGTCCAGAAATGTACTTCCAATGCATAAAATGGTTATCTAGAAATAAAAATGTGTGATGCACTTCTAAATTTATAACAGGCATTTTGTCATCATTTATTTTCTCAATAAATGAATGAAAAGCACATCTACTATCACTTTGGCATCTTTAGTATATTTTGTGGTTGAAATGGGTCATTATACATAAAGAGGTTGGGGACTATATTTCTGGAGTGTTCAAGGAGAGATGAACAGGGCTTTATACCTCTGCTCTTTCTTGAATATTTGCTAGTTTCCCATTTCTTTAACTGTCACTAAATATACTATTTTTATTCTTGTTCTCACTCTCACTTTCTCATTTTTGTGTGTACATCATTATGTAGGTATATGTATCAGCCAGGACAAGCTAGGTTATGCTGTGATAACAAACAACCTCAAAATATCAGTGGTTCAAAACAACAAGGATTTATTTATTCTTCATACTTCTTGTCCTTCTCTTGTCAGCCAAAGGTATTCTGCTCATTGAGTCTCTCAGATGCTCTGGCGTATGGATCAAGCACCTTCTTGGACATGGTCCGTCACCACATTTGAGGGAAAGAGCCCTCAAGCCAGAAATGCACTCAGACTTATTGGCTAGAACTTGTGGCATGAACCTGTAGGACCTCCAGGAGTTTCTGAAGTGAAATTCTACTAGAGGATCAGAAGGTAGAGAGCCGGGAACTCTTGGTGACCTCTTGCATTAATGACTAATACAGCATTCTGAATCATTGCTTTCATCCAAATATACTCTTAGGGGGAAAAAAAAAGTACACTAGAGAGCATTAGACTAAAGTGGTCCTTGCTGTTAGGACAAGGAACCACACCAGTGGAGTGTGAGTGAGATCATGACAAACAGACAGATGGCCCAGATCAGGCACTCTAGTAGCCTTGGTAAGCAGATCCTTTTATTAGTTAATATACTGTTCTAATCAGAGCTTGATCAGGGACATCAGTGATATCAATTTCTCCAGGATGTGGAAGAGCAGCCACTGATTTTAAGAGAAAAAGTCATCAGTTCCTGAATTCATATCCACCTTTGACAGGAGAAATGTGCACAGTGTGGCCACTGATTTGTTATAAAATCAAGGTTCCCAAATTCTCAGTTTCTCCATTTTCAAATAAACTATATATAAAAAAAAATCAAAACATTTCCCAAACTGAATTCACTGTATGTCAACATAGACTTGATTTCACAGAAAAAGATGGACCTAAACTCCTTTATCAGAACATGTGATTTTCTAGTTTTGGAAACATTTTGTCTGGGTTTATAATATGCAGTGAACAATGCAGCCGACAGCAGAATGTGAGGTGTCATGAACACCAAGTTGAGGCATTTATTCCTCATTTTTTAAGAAAATATTTTTTGCAATACCTGTGATAAAATTTAAAGAAGAGGAGAACAGTAAAAATTACTGCAATAATCCCTGTCAACAAAGATATTGACGACTACCCCAGCAAGAAGAGATCTCTCCTTTCTCCTAAGGCCTGAACACTTGAAGCACCCACCGAGCCTCTCCAAATGTTAAATACCTTAAGGTGCCCACCAAATATTTGTTTAAGGAAGATAATTGAGGAAGATCATGGTGATGGTCTAATAAAAAGGGGATTTTGAGATGCAAATGGGAGACATTCAGATGGATAATATCCAGGAATAGAAGGTAGATGCCATGTAGGTGGTATTATCGGTATTATTAATCTTTTTTAAAATTAATTTTTATTGGAGTATAGTTGCTTTACAACGTTGTGTTAGTTTCTACTGTACAGCAAAATGAATCAGCCATACATACACATTAATCCCCTCGCTTTTTGGTACTATTAGTTTTCTGTGGCTGCTGTAACAAATTGCCGTATACTTTGTGGCTTAAAGCAACATCAATTTATTATCTTACAACTCCAGACGTCACACTAAAATGGTTCTGACTGGGCTAAAATCAAGGTGTCTGCAGAGCTGCATTCCTCTCAAGTCTCCAGGGGAGAATGTGATTTCTTGCTTTTTCCAGTTTCTAGAGATTTCTGCATTCTTTGGCTGGTGACAGCACACTCCATACTCAGCCAGAAGTATAGTACCTTCAAATCTCTTTTTCACTGTGACCCTCCTCTATCCCTCTAATAAGGACCTTATTGATTACATTTGGCCCACCTGGATAATCCAGGGTAATTTCCCCATCTTGATAACCTTAATTTAATCACACTTGCAAAGTCCCTTTGGCCATGAAAGGTAGTATATTCCCAGGATCCAGGACTATTCACACATGTCCAGGGACATCTTTCCAGTTGGTGGGTGGGGAGGTGGGCATTTTTCTACCTACTACAGTGATGAGAAAAAGAGTAAGTAAATAATAGTCAGGCAAAGGTACGGACAAAATTACTCCTCACTTCTCATTTCACCTTGTTTTCCTGCCATTTTAGTCAAAGCTTCCTTAATTTATTTGGAACTTTGTCATTTCTTTTTGTTTGTTCCTTTCTAAACACAGAAAAGTAATGCAAAACAGACTCAGACCCCTTCAGTGGCTAGAGAAAAAACATTATGCTAACCTGAGATGAAACTCGACAAGTGATGCATTACTCAGAAAACCACTGGGCACTGAAATTGCATATTATGCAAATATATTCAATTCCTGACCATTGTTGAAGAAGTTTTTATAGGTAATTGCAGAAGGCTACAGCAGTGACTTTCCTACTAGGGTTTAATGTTTCCAGTGGATGGTCATGAATAGTGATATTTTACCTAAGAATAAAATCACTCACTTCCACTTGAAACACTCATTAGCAAACTTTTTAAATGGTTGCATTGTCTGAAGCCTGATTAGTCCTGTTGGACTTTGATTAATGTTGCTCATTACTTAGATTAAGTTTCAGCTTTGTGAAGACTACTCCATTGTCTTATAATGCAAAACATCTTACATTGAAATTGAGTCATGTAGACAAATGATAGTATTTTAATCAATTGACTAGTGGTGCTTTCAGAACCCTCACGAGAGGTCTAGGCACATTGGAAAATGCCACATCTTTAATAGTTTATAATTATCACTGAGCGATGAATTGGTTTCACATCGGCTGAGAAGACCTTCTCACAGATTTCTTCCTGCATGAGATGCAGCCCTGATAAGACATACAATCTGCATATCTTGCTGCCTGCAAACTCTATATTTGGCCTTACTAACAGTGAACCTACAAGTTTAAATCTAGTTTCCCCAGTAATCTCAATACTGTGAATCTAACTAGAAATATTATCTATTTGTTTATCAAGAGAGGTAAATCAGGTAGAACCACAGCATGCTGTGCACTCTTAATTGGACTATTAATATGATGGATGAAGACTATCATTTAAAATTTTATGGGGTAGAGCCACAAGGCATACAAAGTCCCCTCTGTGTTGTGTAAGCAAATGAATGGAGATAACTAAAACCCCATAAAATCTCATACACAAGGCTGTAATTGATGAAAATCTAATTATGTCTTTTTGAGGAGCAGGGACAAAACTATATAAATTAAGTACTAATTTATTCATAAAAATACTGCACAGTCTAGTTAGCAACCCAAGGAAAAGAGATAGAAATAGAGACATATATTTAAAAAGTAGAAAACATAAGAAATAATCAAAATGTAAAGTTTCTCAATTTTTCCTTATGTTTGGTTTATTATGTAAACCATTTTGATCTAAAAATAGAAGTCTGTGGATGATATGATTTCAGACCAGTTTGTTGTCATGTACTGGTTGGGTTAATTATCAACAGTTGTGTAAAATACTTGTGAAAGTTTCAAATTTCAAATCGTGCAGTCTTTAAACAAGAATAAAAGTTTTTGATTTGGAGGTTAAAAAAAGAAATGCCTGCTTTTCGTTTCTTCTTTTGCCTGAAAAGATTAATCTCCAGTAGTCATACACACTGATATCTACTGTTCGTTTGGAAAAATGAAGTTTCTTGCTTTGCAAAGCAGATAGTATACTTTTTGTCACATAATTGTCATTAAACAAACAATAATCCCCCACCTTTTCCTAAGACTATTGGGAAACTGTAAATGTATGATTAAAAAAAAGAACAAATCAGTACACAAATGTCTATTCAATCATAATATTTTGATAAAAAAGGAAACAGATGCAAATATATGCTAAAAGTTCACATATAAACCAGGGAGTTATTAATACAATTGTTTGGGGTCATGTAGACATTCAAACCATCCTAAGAATTTTACAGTTGTGTAAAAAAAATAAAAGATTTTCCATGATTCAATTAAATAATTGCAGAGCTCAGTTAAGCAGTAGGATAATATGAGCTGGGTGGGTTTGGGCTGGTCTGGGAGGGAGGAAAGGTGTGAATGGACACGTGAGGGACCAGAAAGGACAGAATTTGGAGGACAGGCCTGATGGCTCAGATGCTGCCAGGACTCTTCTCACTCCTGTTTTCCTGAGGTCAAGCTCTGTGGTGGGGAGGGAGGAGGGTGCAAACCTGGGAATCAGGGCATTTAGAATCTAGATCTCCATGATCTGGGAGGGGATGGAACGGGGTGGGATGGCTCTCGGTTGTTCCATTTTAAGCAGAAGGCAAGTTGATGGAAAATGTCTGGCAATAGTCTGGTTGTGATAAATGAAAAGTATTGGGAGTAAAAAAGACCGTGATCTGGGAGAACAGCTAAGGGGTATTTAAAAAAAAACAGGCTTCTGGAATGAAAAGAAATAGACTGCATGAGAGAGATTTTGAGGCAACAATTAATGAATTAAAAGATTTACTGAAGGTAGATGATTTGGGAATTAATGGTATGTTACACATATGGGTGCCAGACTTCAAGCTGGGAGCAGTGATCTCATTGACTACAGAGGGAGTGTTGGTCACAGATGAAAGGCAAGGTGATGAAATTGATAAGTGTTAAATGTGGGTGTGAAAAAAAAAAGTGAGTGTGAGCTGATGGAAGGATTTTCCAAAGGAAACGTGCCTCTGTTTATTAGAGACATGAACCTGATACTTATCCCCAAAGACAACTCTATTATCCTATTTTCACAATTGTTAATCATATGCGATTAAATGTGCCACAGGAAACATATAGTCAAACCAGTGTAATAAATCTATTTGCTACCGAACTGATCAACCTGACCTACACCAGAGTCCTAGCCTTGTCTGAGACCCCTTGTCTTGGTCAGAGAGGTTCTTTTTCCCATCAGATTTGAGCAGCAAAACCGATGCTGAGACTGGAACAGCACAAGCTTTACTCAATGGCCAAAGAATGGAAAAGCAGGAAGCTAGTTCGCAAATCAACTTCTTAACCTGATTCGGGTGGAGACACCAAATACTGTAATAGGAGGGTCCAGGTAAAAGGGAGGGATTTGGAAAGAGTGGGATGAATATTCATGAGTTATTCAAGAAAAGAGGTGTGGTTTCGACCTGGAACACTCCTTTTCAGTCCTTGTTTGGTCTCTTCTGGTTGTTGTCATGGCAACTGTCAACTGTCACGATGCTGGTGGGTGTGTCATTTAGCTGATGCATTACAATGAGCGTATAATGAGGCTCAGGGTCCACTGGAAGTCAAATCTTTCCCCATCTTGGGCCTAGCTGGTTTAACCTGTTCTTGTTTTTTTCTGTTGCAGCTTCCTCCTGAAACTTAGGTAAGAGTAATTGGTTTCTATTCCAGGGAGGGGTAGGGGTATGATTCTGTGGCTACAGCCTTGGTAACAAAATAAAGTGTTCAGGTAAATAAGAATTTTGAGGTATCACTTTTTTTATGATCTATTTATATTTTTAAGGAAATGCAAATAGGAATTACCCAAAACATTTGAAAAATTTTGAGAATACGTCTGAAGGCAAAATTACATAAAAAATGGCTACTGATTGTCAAACCTCCAGGAGTCTATGAACACTTTTCTGATGTCATGTTCACTTGTAGGACAGTAATCTGGAACATTCTGAGCTGACAGGATTTATATGAAAGGATGATTAAGTTTTAAGGTTACAGAATAACAGAACATACTTTTATCTGAATTGCACGGTACTTTAAACAACACCATATCCTATTTTGTGTACTTTTGATGCCCTATAACTTCTTGAACCACATAACAAATAAAACACAAGCCAAGAGCAATATTAATTCCATCATAAATTCATGGACCTGGAACCAACAAAGTGAGAGCAAAGTTAATGCCATGTGGAATTGAGATATTTCTTTAATGTTCTGAACAATGCTAAAAGCTTTCTGCATACATGACATCTAAACAATTGATATTTTAAAAACTGATTTTACACATTCATCAAAAAAGTGTTAATCCATAAAAGTGTCAGAAATTGAGCAGAGTATTTCTGCTCTATCATATACCTTGTATACAAAAATTCACTATCAATAAAACTTTCCTTATTATGTACCAAGATTGCTGATCAGTGCTTTACTTGCATTATATATTATTTAATTCCAAATATCATTTACGATTTACTTACTTTGCCCAAGTTATACAGTTTCTATGTGCAAGAATTGTGCTTAAAGTATAATCTTTGAGAGGGACCTTCAAGATGGACTAAGATGTGGAGATCACCTTCCTCCTCACAAATACATCAAAAATACATCTACATGTAGAACAACTCCTACAGAACCCTACAGAACTGAACACTGGCAGAAGACCTGAGACTTCCCAAAAGGCCAGAAACTCCCCACGTACCTGAGTAGGGCAAAAGAAAGAAGAAAAAACAGAGACAAAAGAATAGGGATGGGACCTGCACCTTGGGGAACGAGCTGTGAAGGAGGAAAAGATCCCACACACTAGGAATCCCCTTCACTGGCAGAGATGGGGAGTGGGCAGGGTAGAAGCTTCAGAGCTGTGGAGGAGAGCACAGCAACAGGGGTGCAGAGAGCAAAGCAGAGAGATTCTCACACAGAGGATTGGTGTTGACCAGCACTCACCAGCATGAGAAGCTTGTCTGCTCACCCACCACGGCGGGTGAGGGCTGGGAGCTGAGGCTCCGGCTTCGGAGGTCAGATCTCAGGGAGAGGACTGGGGTTGGCTGCGTGAACAGAGCCTGAAGGGAGCTAGTGGACCACAGCTAGCTGGGAGGGAGTCCCGGGAAAACTCTGGACCTGCCTAAGAGACAAGAGAAAATTGTTTTCGGATGTGTGAGGAGAGGAGATTCAGAGCACTGCCTAAACGAGCTCCAGAGAAGGGTGTGAGCTGCTGCTATCAGCCCAGACACCAGAGACTAGCATGAAAGGATAACGCTGCTGCTGCTGTCACCAAGAATCCTGTGTGTTAGCACAGGTCACTATCCACACCTCCCCTCCCGGGAGCCTGTGCAGCCCACCACTGCCAGGGTCCTGTGATCCAGGGACAACTTCCCAGGGAGAACACACAGCATGCCTCAGGCTGTTGCAACATCACGCCGGCCTCTGCTGCCACAGGTTCACCCCTCATTCCATACCACTACGCCTCCTGGCCTGAATGAGCCAGAGCCTGCTAATCAGATGCTACTTTAAGCCCATCCTGTCTGAGTGAAGAACAGATGCCCTAAGGTGACATAAACACAGAGGAGGGGCCATATCCAAAGCTGAACCCCCGGAGCTGTGTGAAAAAAGAAGAGAAAGGGAAATGTCTCCCAGCAGTCTCAGGAGCAGTGGATTAAATCTCCACAATCAACTTGATGTGCACTGCATCTGTGGAATACCTGAATAGACAATAATTCATCCCAAAATTGAGGCGGTGGACTTTGGGAGCAAATGTGGACTTGAGGTTTGCATTCTACATATAATTTGTTTCTGGTTTTATGTTTACTTAGTTTAGTATTTAGAGCTTATTATCATTGGTAGATTTGTTTATTGATTTGGTAGCTCTCTTCGTTTTTTTTTTTTTAGTATATTTCATGGCAATTGCTATCACTGGTAGATATGTTTTTTGGCTCAGTTGTTCTCTTCTTTCTCTTTTTAATTACCCTTTATACTTTATTTTTAAAAATATTTATTTTTTATTTTAATAATTGTATTTTATTATTATTATTTTTCTTTCATTCTTTCTTTTATTCTTCCCTTTCCTTTTGAGCCGAGTGCCTGACAGGGTCTTGATGCTCTGGCCGGGTGTCAGGCCTGAGCCTCTGAGTTGGGAGAGCCGAGTTCAGGACATTGCTCAACCAGACACCTCCTGGTCCCATGTAATATCAAACAGTGAAAGCTCTCCCAGAGATATCCAATTCAACGTTAACAACCAGTTCCACTCATGACCAGCAAGCTACAGTGCTGGACACCCTATGCCAAACAACTAGCAAGACAGGAACACAACCCCATCCATTAGCAGAGAGGCTCCCTAAAATAACAATAAGGCCACAGACACTTCCAAACACGCCACCAGACGTGGACCTGCCCAAGACAAAGACAAGATGCAGCCTCATACACCAGAACACAGGCACTAGTCCCTTCCACCAGGAAGCCTAAACAAGCCACTGAACCAACCTTAGCCACTGGGGACAAACATCAAAAAAAACGGGAACTACGAACCTGCAGCCTGCAAAAAGGAGACCACAAACATAGTAGGTTAAGCAAAATGAGAAGACAGAGAAAGACACAGCAGATGAAGGAGCAAGGCAAAAACCCACCAGAACTAACAAATGAAGAGGAAATAGGCAGTCTATCTGAAAAAGAATTCAGAATAATGATAGTAAAGATGATCCATAATCTTGGAAATAAAATGGAGAAAGTACAAGAAACGTTTCACAAGGACCAAGAAGAACTAAAGAGCAAACAAACAGTGATGAACAACATAGTAAATGAAATTAAACATTCTCTAGAAGGGATCAATAGCAGAATAACTGAGGCAGAAGAACGGATAAGTGACCTGGGAGATAAAATAGTGGAAATAACTACTGCAGAGCAGGATAAAGAAAAAAGAATGAAAAGAACTGAGGACAGTCTCAGAGACCTCTGGGACAATATTAAATGCACCAACATTCGAATTATCGGGGTCCCAGAAGAAGAAGAGAAAAAGAAAGGGACTGAGAAAATATTTGAAGAGATCAAGGTTGAAAACTTCCCTAATATGGGAAAGTAAATAGTCAAGTCCAGGAAGCACAGAGAGTCCCATACAGGATAAATCCAAGGAGAAACACCCAAAGACACATATTAATCAAACTATCAAAAGTTAAATACAAGGACAAAATATTAAGAGCAGCAGGGAATGACAACAAATAACACAAAAGGGAATACACATAGGTTAATAGCTGACCTTTCAGCAGAAACTCTGCAAGCCAGAAGGGAGTGGCAGGACATAATTAAAGTGATGAAGGAGACAAACCTATAACCAAAATTACTCTACACAGCTAGTATCTCATTAAGATTTGACAGAGAAATTAAAAGCTTTACAGACAAGCAACAGCTAAAAGAATTCAGCACCACCAAACCAGCTTTACAAGAAATGTTAAAGTAACTTGTCTAGGCAGGAAACACAAGACAAGGAAAGACCTACAATAACAAACTCAAAACAATTAAGAAAATGGTAAGAGGAACATACATATTGATAATTACCTTAAAAGTAAATGGATTAAATGTTCCAACCAAAAGACATAGACTGGCTGGATGGATACAAAAACAAGACCCCTCTATATGCTGTCTACAATAGACCCACTTCAGACATAGGGACACATACATACTGAAACTGAGGGGATAGAAAAAGATATTCCATGCCAATGGAAATCAAAAGAGAGCTGGAGTAGCAATTCTCATATCAGACAAAATAGACTTTTAAACAAAGATTATTACAAGAGACAAAGAAGGACACTACATAATGATCAAGGGATCAATCCAAGAGGAAGATATAACAATTGTAAATATTTATACACCCAACATAGGAGCACCTCAATACATAAGGCAAATACTAACAGCCATAAAAGGGGAAATCAACAGTAACACAATCATAGTAGGGGACTCTAACACCCCACTTTCACCAATGGACAAATCATCCAAACAGAAAATTAAAAAGGAAACACAAGCTTTAAATGATACATTAAAGAAGATGGACTTAATTGATATTTATAGGACATTCCATCTAAGAATAACAGAATACACATTCTTCTCAAGTGCTCATGGAACATTCTCCAGGATAGATCATATCTTGGGTCACAAATCAAGCATTGGTAAATTTAAGAAAATTGAAATTGTATCAAGTATCTTTTCTGACTGTAAGGCTGAGACTAGATATCAATTACAGGAAAAAATCTGTAAAAAATACAAACACATGGAGGCTATAAAATACACTACTTAATAACCAATAGAACACTGAAGAAATCCAAGAGGAAATAAAAAAAATAACTAGAAACAAATGAAAATGAAAACAAGACAACCCAAAACCTATGCGATGCAGCAAAAGCAGTTCTAAGAGGGAAGTTAATAGCAATACAATCCTACCTCAAGAAACAAGAAACACCTCAAATAAACAACCTAAATTTACACCTAAAGCAATTAGAGAAAGAAGAACAAAAAAGGCATAAAGTTAACAGAAGGAAAGAAATCATAACAATCAGATCAGAAATAAATGAAAAAAAAAAGTGAAGGAAACGATAGCAAAGATCAATAAAACTAAAAGCTGATTCTTTGAGAAGATAAACAAAATTGATAAACTGGTAGCCAGACTCATCAAGAAAAAAAGGGAGAAGATTCAAATCAGTAGAATTAGAAATGAAAAAGAAGTAAAAACTGGCACTGCAGAAATACAAAGGATCATGAGAGTTGACTACAAACAACTATTAGCCAATAAAATGGACAACCTGGAAGAAATGGACAAATTCTTAGAAATGCACAACCTTCCGAGACTGAACCAGGAAGAAATAGAAAATATGAAGAGACCAATCACAAGCACTGAAATTGAAACTGTGATTTAAAATCTTCCAACAAACAGAAGTCCAGGACCAGATGGCTTCACAGGCGCATTCTATCACACATTTAGAGAAGAGCTAACGCCTATTCTTCTCAAAACTTCCAAAAAATAACTGAGAGAGGAACGCTCCCAAACTCATTCTACAAGGCCACCATCACCCTGATACCAAAACCAGACAATGATGTTACAAAGAAAAAAAACTACAGGCCAATATCACTGGTGAACACAGATGCAAAAATCCTCCACAAAATACTAGCAAACAGAATCCAACAGCAAGTTAAAAGTATCATACACCATGATCAAGTGGAGTATATCCCAGGAATGCAAGGATTCTTCAGTATATGCAAATCAATCAATGTGATACACCATATTAACAAATTGAAAGAGAAAAACCATATGATCATCTCAATAGATGCAGAGAAAGCTTTCCACAAAATTCAACACCCATTTATGATAAAAACTCTCCAGAAAGTAGGCATAGAGGGAGCTTTCCTCAACATAATAAAGGCTATATATGACAAACCCACAGCCAACGTCATCCTCAATAGTGAAAAACTGAAACCATTTCCACTAAGATCAGGAACAAGACAAGGTTGCCCACTCTCACCACTATTATACAACATAGTTTTGGAAGTTTTAGCCACAGCAATCAGAGAAGAAAAAGAAATAAAAGGAATCCAAATTGGAAAAGAAGAAGTAAAGCTGTCATTGTTTGCAGATGACATGATACTATACATAGCGAATCCTTAAGAAGTTGTCAGAAAACTACTAGAGCTAATCAATGAATTTGGTAAAGTAGCAGGATACAAAATTAATCCACAGAATTCTCTAGCATTCCTATACACTAAAGATGAAAAATCTGAAAGTGAAATTAAGAAAACACTCCCATTTACCAGTGCAACAAAAAGAATAAAATATCTAGGAATAAACTTACCTAAGGAGACAAAAGGCCTGTATGCAGAAAATTATAAGACACTGATGAAAGAAATTAAAGATGATACAAATAGATGGAGAGATATACCATGTTCTTCGATTGGAAGAATCAACAGTGTGAATATGACTCTACTACCCAAAGCAACCTACAGATTCAATGCAATCCCTGTCAAACTCCAATGACATTTTTCACAGAACTAGAACAAAAAATTTCACAATTTGTATGGAAACACAAAAGACCCCAAATAGCCAAAGCAATCTTGAGAAAGAAAAACGGAGTTGGAGGAATCAGGCTCTCTGACTTCAGACTATACTACAAAGCTACAGTAATCAAGACAGTATGGTACTGGCATAAAAACAGAAATATACATCAATAGAACAGGATAGAAAGCCCAAAGATAAACCCATGCACATGTGTTCATCTTATCTTTGATAAAGGAGGCAAGAATATACAGTGAAGAAAAGACAGCCTCTTCAATAAGTGGTGCTGGGAAAACTAGACAGGTACATGTAAAAGTATGAAATTAGAACACTCCCTAACACCATACACAAAAATAAACTCAAAATTAATTAAAAACCTAAATGTAAGGCCAGACAGTATTAAACTCTTAGAGGAAAATATAGGCAGAACCCTCTATGACATAAATCACAGCAAGATCCTTTTTGACCCACCTCCTAGAGAAATGGAAATAAAAACAAAAATAAACAAATGGGACCTAATGAAACTTAAAAGCTTTTGCACAGCAAAGGAAACCATAAGCAAGACGAAAAGACAACCCTTAGAATGGGAGAAAATGTTTGCAAATGAAGCAACTGACAAAGGATTAATCTCCAAAATTTATAAGCAGCTCATGCAGCTCAATATCAAAAAAACAAACAACCCAATCCAAAAGTGGGGAGAAGACCTAAATAGACATTTCTCCATAGAAGGTATACAGATTGCCAACAAAAACATGAAAGAATGTTCAACATCAGTAATCATTAGAGAAATGCAAATCAAAACTACAATGAGATATCTTCTCACACTTGTCAGAATGACCATCATCAAAAAATCTACAAACAATAAATGCCGGAGAGGGTGTGGAGAAAAGGGAACCCTCTTGCACTGTCGGTGGGAATGTAAATTGATACAGCCACTATGGAGAACAGTATGGAGGGTCCTCAAAAAACTAAAAATAAAACTACCATATGACCCAGCAATCTCACTCCTGGGCATATACCCTAAGAAAACCATAATTCAAAAAGAGTCATGTACCACAATGTTCATTGCAGCTCTTTTTACAGTAGCCAGGACATGGAAGCAACCTAAGTGTCCAACAACAGATGAATGGATAAAGAAGATGTGGCACATATATACAATGGAATATTACTCAGCCATAAAAAGAAAAGAAATTGAATTACTTGTAGTGAGGTGGATGGACCTAGAGTCTGTCATACAGAGTGAAGTAAGTCAGAAAGAGAAAATCAAATACCCTATGCTAACACATATATATGGAATCTAAAAAACAACAACAAAAAAATGGTCATGAAGAACCTAGGGGCAAAACGGGAATAAAGACACAGAACTACTAGATAATGGACTTGAGCATACAGGGAAGGGGAAGGGTAAGCTGGGACAAAGTGAGAGAGTGGCATGGACATATATACACTACCAAACGTAAAATTGGTAGCTAGTGGGAAGCAGCCGCCTAGCACAGGGAGATCAGCTCTGTGCTTTGTGACCACCTAGAGGGGTGGGAAGGGGAGGGTGGGAGGGAGGGAGACACAAGAGGGAAGAGATATGAGGACATATGTATATGTATAACTGATTCACTTTGTTATAAAGCAGAAACTAACACACCATTGTAAAGCAATTATACTCCAATAAAGGTGTTAAAAAAAATAAATAAAAAAATTCAATAATTTGTAAATGCCAAAAATATACATATATTAATTGAGTCAAAAACTCTTCTATTGTGGAGAGATAATAGAAAAACACACTGAACAGAAGAATCCTAGTCCTTTTTGTGATAGAGCTCACATTCTTGTAGGAGAGACAATACACCAATAAATAAAATGTCATGTTAATAAATAATAAGGGTGAAGGAAACATTTAAGAGTGGAGGCTACAAAGAAGATGCTATACTAACAGAGTTGTTAAGGAGGACCTCTTAGAAGAGGAGGTATTTCAGGTGAGACTGAATGCAGTGAAGGAGTGTATGATGGAAGCAAATGTGTAAAAAATAGTTTAGTCAAAGGGAATAAGTGTGGCAGTCTCTGAAATGAGAAGGGCTTTGTGACAATGAAAGTGAATTTCTAAAAAATGTTGGAGATGCAGAAGAGACATTTAAAGGCTGTGTAGTCTATAGTACAAATTTTAGACTCTTTTTATAAGGTGGTAAGAAATTGGGTTCTTAAAGAAAAATATTACTTGTGCCATGAATGGAAGGCAGAGTATGGGTAGGTGGGAAAGATATTCCTGCCAAAAAACTGGAATATAGGATTATGTAAACATGGATGGAGTATTTGAGCACTAACTATCATGTCCACACAACAGGTGTATAGTGGGATGTGGTAGAACAGGAGTGAGTTTGTGTCAAATTGTGGATTTCTACTCAATAATATCAACATTTTTCTATAGTCAATGAGAAACCGTATATGGTTTTTGAAAGCAAGGTACCTGGTCAGCAGATGTGAGGAGAAGGTCAAGGCAGATGTAGCATTTAGAACAGGGCTTTTCAAGGAGATATCCTGAGGTAATTCTAGCCCCACTAGAACTAATTGAAAAAGGAACTCAACAAAATAAGTTTGGGAAGCATAGTTTTGAATGACCCTGGGAGTTCAAAATGAACTTTAAAAAGTTATTCAGTTAACAGAGTTTAACCCAGAGCTTTCCAGTGATATTTTAGCATAGAACATCCACCACCTTCTTTTGGTGGGGAACTTTTTTCTACACAAAACTTTTTTATTCAGTTAACAGAGTTTAACCCAGAGCTTTCCAGTGATATTTTAGCATAGAACATCCACCACCTTCTTTTGGTGGGGAACTTTTTTCTACACAAAAGAAGAGAGTTATTGCAATACTGCTAAGGAGCATGAAATAGAACTTGAATTTGAATGGCAAAAAAAGTTAAAGGAATCAGATAAAAGAAAGTTATGAAACAATGCCTCACTGTTAGATCAATTGGTGAACAAGACTCACAATAAATGAGAACAATGTTAATTAAACAACAGATATTAATCAGATATTCATTTTCTATTTTGACTGGTGGATATTGATTTGAATGGCTAACAATAGAGGAAATACTTAAAAGGGAAATAATCTTGTGTGATTAATATCTACAAATAATTCACTGCCCGTAGATGTTAAATGACATTACAAAAATTGAAATTTGTGCAAGCTGTGAAAGAATATGAACAATGCACAGGACATTAGTTTAATATTCATTCTCAAATGCTAGTTGTTTATCAAACAGCTTTTAGGTTGCAGGATAACCTTTCAGAATTTGAAGGGGAATCAAACTCCAGTCAGAATAATGGAAGTGGTACATTCCAGGAGCATAACACATTTCTTATTGTTTCATGGTACACAAACTGTATGCAATGAAATACAATGATATTTTAGAATCTTAACATGAGAAAAGATTGATTTCAATTACATATGTATCTGAAATTCAACTTTAAGAAAGTTATAGAGCCTAACTTCCCAGCCTTGACACTCATTCATTTGTTCCCACTGCAATGCTTCTTCCGTCGCATGACAAGTCCCTGGTTCCCATCACCATTTTTTTATTCATTAATTTATTCCTTTTTGCAGTTCTTTCCTCTTCTGACAACTTACAGTGAGCCATTCTTTCAATCATCCCCCTGAACTTCCCTGGCTCCTTATCTTTGCTTCCCAGTCTCTGTAGGCTGAGCCCGGACCAGCACAGCTTTCTGCTTCATGGGCCACAGAACAGCTGAGCCCTCCCAAGGAAGATCTTCCCAGCAGCCACCCTGACCACATACTGGTAATCTGGAGCTAACTGTGACGCTCACTGGTTCTGATCTTTTCCGTTCTTGCCTTTGACTTGCAGGTGAATTCTATACAAATGAATACAAGGTCCTTCATATCATGAACCTCCTTTACCTCTCCTTCTGGTCACTCATACTGCTGTACCATCTATTTGAACTATTTGAAGTTCCCTGAATGAGCCATGCTAATATGCAAGTAGGCCTTCAGACGTGAATCTATCAGCCTAGAAGAGCTCTCCTCTTCCTCAATATGGTTAAATGTTCTTCCTTCTTCAAGATTTCATTTCACTGACCCCCTCCTCCAAAAGTCTTCTGTGAGGTACCAGGGGTTCTACCTCCTTACATTTTTAGCACCCTATGTTACCCTTCCTGCTATTGCTCACTTTGTTTTGGCACTGAGATTGCCCCCATCTCTCTCCTCCTGGGACTATGAGTTCCTGGCAGGCTAGTCTGGATTGAATTCACCAGTGCATTCCAGTTACCAGCACAGAGCATAGGACACAATGGGTGAATGAAGTACCTCTATATTTCATGTGTATAGATATTTCAAATGTTTGATAGTCAATTATTCACATCCCTTGGAAAGAGAAATGTATATAATGTGTGTGTGTGCATGTATGTAGATATATATATAGTGACAGAGAGATTATTTGACTATGAGGAATTGGCTCATACTATTTAGGAGTCTGAGAAATCCCAGGATCTGCTGTCTGCAAACTGGAGACCCAGGAATGCTGGTGGTGTAATTCCAATCTGAATCTGAAGGCCTGGGAACCAGGGGAGCCAGTGGTGTAACTCCCAGTGCAAGAGCAGGAAAAGATGAGATGGCCCGGCTCAGCAGAAAGGCAGGAAGGGGACGAATCTTCCCTTCCTCCACCTCTTGCTCTATGCAGGCTCTTAGCAGATTGGGTAATACCTACCCACATTGGGGAGGACGATTTACTTTACCAAGCCCACAGATTCAAATGCTAATTTCATAAAGAAACACCCTCACAGACACACCCAGAAACAGTGTTTAATCTGGGAAGCCCTTGGCCCAGTCAAGTTGACACCAAAGATTAACCAACACAGGAGTTAAACTGATTTCATGCAGCTGCAGTCCACTGACCTTTGCCAACACTTACTAAAAAGAGATCCTCTTTATTCGCCCCACAGATGGGACCTCAATTTTACAATGGTGAGTAGACAGTTGCTACCTGGCTTTTAATTCTGCTCTTCCATAGACACAGACTTTCAACATAACAAATTGATAAATTTGGGGTCAATCTGTTGTGTTCTCTTAGATTTTTAAATTTTATCTCCAGTACAAGGGGGTTTGTGAGTCTTGAGGAAAAGGAGGGTGTTTCCTGACCAGTCACTTGCCCACATGCAGTCTTGGTGTAGAGCTCCTCGTTGGGCACCACATTTCCATAGTAAAGATACCACCTTCAGGCCCAAAGACCCTCCTTTAAATTCACCTGCAGAGGATATAAAGGTCTGAGCAGTTGTGTAAAATACTAAGGATGTGAGCAAACAGGAAAAAGATGGTTCACTATAACAGACTTCCATTCAATGTGTGTGGTGGCTTATAACTCAGCCTTTCAAAGACCTTACTTTTTCCAACTTCCTAGTCTAACCCCAGAAATTGATAAGGCGATAGAACAGCATGTAGGAGTCAAGTTAAACCTACATGGTTCCAAATCCCAATTTGCTGCATCTTAAGAATCAAATTCCTTATCTCTATAATGGAGGTTAATAACTACCCAAGAGTGTTAATGTGAGATGTGAAAGAGAAAATGCATTTACAAAGCACAGCATTTGGGAAGCATTTATAAGTGATAAAAATATAAGTGATTCTTAGTAGTATTTCTCACTATGAAAAATATAGAAATTCCTAAGGAGGAGACCCACAGATATGGCTCAAAAGAAACATCAAAAGTAAAAGATTTGAAGACACAGAAAACAAACTTATGGTTACCAAAGGGGACAGCAGGGCAGGTGGAGGGGGGCAGAGATAAATTAGGAGTTTGGGATTAACATATACACACTACTGTATATAAAATAGGTAAACAACAAGGACCTACTGTATAACACAGGGAACTATACTCAATATCTTGCAATAATCTAAAACAGAAAAGAATCTGAAAAAAGAATATATGTATACATATATATATGTATAACAGAATCACTCTGCTGTACACTTAAAAGTAACAGAACATTGTAACTTAACTATACTTCAATAAAAATGCAATTAAAAAATCAATAGCATAGTTGAGAAAAAAATCAAAAAATAAAAGTAAATGATTTGATCTGAAAAAGTAATTGATAGTAGCAGGTGGAAATTGTTCCAGAATGCAGCAAATATTTGGTGTCCACATAGTCAAATTTTAAAAAATGAAAATTTACCTTCAGAAGGAAAAAGTATCTGATATTCTATTAAAGTATGATGAATTCATTTTTGACCATGTTCTTTGGTACCGACCGACATGCCTGGCATGGAGCTTGGTGTAATGGTAATCGTGATGGCCAAGCCTAATGTGGTCCCTTCCCCCAGTGAATGAGAAGGACAAAGTGCAAAGAGCAAAGGCATTGCAGACTTACATCTCGGATCATTGCTTTGAAGAGTAAATTCAAAGTGCCATGCAGTGGGGTGGGGAGAGGAGGAAGGTCCTAATCTAGCCAAGGGGATGGGGTATGGCAGGACAATGTCTTTGGTGAAGTTCCATTTACTATTAGCTCTAATGTTTTCAAGAAATGGAAAACCCAACATATAGTATCAAAATCAATAATAAGCACGACAACATGATCCAATTTGTTCTTTAAATAATTACTCCACCTATAATGCGTTAGGGAGATTTGGGGAGTAAAATATGGATGAAGGGAGACAATATTTTTATTTTTTTTCAAAAAACACAATTGTGCACAAACTGTGCATCAGGCTTCGGGTTAGATACATGAAAAGATGGACAAAGTCTTTGCCTTTATGTAACTTACAAAGTAGGAATGACATATATGAAAATGTAAGAAAAGGACTATAGATTGTGATAAGCACAAGAAATTAACCAAACGGGATGCTACGATAGGAATAAGATTTGGAGTAGTCAAGAAGAGCACCTGACATTTAATCTGAGAGCTGAAGGATGGTGGACATAGTTAAGCATAAGGTGATGGGGGGACAGAAACATGAGAAAGAGACTAAGATGTATTTGACCTAGAGATGATCATACTAAGTGAGGTAAGTCAGACAGAGAAGGACAAATACCATATGACATCACTTATATGTGGAATCTAAAAAAAAATGACACAAATGGACTTACCTACAAAACAGAAACAGACTCGCAGACTTAGAGAACAGACTTGTGGTTGCTAAGGGGGAGGGGTGGATGGGGAGGGATGGCCTGGGAGTATGGGACTAGCAGATACAAACAATTATATTATATATATGTATAACTGAATCACTTTGCTGTACGCCAGAAACTAACACAATGTTTTAAATCAATTATACTTCAATAAAATAAGACTTAAAATAAAGATATATCTGAAAGGTATCAGTCAAATTGATAATGGATTTACAAAGAGATAAGGGGGAGAAAGTTGCCAGCAATGATTCTTAGATTTTTTGTGTGTGTAGGCAATAGAGTAAATCGTGTGACAGTAGTAGATGGAGAACAAAAGACATGTCCAGATAAAAATGTAATTTTGTGGTCATTAGCATTACATGCCACAGTGTTCCAAAAGGAGAAGAAAATGTGGCTCCAGGGGACCCATGCATCTCTTCTTTCATTCATCTCTTTCCTGCCAAGCAATTATTGTTTAATTGGAAATCGATTCCCCTTTAGATGACCTCTCCTAAATCAAATCTAACCAACAATCAACGAGCATTTTCAGAGTGCCTGCTGTGTGTAGGACATTTTGTTTTCAAAGCAAAGTATTAACATTTGGAATATTAAGACAATTACGTATTTATAGAAAGTGTGGAATTGTTCACTATCAGATTTAGCAAATAAAGTTGATGTAATGTATTAATGGCCGTCAGCAAACCTTCTTTACAGGTTATATAGAATTCTCTATCTGCATTTCAGAGCTTCTTGTTTCCACCAGTAGGACAGATTACTGATAAGTCTGCTTTTTTTGGTTTGCTTGTTTATTTTGCTGTCTCATAAAGTCTACGGTATAATTGCAAATTTTTACATCATAAAAGATGTAAAGACAGTGATTTTGAATGCAGTAGCAATAAAATTTCTTTCTTTTTTTTTTTTGGAAAAAAGGAAATTTAATGGAAAATAGGGTTTATTATTCCTCATTTATACCAAAATGTACTTTGGCCACATCACACCCCAGAATGATCCCTGTTGGCAGAAAATGCTAGAAGACTAGATTTCTGCTTATTCATGCATGCATTATTTTTGCAATGGAGACCTTGGACCTGGTTTGGTCAAACACATGTAAACCTATGTTCTGAAGTGTTAAAAAGCCATAAAAAGCCATGCTACTGCTTGCCAAGGAAATTTTCTGAAGAATGTTTGGAGGAATGAATGGAATTTCAAGTCTGGTGTTCAGTGTGTCATCATCATTCTCTAAATTTACTTCTTAGCTATGCTGAAATATAAAAGCTCAGCTAAAATTTTACTGCTTTGTCTATTTACTATGGCAATTTGAATAATACCAGAAGAAAATGGAAGCACAATTACATGTTTTTCTAAATTCAGAACTAGTCCAATGGGCTATTTTTATATGTATTGTTAGATCAGAGCTCAGATAAAATTTAGTATTCATATATAATCTCCTAAACACAAAAAGCAGCCATCTGAGTGAGATAATTACATATCTAAGGCTGGCAAAAATGATTTGGATTAGAATAATAGAAAAAGGTGGAGAGCAGAAATTCTTTTTTATTTTTTTAAATTTTTATTTATTTTTTAACATCTTTATTGGAATATAATTGCTTTACAATGTTGTGTTAGTTTCTGCTGTATAACAAGGTGAATCAGCTATATGTATACATATATCCCCATATTCCCTCCCTCTTGCGTCTCCCTCCCACCCTCCCTATCCCACAGCTCTAGGTAGTCACAAAGAACCGAGCTAATCTTCCTGTGCTGTGTGGCTGCTTCCCACTAGCTATCTATTTCACATTTGTTAGTGTATATATGTCAATGTCACTCTCTCACTTCATCCCAGCTTATGCTTCCACCTCCCTATGTCCTCAAGTCCATTCTCTACATCTGCCTCTTTATTCCTGTCCTTCCCCTAGGTTCTTCATGACCTTTTTTTTTTTTTTTTTTTAGATTCCATATATATGTGTTAGCATACAGTATTTGTTTTTCTTTTAGATTCCATATATATGTGTTAGCATACAGTATTTGTTTTTCTTTTTCTAACTAACTTCACTCTGTATGACAGACCTTAGGTCCATCCACCTCACTACAAATAACTCAATTTCATTTATTTTTATAACTGAGTAATATTCCATTGTATATATATACCACATTCTCTTTCTCCATTCATCTGTCGATGGGCACTTAGGTTGCTTCCATGTCCTGACTATTGTAAATAGTGTTGTAATGAACGTTGAGGTACATGACTCTTTTTCAATTATGGTTTTCTCAGGGTATATGCCCAGTAGTGGGATTGCTGGGTCATAAGGTAGTTCTATTTTTAGTTTTTTAAGGAACCTCCATACTGTTCTCCATAGTGGCTGTATCAGTTTACATTCCCACCAACAGTGCAAAGAGGGCTCCCTTTACTGCACACCCTCTCCAGCATTTATTGTTTGTAGATTTTTTGATGATGGTCGTTCTGACCAGTGTGAGGTGATACCTCATTGTAGTTTTGATTTTCCTTTCTTTAATTATTAGTGATGTTGAGCATCCTTTCATGTGTTTATTGGCAATGTGTATATCTTCTTTGGAGAAATGTCTATTTAGTCTTCTGGCCATTTTTGGATTGGGTTGTTTGTTTTTTTGAAATTGAGCTGCATGAGCTGCATGTGTACTTTGGAGATTAATCCTTTGTCAGTTGTTTCATTTGCAAATATTTTCTTCCATTCTGAGTGTTGTTGTCTTTTTGTCTTGTTTATGGTTTCCTTAGCTGTGCAAAAGCTTTTAAGTTTCATTAGGTTGCATTTGTTTATTTTTGTTTTTATTTCCATTTCTCTAGGAGGTGGGTCAAAAAGGATCTTGCTGTGATTTATGTCTTAGAGTGTTCTGTCTCTGTTTTCCTCTAAGAGTTTTCTAGTGTCTGGTCTTACATTTAGGTCTTTAATCCATTTTGAGTTTATTTTTGTGTATGGTGTTAGGGAGTTTTATAATTTTATTCTTATACATGTAGCTGTCCAGTTTTCCCAGCACCATTTATTGAAGAGGCTGTCTTTTCTCCATGTGCATGGGTTTATCTCTGGACTTTCTATGCTGTTCCATTGATCTATATTTCTGATTTTGTGCACACACCATACTGTCTTGATTACTGTAGCTTTGTAGTGTAGTCTGAAGTCAGTGAGCCTGATTCCTCCAGCTCCGTTTTCTTTCTCAAGTTTGTTTTGGCTATTTGGGGTCTTTTGTGTTTCCATAGAAATGGTGGAACATTTTGTTCTAGTTCCGTGAAAAATGCCATTGGTAGTTTGATAGGGATTGCATTGAATCTGTAGATTGCTTTGGATAGTATAGTCGTTTTCACAATATTGATTCTTCCAACTTAAGAACATGGTGTACACCTCCAACTGTATCATCTTTAATTTCTTTCGTTAGTGTCTTATAGTTTTCTGAATACAGATCTTTTGTCTCCTTAGGTAGGTTTATTCATAGGTGTTTTATTCTTTTTGTCACAATGGTAAATGGGAGTGTTTCCTTAATTTCTTTTTCAGACTTTTCATCATTAGTGTATAGCAACACAAGAGATTTCTGTGCATTTATTCTGTATCCTGCTACTCTACCAAATTCATTGATTAACTCTAGTAGTTTTCTGGTAGCACGTTTAGGATTCACTATGTATAGTATCATGTCACCTGCAAACAGTGACAGTATTACTTCTTCTTCTCAGATTTGAATTCCTTTTATTTCTTTTTCTTCTCTGATTGCTGTGACTAAAACTTTGAAAACTGTGTTGAATAATAGGGGTAAGAATGGGGAACCTTGTCTTGTACCTGATCTTAGAAGAAATTGTTTCAGCTTTTCACCATTGAGAATGATGTTGGCTGTGAGTTTGCCATATATGGCCTTTATTATGTTGAGGTAGGTTTCCTCTATGCCTACTTTCTGGATAGTTTTTATCATAAATGGGTGTTGAATTTTGTCAAAGGCTTTTTCTGCCTCTATTGAGATTTTCGTATGATTTTTATGCTTCATTTGTTAATATGGTGTATCACATTGAATGATTTACGTATATTGAAGAATGCTTGCATTCCTGGGATAAACCCAACTTGATCATGGTGTATGATCCTTTTAATGTGCTGTGGGATTCTATTTGCTATTATTTTGTTGAGGATTGTTGCATCTATGTTCATCAGAGTTATTGGACTGTAGTTTTCTTTTTGGGACATCTTTGTCTGGTTTTGGTATCAGGGTGATGGTGGCCTCGTAGAACGAGTTTTGGAGTGCTCCTCTCTCTCCTATATTTTCGAAGAGTTTGAGAAGGATAGGTGTTAACTCTTCTCTAAATGTTTGATAGAATTCGCCTGTGAAGCCATCTGGTCCTGGACTTTTGTTTGTTGGAAGATTTTTTAATCACAGTTTCAATGTCAGTGCTTGTGATTGGTCTGTTTATATTTCCTATTTCTTCTTGCTTCAGTCTTGGAAGGTTGTGCTTTTCTAAGAATTTGTCCTTTTATTCCAGGTTGTCCATTTTACTGGCATACCGTTGCTTGTAGTAATCTCTCATGATCCTTTGTATTTCTGCAGTGTCAGTTGTTACTTCTCTTTTTTCATTTCTAATTCTGTTGTTTTGAATCTTCTCCCTTTTTTTCTTGATGAGTCTGGTCAACGGTTTATCAATTTTGTTTATCTTCTCAAAGAACCAGCCTTTAGTTTTATTGAGCTTTGCTATTGTTTACTTCATTTTTTTTCCACTTATTTCTGATCTGATCTTTATGATGTCCTTCCTTCTGCTGACTTTAGTTTTTTTTTTTTTTTTTTGTTCTTTCTCTATTTGCCTTAGGTGTAAGGTTATGTTGTTTATTTGACATTTTTCTTGTTTCTTGAGGTAAGATTGTGTTCCTAAAAACTTCCTGCCGAGAGCTGCTTTTGCTGCATCCCATAGGTTTTGGGTTGTCGTGTTTTCATTGTCATTTGTTACTAGGTATTTTTTGATCTCCTCTTTGATTTCTTCAGTGATCTCTTGGTTATTTAATAGTATATTGTTTAGCCTCCATGTGTTTGTATTTTTTACAGATTTTTTCCTGTAATTGATATGTAGCCTCATAGTGTTGTGGTCAGAAAAGTTACTTGATATGATTTCAATTTTCTTAAATTTATCAAGGCTTGATTTGTGACTCAAAATATGGTCTATCCTGGAGAATGTTCCCTGAGCACTTGAGAAGAAAGTGTATTCTGTTGTTCTTGGATGGAATGTCCTATAAATATCAACTAAGTCCATCTTCTTTAATGTGTAATTTAAAGCTTTTGTTTCCTTATTTATTTGCATTTTGAATGTTCTGTCCAATGGTGAAAGTGGTGTGTTAAAGTCCCCTACTATTATTTCGTTACTGTCAATTTCCCCTTTTATGGCTGTTAGCATTTGCCTTATATTGAAGTGTTCCTATGTTGGATGCATAAATATTTACAATTGTTATATCTTCTTCTTGGATTGATCCCTTGATCATTATGTAGTGTCCTTCTTTTTCTCTTGTAATAGTCTTTATTTTAAATTGTATTTAATAGTCTTTATTTTTTCTGATATGAGAATTGCTACTCCAGCTTTTTTTTTGATTTCCATTTGCATAGAATATCTTTTTCCATCCTCTCACTTTCAGTTTGTATGTGTCCTTAGGTCTGAAATAGGTCTCTTGTAAACAGCATATGTACGGCTCTTGTTTTTGTATCCATTCAGCCAGTCTGTGTCTTTTGGTTGGAGCATTTAATACATTTACATTTACATAACAAGGTAATTATTGATATGTATGTTCCTATTACCATTTTCTTAATTGTTTTGGGTTTGTTTCTGTAGGTTTTTTCCTTGTCTTGTGTTTCCTGCCTAAAGAAGTTCCTTTAGCATTTGTTGTAAAGCTGGTTTGGTGGTGTTGAATTCTCTCAGCTTTTGCTTGTCTGTAAAGCTTTTAATTTCTCCGTTAAATCTGAATGAGATCCTTGCTGGTGGGAATAATCTTGGTTGTAGGTTTTTCCCTTTCATCACTTTAAATATGTCCTGCCACTCCCTTCTGGTTTGTAGAGCTTCTGCTGAAAGATCAACTGTTAACCTTTTGGGGATTCCCTTGTATGTTATTTGTTGCTTTTCCCTTGTTGCTTTCAATTTTTTTCTTTGTATTTAATTTTTGATAGTTTGATTAATATGTGTCTTGGCATGTTTCTCTTTGAATTTATCCTGTATGGGACCTTCTGTTCTTCTTGGATTTATTGGTTGTTTCCTTTCCCATATTTTTTTTTTTAAACATCTTTATTGAAGTATAATTACCTTACAATGGTGTTTTAGCTTCTGCTTTATAACAAAGTGAATCAGTTATACATATACAATATATTCCCATTTCCCTTCCCTCTTGCATCTCCCTCCCTCCCACCCTCCCCATCCCACCCCTCTAGGTGGTCACAAAGCACCAAGCTGATCTCCCTGTGCTATGCGGCTGCTTCCCACTAGCTATCTATTTTACATTTGGTAGTGTATATATGTCCATGACACTCTCTTACCCTGTCACATCTCACCCCACCCCCTCCCCATATCCTCAAGTCCATTCTCTGGTAGGTCTGTGTCTTTATTCCCGTCTTGCCACTAGGTTCTTCATGGCCTTTTTTTTTTTTCCCTTAGATTCCGTATATATGTGTTAGCATACTGTATTTGTTTTTCTCTTTCTGACTTACTTCACTCTGTATGACAGACTCTAACTCCATCCACCTCATTACAAATACCTCCATTTCATTTCTTTTTATGGCTGAGTAATATTCCATTGTATATATGTGCCACATCTTCTTTATCCATTCATCTGTCGATGGACATTTAGGTTGCTTCCATGTCCTGCCTATTGTAAATAGAGCAGCAATGAACATTTTGGTTCATGACTCTTTTTGACCTATGGTTTTCTCAGGGTATATGCCCAGTAGTGGGATTGCTGGGTCGTATGGTAGTTCTATTTGTAGTTTTTTAAGGAACCTCCATACTGTTCTCCATAGTGGCTGTATCAATTTACATTCCCACCAACAGTGCAAGAGTGTTCCCTTTCCTCCACACCCTCTCCAGCATTTATTGTTTCTAGATTTTTTGATGATGGCCATTCTGACCGGTGTGAGATGATATCTCATTGTAGTTTGGATTTGCATTTCTCTAATGATTAATGATGTTGAGCATTCTTTCATGTGTCTGTAGGCCATCTGTATATCTTCTTTGGAGAAATGTCTATTTAGGTCTTCTGCCCATTTTTGGATTGGGTTGTTCGTTTTTTTGTTATTGAGCTGCATGAGCTGCTTGTAAATCTTGGAGATTAATCCTTTGTCAGTTGCTTCATTTGCAAATATTTTCTCCCATTCTGATGCTTGTCTTTTGGTCTTGTTTATGGTTTTCTTTGCTGTGCAAAAGCTTTGAAGTTTCATTAGGTCCCATTTGTTTATTTGTGTTCTTATTTCCATTTCTCTGGGAGCTGGGTCAAAAAGAATCTTGCTGTGATTTATGTCATAGAGTGTTCTGCCTATGTTTTCCTCTAAGAGTTTGATAGTGTCTGCCCTTACACTTAGGTCTTTAATCCATTTTGAGTTTATTTTTGTTCATGGTGTCAGGGAGTGTTCTAATTTCATACTTTTACATGTAGCTGTCCAATTTTCCCAGCACCACTTATTGAAGAGGCTGTCTTTTCTCCACTGTATATGCTTCCCTCCTTTATCAAAGATAAGGTGACCATATGTGTGTGGGTTTATCTCTGGGCTTTTTATCCTGTTCCATTGATCTATATTTCTGTTTTTGTGCCAGTACCAAACTGTCTTGATTACTGAAGCTTTGTAATATAGTCTGAAGTCAGGGAGCCTGATTCCCCCAGCTCCATTTTTCGTTCTCAAGATTGCTTTGGCTATTCGGGGTCTTTTGTGTTTCCATACAAATTGTGAAATTTTTTGTTCTAGTTCTGTGAAAAATGCCAGTGGTAGTTTGATAGGGACTGCATTGAATCTGTAGATTGCTTTGGGTAGTAGAGTCATTTTCACAATGTTGATTCTTCCAATCCAGGAACATGGTATATCTCTCCATCTATTTGTATCATCTTTAATTTCTTTCATCAGTGTCTTATAATTTTCTGCATACAGGTCTTTTGTCTCCTCAGGTAGGTTTATTCCTAGATATTTTATTCTTTTTGTTGCAATGGTAAATGGGAGTGTTTTCTTAATTTCACTTTCAGATTTTTCATCATTAGTATATAGAAATGCAAAAGATTTCTGTGCATTAATTTTGTATCCTGCTACTTTACCAAATTCATTGATTAGCTCTAGTAGTTTTCTGGTAGCATCTTTAGGATTCTCTATGTATAGTATCATGTCATGAGCAAATAGTGACAGCTTTACTTCTTCTTTTCCAATTTGGATTCCTTTTATTTCTTTGTCTTCTCTGATTGCTGTGGCTAACACTTCCAAAACTATGTTGAATAATAATGGTGAGAGTGGGCAACCTTGTCTTGTTCCTGATCTTAGTGGAAATGGTTTCTGTTTTTCACCATTGAGGAGAATGTTGGCTGTGGGTTTGTCATATATGGCCTTTATTATGTTGAGGAAAGTTCCCTCTATGCCTACTTTCTGCAGGGCTTTTATCATAAATGGGTGTTGAATTTTGTCGAAAGCTTTCTCTGCATCTATTGAGATGATCATATGGTTTTTCTCTTTCAATTTGTTAATATGGTGTATCACGTTGACTGATTTGCGTATATTGAAGAATCCTTGCATTCCTGGGATAAACCCCACTTGATCATGGTGTATGATCCTTTTAATGTGCTGTTGGATTCTGTTTGCTAGTATTTTGTTGAGGATTTTTGCATCTATGTTCATCAGTGATATTGGCCTGTAGTTTTCTTTCTTTGTGACATCTTTGTCTGGTTTTGGTATCAGGGTGATGGTGGCCTCGTATAATGAGTTGGGGAGTGTTCCTCCCTCTGCAATATTTTGGAAGAGTTTGAGAAGGATAGGTGTTAGCTCTTCTCTAAATGTTTGATAGAATTCGCCTGTGAAGCCATCTGGTCCTGGGCTTTTGTTTGTTGGAAGGATTTAATCACAGTTTCAATTTCAGTGCTCGTGATTGGTCTGTTCATATTTTCTATTTCTTCCTGGTTCAGTCTTGGCAGTTTGTGCATTTCTAAGAATCTGTCCATTTCTTCCAGGTTGTCCATTTTATTGGCATAGAGTTGCTTGTAGTAATGTCTCATTATCTTTTGTATTTCTGCAGTGTCAGTGGTTACTTCTCCTTTTTCATTTCTAATTCTATTGATTTGAGTCTTCTCCCTTTTTCTCTTGATGAGTCTGGCTAATGGTTTATCAATTTTGTTTATCTTCTCAAAGAACCAGCTTTTAGTTTCATTGATTTTTGCTATTGTTTCCTTCATTTCTTTTTCATTTATTTCTGACCTAATCTTTATGATTTCTTTCCTTCTGCTGGCTTTGGGGGTTTTTTGTTCTTCTTTCTCTAATTGCTTTAGGTGCAAGGTTAGGTTGTTTATTTGAGATGTTTCCTGTTTCTTGAGGTAGGCCTGTGTTGCTATAAACTTCCCTCTTAGCACTGCTTTTGCTGCGTCCCATAGGTTGTGGGTCGTCGTATCTCCATTGTCATTTGTTTCTAGGTATTTTTTGATTTCCCCTTTGATTTCTTCAGTGATCACTTCGTGATTAAGTAGTGTATTGTGTAGCCTTCATGCGTTTGTATTTTTTACAGATCTTTTCCTGTAATTGATATCTAGTCTCATAGCGTTGTGGTCGGAAAAGATACTTGAAAGGTTTCAATTTTCTTAAATTTACCAAGGCTTGATTTGTGACCCAAGATATGATCTATCCTGGAGAATGTTCCATGAGCACTTGAGAAAAATGTGTATTCTGTTGTTTTTGGGTGGAATGTCCTATAAATATCAATTAAGTCCATCTTGCTTAATGTATCATTTAAAGCTTGTGTTTCCTTATTTATTTTCATTTTGGATGATCTGTCCATTGCTGAAAGTGGGGTGTTAAAGTCCCCTACTATGATTGTGTTGCTGTCGATTTCCCCTTTTATGGCTGTTAGTATTTGCCTTATGTATTGAGGTGTCCCTATGTTGGGTGCATAAATATTTACAATTGTTATACCTTCCTCTTGGATCGATCCCTTGATCATTATATAGTGTCCTTCTTTGTCTCTTGTAATAGTCTTTATCTTAAAGTCTATTTTGTCTTATATGAGAATTGCTACTCCAGCTTTCTTTTGATTTCCATTTGCATGGAATATCTTTTTCCATCCCCTCACTTTCAGTCTGTATGTGTCTCTAGGTCTGAAGTGGGTCTCTTGTAGAGAGCATATATATGGGTCTTGTTTTTGTATCCATTCAGCCAGCCTGTGTCTTTTGGTGGGAGCATTTAATCCATTTACATTCAAGGTAATTATCGATATGTATGTTCCTATTCCCATTTTCTTAAATGTTTTGGGTTTGTTATTGTAGGTGTTTTCCTTCTCTTGTGTTTCTTGCCTAGAGAAGTTCCTTTAGCATTTGTTGTAAAGCTGGTTTGGTGGTGCTGAACTCTCTCAGCTTTTGCTTGTCTGTAAAGGTTTTAATTTCTCCATCGAATCTGAATGAGATCCTTGCTGGGTAGAGTAATCTTGTTTGTAGGTTTTTCTCCTTCATCACTTTAAGTATATCCTGCCACTCCTTTCTGGCTTGCAGAGTTTCTGCTGAAAGATCAACTGTTAACCTTATGGGGATTCCCTTGTGTGTTATTTTGTTTTTTTCCCTTGCTGCCTTTAATATGTTTTCCTTATATTTAATTTTTGACCGTTTGATTAATATGTGTCTTGGCGTGTTTCTCCTTGGGTTTATCCTGTATGGGACTCTCTGTGCTTCCAGGACTTGGTTAACTATTTCCTTTCCCATATTAGGGAAGTTTTCAACTATCATCTCTTCAAATATTTTCTCAGTCCCTTTCGTTTTCTCTTCTTCTTCTGGGACCCCTATAATTCGAATGTTGGTGCGTTTAATGTTGTCCCAGAGGTCTCTGAGACTGTCCTCAGTTCTTTTCATTCTTTTTTCTTTATCCTGCTCTGCAGTAGTTATTTCCACCATTTTATCTTCCAGGTCACTTATCCTTTCTTCTGCCTCAGTTATTCTGCTATTGATCCCATCTAGAGTATTTTTAATTTCATTTATTTTGTTTTTCATCGTTGCTTGGTTCCTCTTTAGTTCTTCTACGTCCTTGTTAAATGTTTCTTGCATTTTGTCTATTCTATTTCCCAGATTTTGGATCATCCTTACTATCATTATTCTGAATTCCTTTTCAGGTAGACTACCTATTTCCTCTTCATTTGTTAAGTCTGGTGTGTTTTGACCCTGTTCCTTCATCTGCTGTGTGTTTTTCTGTCGTCTCATTTTGCTTATCTTACTGTGTTTGGGGTCTCCTTTTCACAGGCTGCAGGTTCGTAGTTCCCGTTGTTTTTGGTATCTGTCCCCAGTGGCTAAGGTTGGTTCAGTGGGTTGTGAAGGCTTCCTGGTGGAGGGAACTAGTGCCTGAGTTCTGGTGGATGAGGCTGGATCTTGTCTTTCTGGTGGGCACGTCCACGTCTGGTGGTGTATTTTGGGGTGTCTGTGGCCTTATTATGATTTTAGGCAGCCTCTCTGCTAATGGATGTGACTGTGTTCCTGTCTTGCTAGTTGTTTGGCATAGGGTGTTCAGCACTGTAGCTTGCTGGTCATTGAGTGATGCTGGGTCTTGATGTTGAGATGGAGATCTCTGAGAGATTTTTGCCATTTGGTATTACGTGGAGCTGGGAGGTCTCTTGTCGACCAGTGTCCTGAAGTTGGCTCTCCCACCTCAGAGGTATGGCCCTGATGCCTGGCTGGAGCACCAAGAGCCTTTCGTCCACACGGCTCAGAGTAAAAGGGAGAAAAAATAGAAAGAAAGAAAGAAAGAGGCTATAATATAGTGAAGTAAAATAAAGCTATTATAAAGCAAAGCTATACAGACAAAATCTCACCCAGAAGCATATACATATACACTCACGAAAAAAGGAAAAGGGGAAAAATTAATATATCCTGCTCCCAAAGTCCACCTCCTGAATTTGGGATGATTCGTTGTCTATTCAGGTATTCAACAGATTCAGGCACATCAAGTTGTTTGTGGAGTTTTAATCCACTGCTTCTGATGCTACTGGGAGAGATTTCCCCTTCTCTTCTCTGTTCGCACAGCTCCCGGGGTTCAGCTTTGGATTTGGACCCGCCTCTGCATGTAGGTCGCCTGAGGGTGTCTGTTCCCCACCCAGACAGGACGGGGTTAAAGGAGCAGCTGCTTCGGGGGCTCTGGCTCCCCCAGGCCGCGGGGAGGGAGGGGTACAGAGGAGGCGGGGCGAGCCTGAGGCGGCAGAGGCCGGTGTGACGTTGCAGCAGCCTGAGGCGCGCAGTGCGTTCTCCTGGGGAAGTTGTCCCTGGGTCACGGGACCCTGGCAGTGGCGGGCTGCACAGGCTCCCGGGAGGGGCAGTGTGGAGAGTGACCTGTGCTCGCACACAGGATTTTTGGAGGCGGCAGCAGCAGCCCCAGCGTCTCACGCCCGTCTCTGTGGTCCGCGCTGATAACCGCGGCTCGCGCCTGTCTCTGGATTCTGCGCTGTTAGCCGCGGCTCGCGCCCACCTCTGGGGTCCGCGCTGATAGCCGTGGCTTGCGCCAGTCTCTGGAGTTCATTTAGGCGGCGCTCTGAATCCCCTCTCCTTGCGCGCCGCGAAACAAAGAAGCAAGAAAAAGTCTCTTGCCTCTTCGGCAGCTGCAGACTTTTTCCCGGTCTCCCTCCCAGCCAGCTGTGGTGCGCCAACCCCTTCAGGCTGTGTTCACGCCGCCAACCCCAGTCCTCTCCCTGGGATCCGACCGAAGCCCGAGCCTCAGCTCCCAGCCCCGTCCACCCCGGCGGGGGAGCAGACAAGCCTCTCGGGCTGGTGAGTGCTGCTCGGCGCCGAGCCTCTCTGCGGGAATCTCTCCGCTTTTTCCTCTGCGCCCCTGTTGCTGTGGGATCTGCGCTGATAGCCGCGGCTCGCGCCCGTCTCTGGAGTTCGTTTAGGCGGCACTCTGAATCCCCTCTCCTCGCACACCAGGAAACAAAGAGGGAAGAAAAAGTCTCTTGCCTCTTTGTCAGCTGGAGACTTTTTCCCGGACTCCCTCCCGGCTAGCTGTGGTGCAGTAACCCCTTCAGGCTGTGTTCACGCCGCCAACCCCAGCCCTCTCCCTGGGATCCGACCGAAGCCCCAGCCTCAGCTCCCAGCCCCGCCCGCCCCGGCGGGTGAGCAGACAAGCCTCTCGGGCTGGTGAATGCTGGTCCTCCGTGCAGGAATCTCTCTGCTTTGCTCTCTGCACCCCTGTGGCTGTGCTCTCCTCCGTGGCTCCGAAGCTTCCCCCCTCTGCCACCCGCAGTCTCTGCCCGCGAAGGGGCTTCCTAGTGCGTGGAAATCTTTCCTCCTTCACAGCTCCCTCCCACTGGTGCAGGTGCCGTCCCTATTCTTTTGTCTCTGTTATTTCTTTTTTCTTTTGCCCTACCCAAGTACGGGGGGAGTTTTTTGCCTTTTGGGAGGTCTGACGTTTTCTGCCAGCGTTCAGTGGGTGTTCTGTAGGAGCAGTTCCACGTGTAGATGTATTTCTACTGTATCTGTGGGAAGGAAGGTGATCTCCGCGTCTTACTCTTCCGCCATCTTCTCCCCCTCCTCCCCTTTCCCATATTAAGGAAGTTTTCAACTATAATCTCTTTAAATGTTTTCTCAGTCCTTTTCTTTTTCTCTTCTTCTTTTGGGACCCCTATAATTCAAATGTTGGTGCATTTAATATTTTCCCAGAAGTCTCAGAGACTGTCCTCAATTCTTTTCATTCTTTTTCCTTTATATTGCTCTTCAGTAGTTATTTCCACTATTTTATCTTCCAGGTCACTTTTCTGTTCGTCTGCCTCAGTTTTTCTGCTGTTGATTCCTTCTAGAGAATTTTTAATTTCATTTATTGTGTTGTTTATCATTGTTTGTTTGCTCTTTAGTTCTTCTAGGTCCTTGTTAAACATTTCTTGTATTTTCTCCATTCTATTTCCAAGATTTTGGATCATCTTTACTATCATTACTCTGACTTCTTTTTTAGGTAGACTGCCTATTTCCTCTTCATTTGTTTGATCTGGTGGGTTTTTACCTTGCTCCTTCATCTGCTGTGTATTTCTGTGTCTTCTCATTTTGCTTAACTTACTGTGTTTGGAGTCTCCTTTTCACAGGCTGCAGGTTCGTAGTTCCCATTGTTTTTGGTGTCTGCCCCAGTGGGTAAGGTTGGTTCATTGGATTGTATAGGCTTCCTGGTGGAGGGGACTGGTGCCTGTGTTTGGTGGATGTGGCTGGATCTTTTCTTTCTGGTGGGCAGGAACACATCCAGTGATGTGTTTTGGGGTGTCTGTGAGCTTATTATGATTTTAAGCAGTCTCTCTGCTAGTGGGTGTGGTTGTGTTCCTGTCTTGCTAGTTGTTTGGCATGTGGTGTTCAGCACTGGAGCTTGTTGGTCATTGAGTGGAGCTGGGTCTTAACGTTGAGACAGAGATCTCTGGAAGAGCTCTTGATAATTGATATTATGTGGGACCAGGAGGTCTCTTGTTGTCCATTGTCCTGAACTCAGCTCTCCCACCTCAGAGGCTCAGGCTTGACACCTGGCTGGAGCACCAAGACCCTGTCAGCCACACGGTTCCTGTTGTTAGATGATCCATATTTCATCTGGAAAGGGCATAAATCTGGCAATCTCACTTCAGGCCTAACCCATCCACCTTTTTTCCCTTTGTGCCTAGTCTGCTCATAGCACTTGCACATTTCACTTGCTCATAGCGGGCACCATGCAGAGGCCTTTTCCCTAGCACTTCAGACCAGAGTTCCTCACGAAACGGCTCAGCCTATACCTCAGCTCAGGACGTGCACTGAATCTCCTCACAGGACACTCAACTCAAGATTCGGAAATTATTTTTTAAAGCAACTTCCATTAAATTTTATCCTAGAAATATAAGTTCAATTCGTGAACAATAATAAGAGTTATGAACAAGTACTTATCAGAAAGGTAATTCTTCTATCAGCCTTAAAATAAGTTAGCACTTTCTTTTCCTCAATCCTTTTATTCTCATTTTTTCAGAAACACTTTCTTGTCATAATCACCCCCTAAAATTCAGTTAATGAAAATCAATCATCATTTCTTCTTACTTAAAAAAAAAATAGTATAGCATAGTTGAGATCTTTTATTTTGTCAATTACTTGTAAATAGATGAAGGAGGAATTTCCAAACTACAAGTACTAACAAAATCTAGAGACAAGAACATATTTGTTCTTGAAATATGAACACATCCATTAAAGTTTGTTATACTTAATGTCAAGTTAAGTTATCAAACTCAACCAGCCAAAACAGTGTCCTCTGAAAATAATACTGGCAGTTTCAAATTGGATATCAAATGAGAATAAGAAGAATCTGTTTATAACACTCCCTACAGGTGTGTTTTTTAATGACATTTTTGTGGTACTGGAAAATATGATAAATTTTCTCAGTCTAGATAGATTAAAAACATACAGATTGTTTAATAATTTATAATTGACAAAGAACCTAGACAAGCATTATGCATATCCCTGTAAGAGCAGCAATAGAAATAGCATTTCCTTGTTTTCCTTTTCGGGTTCCTGAGATTCAGAAAAACCAAATGACTTACCCAAGGTCTCATAGTTAGTGACCAACTTGAGATTATCTCATCTCTCCATACCACAAAATGCTTTGCTTGTTTTTTAAAAAATGTTAACTCTTCCACTTGAATATTAATTTAAAATCTCAGCATATGATATTTTTTACATGTTCATGGGTTCTGGTGAAGGATAAAAATGTTTCAGTTGTATTCGTTTAAATGGAAAATGAATTCTCACAATCTCATATAGTCACCTTATCCATCTCTATAGCCACAGAGTTACTAATGTCCAATTAAAAGCAATTAATTGAAAATATTCCTTTGAGCAGGAAGAAATGCATCACCACAAGTATGATTATGTATAGTCATTGTCTATTGAAAAATCATTAACACATAGGAATAATAAATATGCAAAAAGAATGGAGTGCCAATTACAGATTACAGATGATACTTTTTATTCACTTTACCCTGATACAGTTGAGGTGATGAGTCATGATATTAACATTCCCAGAGTGTTCCCAAATAATGGGCTTTAAAACACTGACTCTTCTGTTAATGACATTTGAAACAGCCTAATTCAGTTTTTACTTTGCTGTGTGGCAGGCACAGTGTAAATTATTTTATGGAAAAGAAAAAGCAAATGTGATTTTTAGTTCTAACAACAATCTTTTCAAATAAGTATTATCATCCTGTTATACAGATGAGGAAACTGAGATTTACAGATTCCAAGACATTTGCCCCAAATCACTTGAATAGGCATGATGGAGCTAAAATTCAAATTCAGGGCTCTTTCAATCCAGAAATCATGCTTTTTCTATTATGTTAACAGATGAGTCATTCAAATGAGTCAAATATCAGCAGTTTCATATGGTCCAACCTGACATGTGGGTCATCAGGTGTTTTTAATACTGGCATTTTTAAATATTAAAGATGGTAAACAAACCAAAAACATTATATCGTATTTTAATCTTTTAAAGTTCAGTGTACATATGTGTGTATTTATTTATCTACATTTACATATACTTAGTAATTACTAAAGCTACTTAAATATTTTAAACTATAAGCTATTTAAAGATTTAAAAATTCAGGAAGATACACTTCTATGTTTAAAGATAAAAAAAGTCCACTTAGAGAATGTCTTTTATAAAACCACAGCCTGTGACGCAATGTGTATAGTAAGAAAAAATAAATGGAGTATATGGGTTTGAATTATGAATTCATCCTTCATTAACCATGTGAACTTTGGCAAATCTCTGCTAACTTTGCTGTACTCAGTTTCCTTATCTGTAAAATAATGGAACAATTACTACAAAATAAAGTCTACTTCATAGGCTATAGTGGGAATTAATTATGATTATGTGTCTTAGTTTTCTCTCACAATTACCTCTCAGTATTAGAAAATCTTATCTGTACAAAAGATTTTTCTATATTTTAGGAAAAAATAATTTTATTAGGAAGGTATAATTTAAGAAATATTGAAACAGTGCATGTTAATTAATCAGAGTTTGTTTTATTAGTCAAGATAGATTTTGTTTTGCTTTAGTGGCAAGCACAAATTCTTGATATTTTTTTCTTTCATGAAAGATAGTCATGGGGGCTTGGCAAGAGCTGGGGGAGTGAGTCTTTATCACACACAGTCACTCAGGATATGGAAGCAGGGAAACAGCCAGAACAGCAGGGTCTTACAGCAATTAGTGCCTCGGTCTAGAAGTGACATAAATCATTTCTACTCACCTATCCGCAGGCAGGTAGGAAGAGTAGGTTTCCATATGCCCAGAAGGAGAGAAGAGCCCATATTGGTGACCTTAGCGATATCTGTGCAGGTGCTGTAGACTCAGCTGGTTTCTACTAGCCCTGCCTTCAAATATTCTTTGCTTTCAAAAACAGATTCATTTTTTGGGAAAAAAATTAACATAGGCAGATTTTGCTGACTCATCAATGTAACTTCCTTTTCCTTTTTCTTCTAATACGTACCTGAAATGCTGTACTTCTTGGTAACAAGGATTTTGTAGCCCAAAAAGAAAGATATTCTCTGATAAAATTGATTTGTCACTGTGTGGACCTTTTTCTCTGCTTGCAAAATCAATCCTGAATATTTTAAGATATCTTGTAAAGGAAACAACAGTAAACAAAACCCTTCTCCTTATACTTCTTTGTCCTACATGAGTGTCAATGTAGAAATTGCTCTGCTGTGGATACAGTTACAGAAATAGTTACATTGATTGTCTTGTCATAGTTACTTAAAATCTTGCATCTTTTCGGAATTTTCCTGTGCTGAAATAGAGGGGCTCTGAATAGCAGGTTCCCACTTGGAAGGTTCCCTGGGAACAGAGACTGTGTCCTCCTCAAATTTCGTGTTCATTGTGTCAATAGTAGTATTTTCCATGTTTTGTGCTCATTTTTACTGAACTGGAATGTCACATCAGATTGCTGTATATTTCTCCATATTGGAAAACAAGTTATCTACCTGTTTCTGTACTTCTTATGCGTTAGGATCTAACCACTAAATTTTCTTTTTATTTACTTCCTATTTTCCTTTCCACAGATGTTAAACAACAAGGTACATTTTATGGCCATGATATTATGTTCCATAACTAAGTTTAACCCCACTAGAAGTTTATAGTTTAAGACAATAATTTCACCTGATATTCTCTAAATGGTCAAGTTGACTAATGACTAATCTTGGCTGATGCATGTTTTACTTAATATTCTGCATATTTACATTTTAAGACATTGGCTATTTCTAAGTCAAAATAAAGTAGATTTCAAATCATTACATTATTGAAGGTGAGTGTACATCTGTCTCAGGAAGCCTCTTTCCTTGTTAATACATTCAATTATGTTTTTCTATTAATTCCCTCATATTTGAGGACCATTAATTTAATTGATTTTAATTGTACAAAATAATTATTATGTATGATGTTAGCTGTAAGTTTTGTGGATGCTGTGTATTGAACAGAGGAAGATCTCCTCTATTCTGATTTTGCTGAAGTTCTTGTGTGTATTGGATTTTGCCCAATTCTTCTTCTGCATCAATTGATATGATTATGTGTATATATATATAGATATAGATAAGGATGTAGATATAGATTTTTTTTGATACACTGGATTACAATGATTCGTTTTCAAAAGGTAAACTAGCCTTGCATTCCTGGGATAGATGATAGACATCACTTGGTGTCAAATTATTTTATGCATTTCTGGATTCAACACGGATATATTTTGTTGTGGATTTTTACACCTAAATTCATGAAAGATACTGGTTTGTAGTTTTCTTCTCATCCCTCTCTTTCTCTCTCTCACGTCCCCTCTCTCTCTCCTGTCTTTGTCTTGTTTTAGTATCAGAGTAATATTAGCTTTGTGAAATTCACTAAGAAAGTATTTCCTCTTCCTCTGTTTTCTGAAAGAGATTGTGTAATATTGATATGAATTCTTCTTCACAGATTTGGTAGAACTCTCCAGTGAAACCCTGTGGGTCTGTAGAAATCTCTTTTGAGTGTTTTTAAGTTATAAATTCAAATGACTCAGTGGTTATAGAATTATTCAAATTGTTTCATCTTGGTTGAATTTTGATAGTTTCTGGTTTTTGAGAAATAAGTCCATTTCTTAAGTTGTCAACTTTATGACCATGTAGGAGTTTACAATGTTCCTTTATCATCCTTTTAATGGTTGCAACATTTACAGTGATATCCTGTCTCATTCTTGAAATTGCGGCTTTGTGTCTTCTCTCAATTCATCTTTATTGATCTTTTTAATCTATTTTACTGATGTTTTGAAGAAAGGACTTTTAGTTTCATTGAGTTTCTCTATTGTTTTCAATTCCATTTGTTTCTGTTTTTATCTTTATAATTTTCCTCCTGTGTTTGCTTTGTATTTATTTTGTTCTTCTAATTTCTTGTGGTAAGAACTTAGATTATTGATTTGTAAACATTCTGTGGTCTGCATTTCCTTCTCTGCACTACTTTAGCCACATTTTGCATACTTTCATAAGTTTTATATTCATTCCATCTATATAATTTTTTTTGAGAGACTTCCTCTCTGATTTATGGATTATGAAGAAGAGTCTTGTTTAATTTCCAATTGTTTGGAGACTTTTCCTGCTACATTTCTGTTATTGATTTCCAGTGTGATTTCAGTATGGTCAGAGAACATCCTCTATATGATTTTAATTATTTAAACATTTTAAATTTAAATATTTTCACCAAAACATTGTGGTGAATGTTCCATGGACCAAATATTTTGTGATGGGCTCCTGGTAAACCCATTTTACATATGCCATGAAGGGAGATATCATCTTTGTTATTCTGGACACACCAACCTACTTCCATAGATAGTTACTCTCTGTCTTCCAAGACTCTTTGCTCCGTGAACATACCTGAACAGGTAATCCAGAACACAACCTGTAAAAATGCTTCTGCTCCAGAGATGTACAGAAATTGAGAGGCCCACAGAGAACTGTCTCCCTTCAGAATCATTTAGTGACCTCTTACCCCAAATTCTATTTTAAATTCATGTAAAATTCCAACAAATTAAAATTATTTTACCCATCACTGTTATCTTTATAATACTGAGCTCTGTTCCTATTCATTCAAGTTTACCACTCTGCCTCTAAGGAAAATTATGTAACTTTCCTAACAAAACCTTTACAGAGTTCTTGTTAAATACTTACATATTATTTTTTGTTGCTAGTGTTATGTAATTTCTCCCACTTCAATACTTTTAATTGGTTATTGCTGATATACATAAAATTAAGTAATTTGATTATTTAGTATGCCATTCAACACTAACCATTACTCTGAACTCTTATTTCCTCTAGATTCTTGTTTTAATAATTTCAGTTAATTGTCAATGATTTCTAGGTTGCTATCATAATAATCAGATGAAATAACATTGTATTCTCATTGCTAAAATATAGATTATTTGTACTGGTCCATTGTTTATAACTTTTAGATCAAAATCAGTTAGTGCCATAGTGGGAATCTGTCTTTTTCTGACTTTGGTGGGAATGCATTTGGAGTTTCAACCCAAGTATGATGTTGACTATAGTTTTCAGATCAATAATCTCTCTATGGAGAACTGGAGGACCGGTGGGTGGATCATTGAAAGTGTGAGTTCATTGCCCCAGTCAGCTGAGCCAAGACTACATCCTGAAAGTGGAGTTCCCCCTCAGCTTCTGTGTCTTTAAGCTGGACTCCTCTCTTACAGGAAGAAATGAGAAAGAAGTGAGAGTGAGGAAGGGGTTCTCTCTAACTCTGGGTCCTCTGACTTCTGTTTGCAGTGGTTTCCGGCCCTGCTCACACTCCTTATTGTGAGACACGGGGTCTTGTTTGCCTAGGAGCCAAGCCAATGATACAGACAGAGGGGTGTATGCAGTGTAGAGGTCCAGCGTGGACATTCTTCAGGGAAATTTTGTCTCCAATCCAGCCAGTCTCTGCAAGGAACTTAGATCCAAAATTTACCTGTGACTAAAGGGGGTCAATACTGTGGTTTTGAATTGTTGACCTTCTGTTTGGAATCCATGGTAGCCATTTCAAGCCCTGGAGTCAGTGACTGACTGTCTTGTCTCTAACGGGCTGTCTCGCTGGCCTCCTCCAATTCCAGTATCCCAAGCAGTGGGCAGACCCAGGTGGGGCAGTTCTGTGTTGAGAAGGGACCATGTCTCCAGCAGCAGACTTGCAATGAAGAATCTCAGGCATAAACGGGGATGTGGGTGCTTTACAGCCCACACAGACCTGGCACTTACTATGCTGTTAGTGACTGCCACGGGGAGACGTTTCTCATGGCATCAGTGGTGGTGGGAGTGGAGTTGGGTACACTGGCTTTCTGTTATGATCACTCTTTCATTCTCATGATGTGGAAATAACTCTCGCTGAAGGGAGATGCAATCTGCTAGCACAGGCTAGGCATCATGTTAGTCAAAAAGCAGCAAGGCTTCCTTACACTTCTGCAGAGACTAGGCTTTCAAATCCTTCCAGAAAGAGGACATCAATGCCAACATATATCCTTTAACCCATTTACGGAAATTGTTGGAATTCTTCACCTTCCCACTGGTGATGTGGCAGCCTGAGAGATCTTCCTTTTAAGACATGAGAAATCTGTCTAGTGGAAAGAAAGCCCTTTGCTAGGTCCTAGGGATCACAGGCGGCCCTTGGTACAAGATCTGACTCTGATCTGCGCCCTGATGCAGCTACTTGGATAAATCTGAAAAACATTTCTCCAGCACTGGGTAGCCTGCCACAGGCATTCAGCCTGTTCCATGAATGTCAGGGTGAGCTCACTAGGCCTCCCCTCTGAATATGCTGGAACCTCCGTCTCTCTTTTTCCCCTTCACTGACTCTTCATGGGTCTTCTGCTTAAGGGAGCTTATATTGGTTTTTACCTGGAATAAGGAATAGGCCTTCTTGTGCTGAGCATATATACCTAGATTCAGCTCTGAGAATAGTTGCTTAAAAAAAAAAATCACCACCAATAATACAGATCACCTCAAAGCTACTGCTTTCTATAGAATTGCCTGTTTTAATTTAGTTCTTTAAGCTCATATAAATAGTAAATAATTAAAACCAATAGAAAAGGATAACATTTCTTCCATATTTCTATCTATAACTTTATTCTCATTGTCATATATTGTTTTAAATATCTAGTTGCATTTTTATTTATTTATTTTTTTATTGTTCTTTGAGAAAAGAGTTGAAAGTCCACTCAAATAGTTTGAAGTGAAAATAGTCAACCAGTCAGAATACATTCTTGAATAAAATCACATTGTTACATGGGAAAATTCCTGCTTCTTTCAACAATTTGATTCTAAGAATTTCAGTCAAAGCAGTGAGAATAGTGAATCCATACTAGAAGATACAGATGTATTGCCATGAATATGTGTGTGTGTCTGTGTGTGTGTGTGTCTGTGTGTGTTTATTTCTTCTTTTTTTGGATTTAAGATCATTTCCGGTGTCCTAATGCAGGTTGTTCTGGTTTTAAAGCCCAGGGTAAGGTTAAATGATTGCTTCAAGGATTCTCACTCTTAGCTAAGACAGTAGATCTGATAATTGTCAAATAAACACCAAAGCAAATCGATGTCAGCTGTGAGGGAGGTCTGTGGTCCTGCTATTCAGGGCTCTGTCTTCAGAAAGATTTTATCACTGGCACAGTTGAAACCAGCAGAGTGAAGGTACAGATGCAACAAATGACAGAATGGGAAAGATAGGTATGTTATAGTGAACAGTGTGATAAGGTGAATCCAGCTTTAACAGAAAGCTCGGGTAACTTGGAAAGTGTCTTTCAAGTCAGAGACTCTTTGAACCAAAATTTATGAAGATGCAACTTTTATTTCCATTTAACTTTAAAGTGATTCTCACCCTCTCTTTGCATAATTTTCTTTCAAGTGAATATGATTGTTATGAACACAGATTGGTCTCATTGTCTAAGTCATTGACATATGGATCATTGTGCATTTTAAGATCAATATGTTCTAAAGTTCAAATTCTTCACTTACTGATGCGTGCAAGTGTTTCAATACAAAAATAACTTTAGTAGTCTGCTCATCATCGTGATCCCAAGTGGTAAACTAAAAGCCTATCATTTCAAACCATCTGCAGCACCGGGTAAATATCACTTTCACAACATAATATACAGCCGTCAGAGATCCTTTTTGTAAAACCATTCAGTGGCCTTTTATTGTTTCCACCCAAAAAAAAAATGCATAAAATGAAGAACTCTGCTCCAATTATCTCTACCACCAAATGCTATGAATGTTGGAAGATACAAAGAAAAGTTGACTGTTTATTATTTTGGCAGTCTTCCATCTACCATTTGCTAAATAAAGGTTAACAAATTAATGAATCAGGCTGAGAACATGGAGACCATTAATTTCAGCATTTTTAGAGATAGCGCCATATTCTATTAAGAAGAGAATAATTTGCATTTGAGGCTTTTTGATGACATTTACATGAAGACTCACCCACTGTTGTTTCCCAAAGTAAGAGGAGATTTCTCTATCTGGATAGCCAGATTCTATGGACATAGTCAGACACCTCAACTCTGTAACGCTCTGGAAAACCCAAAAATCTTGATCGTCATAGAAATGGGCTTTGTGAGAAGAGTTGAAAGCTTCAGTTTCAGTGGGCTTCCAGTAGTAATCCTATTGTTTTGAGGAATGACCTTAACCTTTGTGAAACTCATTTTCTACATTTGTAAAATGATGCTATTTGACACACATAATTCTAAGTTGCTGTTCAGTATTTAAATTCTGTGGCTCCAAATGGAATTAAATCAAAATATAAGTAAACATGACTTTGATTTTCACTGGAGATGATGAAAAACTGAGATATGAATGTGGTAAGGCTACTTTGGTTTACAAGTTTAATGAAATCCTACTATTGGTTGTAGAATGTCATTAAATTCAAGTCCTGCTGGGCTCATCCTTCAGAAGCTCTGAAAAGGAGAGTGAGGGATAAAGATGGGTCAAGGGCAAAGAACTACACAATGGGAAAAGGACAAGCTGTCCCAGAAGTAGTAGATCACTCAAATGTTGGCAGAGATTGGAAACGTAATAGAGCTGATTGCAAAAGTGATGAAAAAGAAGTAAGCAGTAAACCAGCAAGTGTGGTGGCACAGTCACAGGAATGGTATGTATAACCACTTTCTGGATTGCAGTGTGAATTCCTAAGTGGTCTTCTTCCATGGTCTGTCAGCTTTAACACAGCTCTACACTGCTGCCATTTATTTTTCTGAAACCCACAGTCACGTGATCAATCATGACTTTCCTAGTCTTCTTCAATAATGTAGATCTTTGACTGACTCCCATTAGTCCAGTGGATACATTATCACCACTGCAGCCCACTCTGCACATCTGTCCACTCTGCCCTGCTCTGTGCTCTGCCATATACTCTCCAGCTACCACGATGGAAGCTGCTAGCCCATCATTGTCTCACTGCTATACCTCACAGGCTGTTCTTTCTGATGAGAATACTGGTGTTCCTCTTCCATATTAATCAACATTTACTTATTCTTCAAGGCCTCATTCAAACACTGCATCTCCCATGAAATGTTTAGTGTCTATCCCAGTTTATTTTCTCGCTTCTTCCTCTGTGTTCCCAGTGTACATTTTTTACACTCCATTTTTTTAAGCATGTATCATACCATAATCATTTGTGCACTAGACCATGATAAATGTCTATGATATCTCTTGCACTGTTTTATCAGATTTTGAGTTATTACATTTTGAAAAACAGAAAGAGATACATAATTTAAAGGTTGTTATGTATACAAGTATGCGTTTATATATGTCTGTGTGTATGCATGCATACAGAAATTTGTGAATAAAAATTTCTTGAATGTTGTCATGGATGGTACAGAAGAGACAAATCTGTGTTGTGTTCTGTTTACTCTGTTAAAAATATACATAAAATATTCATGTACTTAGGAACACAAGGAACATCAGTGCTATTTAGGAAACATAGTCTAATAAATTTCCAAACTACCTTCTATTCTATATTCTAAATTTTATCTTTTGATTGAATTGGAAATAGGAAAGCCATAATTTTGGACCACGTAAGCTGAGCCTCCCATGGAAGAGCCTTTCTGAGCTATACTTGAATGAAATGCCTTTAGGTTTCATCTTGAATTGCTCAAAAAGCAGTCCAGCAAAATTATCTTTGGTGTGGTTTCTAAAAAAATATCGTTAATGACATTATCTTAGCACCTTTCATGTGAATTTCAATGTGAGCCAGCCTTTAGTGGCAGAAAATTTTGTGCTTCCGATGAACTAACGTGTGACCTTATTGCTGAAATGAAAACTATGCCAATTGTCAGATTTTCCTTTGGTTGAAAGAAAAATGAAAGTGAATTTATAGTAAATCCTACGAACTCTTAGAAATGCAGTATTTTCTTCTTTTTTCCCCTCTATCATGAACCTGCATGCATCTGATATTTAAGACCTGTTGTGTAACTTTTCAAAATAATTTTTAAAATATGTATTTATAATGGTTTTCATGGAAAAGTCAGATGTCTTACTTCTGAAACTGTTATACTTTAGTGATATGAATTCCCCATCAGAGATACTTTATTCAACTTCCTTAACCACTTTAAATTATAAGGGTATTAGTACATGTAAGGTATTTCAACCAGAAATGTAGCCTGGTGAAAAATGGCTGTCTTGGGAGCCTGGAAGCAGACACAGAGAAATCCAGAAGGAAGCAGAGACGTCTCAGCCTTGGGAACTGACTCCAGTCTAGGAACTGAGGATGAGGAAGAACAATGTAGTGAGCAAAGTAGTTCATTGGGCACAGGCTTTATAACAAAGCCTGGAGGGAAGGCAGAGGAGGGGGCAGGTGAGGAGGGGAGGCTGGGCTTACAGAACCCCCTGGAAATGCAGAGCCAGCCCAGAGTGCACTCAGCCAAGTGTTTTTATTTTATTTTATTTTTTATTTATTTTATTTTTAATTAATTTTTATTGGAGTATAGTTGCTTTACAATGTTGTGTTAGTTTCTACTGTACAGCAAAGTGAATCAGCTATATGTATACATATATCCCCTCCTTTTTGGATTTCTTTCCCATTTAAGTCACCACAGAGCACTGAGTAGAGTTCCCTGTGCTATACAGTAGGTTCTCATTAGTTATCTATTCTATAAATAGTAGTGTATATATGTCAATCCCAATCTCCCAATTCATCCCACCCCCCCCTTCCCCCCTTGGTGTCCATACGTTTGTTCTCTATGTCTGTGTCTCTATTTCTGTTTTGCAAATAAGATCATCTATGCCATTTTTCTAGATTCCACATATATGTGTTAATATATGATACTCGTTTTTCTCTTTCTGACTTAACTTCACTCTGTATGACAGACTCTAGGTCCATACACATCTCTACAAATGACCCAATTTCATTCCTTTTTATGGCTGCATAATATTCCATTATATATATGTACCAATCTTCTTTATCCACTCCTCTGTTGAAGGCCATTTAGGTTGCTTCCATCAAGTTCACTTTATTTTAAACAGATGCCTAATCCAGGCCTGAAGATGGAAACTCACTACTAAGTAACTTTTTTTTTTTTTTTTTTTTTTTGGTTTAAATGACAAACATTTATTTCTCATAGTTCTGGAGGCTGAGAAGTTCAAGATCAAGTCATGAAGGTGCTAGACACTCTTTCATTTCCTTTTGATCTCTTTTTATATGTAACCTTGCCCAAACATGCCTGCCCCATCACCCTATTTAAAGCAGCATCTTCAGTCTCTGTGCCCTGATTCTACCTTATAATCCTACTTTTCATGATGTTGCATAATATGCTATATTATATTCTACTTACTCTCTGCTTCCTAGAATGAAAGCTTCAAGAGGGTGAGGACTTTATTTTTTGCTATTGTCTCCCCAGAGGCAAGGAAAGAGCCCGACATGAAATAATCACTCTATAGCTATTTGTTGTGTGGATTAATAACGGAAAGGGACCGAGATTATCTTACCGATCTCAAAGGATATTAATTATGCTCAATTCAGAGAGGGGAGAGATTATAAAAATAAATAATATGGTAGATGGCCTGCTAAGACTCATTTCCTAAGAGAGCCAGATATTAATCCCACACAAACACAGAGATCTGACATCTCAATGATTTTTCCTGGAGTCTCGTGGTCTGAGGGAAACCAAAGTGTGGGACCAATGTTTACCTTGCTTTTCCCACTAGTTTATACAAAGTGAATCTTAAGAAATGCTGTGTCATACAAAATAGATTGACAGCTTGATTGGGAAAACTCTCTCTGGAGACACATGGGGGTCTTGTGCTCATGCTGGGCCATGATAAGTGCTGTGGGATTCATGATGTGCTATTTAAAGCCCAGCCCTGCCCTGGCATTCACTGCAGCCAGTTGTTTTTTGATGATTTTCCCTTGCATACTCTACAAGCCCGCCTAGCTTGACTGCTTGAACAGAGATGCACAAAACCCCACTAAGCATTCTGCCCTGAGCTCCACAGAAGCCACAATTCCTGACCCCGATCTTGGTGGCTCCACCCAGACAGAGCCAGTGTGCCCGTGTAAGGGCCCTGGGATGTCTGTTGCAACCCAGAAGCCTGCTCTCACTCTCTCTGCCTTGACATCAAGGCTATCGTGATGATGCTGTAAGGAGGCCGGTGAGCCCTTTTGAACATCTGAACCTGTGATGCTCTCAGGTCTGAGTACTGCAGATGGATTTGGTTTGCTGGTGGGAGGTGGCTGGAGGCCCGCTAAGAGGAGTTGGGGAAAACAGACAGAGTAAAATGAGACTCAGTGGAGTTTTACAAGTCACGTTAATGCTCACGCATCTTCGCACCATCATTCTGCTGATATTCTTTCCCAAAGAAATGGTATAAAGGAAGGAAGCAAATAGAAGTGTGAAAGAAGACGCTAACACTAGGAATTTGTCCCTTAGCTGTGACTGAAGCCAGGAGAGCTGAGAACTGGGACTAGCTGATAAGTACTCCCCTTTCTCAAAGTGGGGTCCCAGGCCTCCTTAAGCAGGACTGGAAAAGGCATGGGAGAAGCTTGATCCTCAGCTCGAAACCTGCCTGGAGGACTGTTGGGATTTAACAGAGGCTTTCTCAGGAGAAGGGCTGTGGGTTCCAGCCTCCCCAATGAGGAAGGGGAGGTGTGGCTTGGCAAACACCTACAGGTGTCTGAAAAGAAAAGTCTCCAGGGAGAGAAGAAAAGAAAGAGAGAAATAGAAGCAGCCCACGACGGTTCATGTGGGCTGAATATGAGAGGTAGCTGTCCTCCCACCAGCAGTGTTTTCAGGCCCATAGGGGACTAGGGTTGCCAGACAAAATATAGCTCATCCAGGTAGGTCTGAATTTCCCACCCAATATTTGGGACATATTTAGGCTAAAAATGATCTGTTTATCTGAAATCCATATTTAACTGGGTGTCTTCTATTTTAGTGACAGAGAATTTTTGCTATGGTCAGTTCAAGAGGGCTTCCTACAAGGGTCAAGGATATGTCAGTAGCCCAGAGGCTGGGGGCCAAAGAGCAGCTCAAGCTCTAAGGTTGGGGCCGTGGACCACCCACTGAAGGAGAGGCACATCCAGAGTATAAAGCTGCAGCTGAAAGGACGCATTAGGGAATCTCAGGGATGCTGGCTAGGGTCTGTGTGCTAAAGGGCTAAAGGGCCTCAAGAGGATGCCCAGGGCAAATGCCAGCTTCTCCTGTAAAGTTAGGCCTGTGCTGGCCCTTCTCCTCCCTCCCTGACTCTGTCATGGAGGGTTCGGAACGTTCTGTCTTGTGGGGAAGGAGAGTTAGAGCAAAGGGTTGGGGGAGAGAGAAAAAGTCAATCGTGTCCCCGCTTCCCCCCCACCAGGTTCAAGGTTGAACCTGAACCCGGGGGGGCAGGTGGGGAGTGATGACACCAGGGGTGATTTGTCCAAGCAGAGAAGGAAGCTCCCCATAGAGGATGAAGGAAAAAGCACATCCTACAGTGAGCATACACGCAAGGCTCTTCCCACAATAGGGTAAACAAGCTGGGCAGAGTGGAGTTGGTGGATGAATTACGGTGCAGACATTTCAGAGAATATCATGACATCATAAGAAGTTCCTGCATTTTTTCATTCAAGAGGTATTTATTGAGCTCTTACTTTTAGGCACTAAGGCACCATGCTGGTGCTGCGGATGAAGTCATGAACATAAGCAGAGGTGGTTATGAAACAAACCCAAATAAAGGCCACAGAGTTGATATAGCAACACAGAACACTGTGGGAGATGAGGTTAGTGGGATGTCTGGCAGCACTGCACTGACACTCTGCTCTGGGGATAACTGCCCGAGGATAAACCACTAGGCTGAGGATGAAAAAGTCCCACAGGAAGAAGAAAAAATATATATTTCCTCATTATTTCTTTTATTTTCCGTTATTTTCCATTTATTTTATTTATTCTTTCCATGACATAATTGGTAAAATACCTGTGAATGAGTGTGTGTGTGTGTACACATATTAAACATCATCATGTTTCACACAAAGGGGAAATCAAGGTGAATTTCCGTAAGAATGCTCTTCTGAAAGAGCTGTGTCTGGGAGCAAAGCCGGAAGGACCAGAATTATTTTGATGGTTAAGACTGTCAAAGTTGTTTCAATCTCATAACATGCAAAACTTCTGTGTCCCTTCAAAATAAAAGCAATACATTTCCCCATGATGCCGAACTAAATAAACTGAGCTTTCCAGATTCAGGTTTTTGAGGTACTGTGCGTCTGTTCCAGGTCATACACTTGTGTTTGCACAATTCAATTGCATTTTTTTTTTTTACAGATAAATAAAACTTGGAGAAAATAAATAAGTATCCAAAGTGGACCCCTATAATGCCACAGGAGTTGGAGGGTAAAGAAACGGAGTAAAAGATTAATTGGGGGGGTGAGGAAAAACCCAGGTTACGACCAGCCCCAAGGCCAGTCATTACATTGTGATCATGGGATGATGGGCAGCTGTCGAGTCTTCCTGATTGAAGGATGCCCATGGAAGGACCAGCTGCCGAGAGGTCTGAAGCCCAGACTTATCAGCAGACCCCAGATAACTTTCCATGTCCTCCATATAATTCTCCATAATTTAATCTTTTCTCAACATAATCCATTAATTTTAAAGGGAGTTATGTAGTTTCAGCAATTTCTTAGGGGAAGATGAAACACAGGCAAGTCAGCCTTTTCCCTCCAATCTTCCCTTCCTCCCTTCCTCCCTTCCTTCCTTCCTCCCTTCCTTCCTTCCTTCCTTCCTTCCTTCCTTCCTTCCTTCCTTCCTTCCTTCCTTCCTTCCTTCCTTCCTCTGTTGAACTCTATATGAATTAGTGTTTGAATACTGGATTTTTTAAAAATACCAAAAGAGAAATTTGTTTTAATAATATCACTCTCAATTGAAGTGAATCATTTGAAATAAGTCCTATATCTTCATATACACATGGGTGGAGACATTAATTATTACCTAAATATCTGTTATTGTTGAAAATGCTGCAGCACAAATACAATAAAAACTCCAGTAATATAATGCATCTTATTTGAAATTTATATTTAATAGTGAGTAATGGAAAGAAATATATCAGTCATGTGTCAATATTTGGAAACACAAATTCTGGAATAAAACAAACAATTTCCAAACGTACTTGGAAACTCAGAAAGAACATGTAAAACTTATGAATGTCTAAAGCAAAGTGGGTACATGTCATAAACTAACCTGAAGATTGACAGAGGCTGAAAATGCAAAAGCCCTGGAAATCTTATTGATTGGATAACGAAGGGGTTAGCAAAATGATTGATGAGACATTTATTTTACTTACTGCTAATGGTCATAGTAATAAAGATCAAAGCTTGCCAAGTGATTGATTTTATGCCTCTTTCATATAACACAGGTGGTTGTGGAGTTATCGATATGGCTTAAAATTGAAAAGAACAATTTTTATTACAAATGTAACAATCAATATGCCTCAATAAAAAATAATAAATACAATAATTCTGTGAACACATTGAATCTTTTGCTTTTCAAATCAGTAGTCAACAACATAAAACAGTCTATGAAGATATTTAGCAACATACACATCCTACAACTGAAGAAGAAAATTCTAAAGGTACTGACTTTATGACAAAAGTAACATAGACCAGAAGTGAGGTAAGAGGTTGCAAAGATATGGTATCAGCTGGGGCGCTTCAGATGAATTTACTTCTTCCATATTTTGAAGCTGTAGTCCCTAGAAAAAACTTGGGGGATTGTGCAGATACATATACCCTTTTGCTAATCTATCAATATCTGTTAATAAGAAGTACTTAAAAACATTTCTAAAATTGTCAATAATATTAAGTCAATCATATTTCTTTTAAACTTTTTAAACAACTTATTTGAGATATAATTCACACGTTACAATTTGCTCATTTAAAGTGTACAATTCAGTGGATTTTAGTATACTCATATGTATGTGCAACCAACACCTCAATTATAGAACATTTTTATCATCTCAGAAAGAAATGCCCTACTATCCCCCCTTATTCCCCTCCCCCAACCCTAAGCAATGACTCACCTACTTTATGACTCTATAACTTTCCCCATACTGGACATTTTATATGAACAGAATCATATAATATGTGGACTTTCGTGGCTTCTGTCTCTTAGCATAATATCTTGAAGGTCCATCCAAGTTGTAGCATGCATCTTACCTCATTCCTTTTTTTTTTCTTATTAATTTTCTTTTTAACATCTTTACTGGAGTATAATTGCTTTACAGTGGTGTGTTAGTTTCTGCTTTATAACAAAGTGAATCAGCTATACGTATACCTATATCCCCATATCTCCTCCTTCTTGCATTTTTATGGTCGTGCTAAGATTTTGTTTCTAATTGAAGTAGAGCTTATTTACAATATTATGTTAGTTTCAGGTGTACAGCATAGTGGTTCAGTAGTTTTGCAAATTATACTCTATTAAATGTTATTACAAGATAATGTGTGTAATTCCCTGTGCTATACAGAACATCCTTGTTGCTTATATATTTTATACATAGTACTTTGTATCTCTTAATCCCATACCCCTAATTTACCCCTTCACCCTTCCCTCTCCCCTTTGGTAACCACAAGTTTGTTTCCTATGTCTGTGACTCTGTTTCTGTTTTGCATATACATTAATTTGTATTATTTTTCAGATTCCACATGTAAGTGATATTATACAGTATTTGTCTTTCTCTGTCTGATTTATTTCGCTAAGTATAATATTCTCTAGGTCCATCCAAGATACTGTAAATGGTAGTAGTTCATTCTTTTCTATGGCTGAGTGATATCTATCTATCTATCTATCTATCTATCTATCTATCTATCTATCTATCTATTATCTATTCTTTTTCCTGGATATATACTCAGGAATGAAATTGCTGGATTATATGGTGGTTCTATTTTTAGTTTTTTGTGAAACCTCCACATTCTTTTCCATAGTAGCTGCACTAATTTACATTCCCAACAACAGTATACAAGGGTTCCCTTTTCTTCACATCCTTGCCAACATTTGTTATTTGTAGACTTTTTGACATACTGACAGGTGTGAAGTGATATATCATTGTGGTATTGATTTGCATTTCTCTAATAATCAGTGATTTTGAGTATCTTTTCACGTGCCTGTCAGCCATCTATATGTCTTCTTTGGAGAAATGTCTATTCAGGTCTTCTGCCCATTTTTTGATTGGGTTGTTTGTTCTGTTAATACTGAGTTGCATGAACTGTTTGTGTATTTTGGATATTAACCCCTTGTTGGTAGCATCATTTTCAAATATTTTCTCCCATTCCATAGGTTGTATTCTTGTTTTGTCAGTGGTTTCCTTAGCTGGGCAAAAGCTTTAAAGTTTAATTAGGTCCCATTTGTTTATTTTTGCTTTCATTTGTTTTGCCTTAGGACACGGATCCATGAGCATATTGGTATGACTTTTGTCAAAGAGGGTTTCTCCTATGTTCTAGAAGGTAGAACATTTCTTTTTTTTTTTTTTTAAACACTGATTATTATTATTATTTTTTATTATTATTATTTTTGGCTGTGTTGGGTCTTCGTTTCTGTGCGAGGGCTTTCTCTAGTTGCGGCAAGCGGGGGCCACTCTTCATCGCGGTGTGCGGGCCTCTCACTATCGCGGCCTCTCGTTGCAGAGCACAGGCTCCAGACGCTCAGGCTCAGTAGTTGTGGCTCACGGGCCTAGTTGCTCCGTGGCATGTGGGATCTTCCCAGACCAGGGCTCGAACCCATGTCCCCTGCATTGGCAGGCAGATTCTCAACCACTGCGCCACCAGGGAAGCCCTAGAACATTTCTTGATTGGTGTTATGTGTCAGCTTTCTGAAAATGAACACCATGTCTGTTAGCAACTGGCTTAGGCTGAAGATTCCTGCTTTCTCCACAGAAATGTTCTCCCTCAATATAAGTTGCAGATAAACTTCAAGTTTACCATGGGTTTGGCCTTTTCATATTGACATTTTCCAGCACATCTTGCTATAATATTTGCTCATTGGGACCCCTAAATTTATCCTTATTAGGCAACATTCCATGAATAAAATAATTCTGGTAAGTGCAAATATAAGCTAGGAGGGTAAAATAATTGATCGTGATGAACTTGATTATGTGTATTATCAAAAGAAAGTTAATAACTTTCTGAATTAATATATTTTGAATTTTATGAGACCACTGAAATATTTGATATAAATATCATAATAAGCATTTTCCTGAGCAAGTAAAGCAAAACTAAATATAACAACTTTTCTTCCCATTATTTTGCAGACTTTGTCAAGTAATTTGACCTGGCAGCATTGATTCTGGAAGGTTCTTCAGTTGACTTATTGAAACCAAACTATATTAAGTACCATTTATTCAATTTTGGTTAGGATTTTTTTGAAAAGAAAAATGTGGTTATATACCTTTTATTTTACAGAAATAAGTACTCAAAATATGGACTTTTCACTACTGTTTGATATTAAAGTAACTTACCAAGGTTGAATCGTTCTTCTTACATCTAAGTTCTCTTTTATGTTGATCAATAAAAACCATTTTATCTTCCAATTGAGGAATTTATTTTCAGGTATGCATTTTTGTTATTCAATTAAATTATAACAAGTTTCGTTGTTTTATTATATATTTAGTTTTATTTGTTATATTTAAATTTAATACCATTGTTTGGTTTTCATTGCACTTATTTTCAGTTAAATTTTTTGGCAAATTATTTTAATTTTCCATGTTCATTCTCCCTGTTAGTTTATAAGTTTAACATAATTCCAACACAAATACTAATATTTTTTGTTAGTATTATACAAATTATACAAATAAGCAAAGACACATTCTAAAAAACCTTTGAAAAAAGAAAAGTTACAAGGGAATATTAATCTTACTAGAAATTAAACTTAGTAAAACATTCTTTAATTAAAACAGTATAGTATTGGCATACTAATTGACAGACACATGTGATAGAATAGAACATTCAGAAATAGACCCAAATGCACATGGAAATTTAGTACATGATAAAAATGGCATCTCAAATCATTAGAGCAAATACGGGTTATTTAATAAATGGTGTTGGGACAACTGGAGATCCCCTTGAAAAAAGTTAAGATTAAATCGAAGAATATCCTCTAAATCAGTATTTCTCAACCATGACAATTTTGGCCCTATTCCCTCTTGAGCACATTTGGTGATGTCTGGAGACAATTTTGGTTGTGATAACTGGGAGATGCTACTGGGTAAATGTCAGGGGTACTGATAAAGTTCTACAGTGCACAGGAGAGGCTTTACAACAAAGAACTATTCTGTCCAAAATGATAACAGTGCTAAGCTTGAGAAATTCTGTTATAAATGGATCAGTGATCCATTAAAAAATTATAAAAGTACAATCAGAGAACATGGATGTGTACTCATCAATAATCAAACTGTAGAGAAAATATTTCCAATTTCAATGAATTGTGGTATATCTGCCAATGAAATATACAGATATAATAAAGATTGAGGAATATCTCTATGAATTCAAATGAAATGATAATCCATGATAGGTTGTTAAGTGGCAAAAAGCAGACTTTCTTTCTCTTTATATAGTTATATATAAACTATATATATGTGTGTGTATATATATCTATATATATACATATATAGATATACAGTTGTCCCTCAGTATCCACAGATATCACAGGTTCCAGAGTGCCGTTGGATACCGAAATCTGCAGATGTTCAAGTCCCTTGCCATTGTCCCTATGTATCTGCAGCTTCTACATACCTGTATATAGAAGACCTACAGTATTGTTACTGAAAAAGATCCTCCTATAAGTGGACCCGCACAGGCAGTTCAAACCCATGTTTTTCAGTATATATGAACACACACAGGCAAGCACACACACACACAGAGTGAGAGAATGAGAGAGTGGGAGAGCAAGAAAGGGAGAGACAGAGACAGAGAAAGGGAGAGGAGAATAGGCATGCTAGTTTTTGTGTAATAAAGAAGGGAAAATAAAAATAAATAAATAAATATATGCTAATGTTTTATGTGCTTATATATTTATTTATATATGCTAATTTTTACAAATAGACACATGGGAAAGATAAGGCAGAAACTACTGATACTGCTTACCTGTAAGGGAAAGTGTAGAAGAGATATAGTACCCATGTCTGGATATAACTTTCTGTAGAGTTTAAGCATTTTTAGCCTCTTTAATTCTATAGCTATACAAAGCAAAACAGCAAGGGAAACCACACAAATAACAACAGAAACAAAACAAGAATGGAAAAAAAAATAGAACCCAAATGGAATAGAAACAGACACAAATGGACCTAAGCATTTTTCATCTGAATAACAATAACGCCCACATGATGAAAGAAGAATTAACCCACATAATCTTTGAACCAGGCAGATGCCCTCAGGATAAAGGAGAAAGAACTTAACTCTTTGTTTGAACTCCTCTCTGTACTTTGTTTTTCACAGTGGGTTTGTTTTTCAAAGTGGCGTGGATTAGCAACTTTGAAACTACTTTTATGTCATATAGGATTAAGCAAACGACTAAATTATTGAGATTTTTCACTGTCAGAAATGTATGGGAAAGGAAAAAGCTAGGATGAGTGATATGAGTTAGATTGGAATTGGGAAAGAACTCATGGTTTTTGGTAGATGTGTGAGTACACAAGTATATAGATGTGTGTGTGTGTATATGTGTGTGAGAGTGTGTAGTTTTCACTTGCTCTGTGTGCTAAAAAGCCTTAGGAACAGGCCTAGAAGTCTGAGCTGCCTCAGTGAGCAGGATGGTAGTGTGAGCAAACTGAGGACTGTGGTTAGGGACCGCAGCATCAAGACCCTCAGCAGAAGCCTCCAGAGCAGAGCTCTGCATGAAAAGGGCAAAACTGCCAGTGGAGCTGCCTATTTTTCCAGGCCACTCAGAGCAGGATAAGGAGCAACAGCAGTGGCCACCATGGCATGAGGACCTGGATTCCCCCTTTCTTTTCCAGAACGCATGAGCCCCAGTGTTTAACCCATTGAAGAGGAGGAGGCATCAAGTTTTGCTGGTCTTGATTTTGTTCTACTTATTCAGGAGAACTTAAGCCAGGTTTAATTTGATTTAGAAAAGAAATGAAATGAGGCAGCCCAACAAGAGTAAGCACAGCCACATCTTGGTTTCTACATAATGTTTCCCAATAACAGAAACTTTGGTCCCTTGGAGAAATGATTTCAGTGCTAGGAACCAAGATACTTTATCCTAGGAAAGTAAAGATATTCACCAAAAAATGATGAAGTCATGTCCAAATGAAAAAAATAATAATTAAAAATGATAGTGTTCCCTCCAGATGAGGAAAATTTGACATCAAAATGACAGATGACGGTAATGAATTAAAACCCATTGAATAAAATCAGAGAGAGTGAGAAAGAATGATAAAGTAAATGGGACAAAATGATAACATTTGGTGAACTGAAAAAGGCATTTGGGAGTTCTTTGTATTAATATTGAAACTGTTCCATAAGTTTGAAATTATATCAAGATGAAAATATTACAAAAGTGTCTCACAGGACAAGATATAAACAGAAGGTAGAACAAGCATGCCCAGGCTGTGGAAGTCATTTTAACAGAAAGAACTGAAGTCCAGTACTTTAGATTGCCCACAAAAATTTAATCAGTTGATCTAAGAAAGAAATGGAAAATTTTAATTGTGACAAATTTGAGGACCATAACCTGCGAACAACATCTCAGAAAACTCTGAGAACTGTTCTACCCATTAGAAGTCAAGGCACAGTTATATAAGTTTTTTGAGACAGAGGGCTGGACATCAAATGACTTTTTTTGATAGTTTACATAATTCAGATCTAAGTGTCATTGTGGCCCCTGACAAGATCAAGAAGGAATGTTATCTTTTAAGGAGTTGTCTTGTTGATGCTGGGAGAATATTTCTCTTTATGATTGAGCAGGTATTCCTGCTAATGGGGGAGTTCTGGTCAATACATAATACAGATACACAATGCACAGTGGGGGGAGAGAGGAGGCCAAAGGGCAGAGAAGATTTTTTTATGTTTAAATTTTTCTTGTCTTGCCATAAAATACGAATTTTATTTCACAAGATACCCTCCTCAGGGTTTATCTCCAATGGCTATCAGCATGATGCCAACAGATGTCCAGTGATGAAGGGATGCTTATGAGATCTCTCCTATTGCTCAAAAATAAGTATGGAGCTTAGAGTTTGCAGTAGAAAATTTGAAGAACCCTACTGATATGTTCCAGTTCTGGGTAGAATAAAGTAAGTATGCTTCAAACTTTCTCCTCCACTGAATACAGCTCCAAAATCTGGAAAGAATGCATGAGAAACTGTTTGAAATCTGAAAAGTAAATGTCAGAAGGCAGATTGGTGAAGAACATCAGACTTTGAAGTCACCAAGGTGGAGGTGAGTTTAACATGTTTTTCTCTCTGTGTATCTCCCCACTGGAACACAACACAGCTGTAAACTCAGAAGTGAGGGCTCCAGAAGAACTCCAGCTCCAGCTGAGGAGTGGGAAAGAGGAGGCTTAACACTCAAAGGGAGAGCAGAAAATCAATAAAATCAAAGCTGGTTCTTTGTAACTCTCAATAAAATTGATCTTTTAGCAAGGCATACAAATTAAAATAAAGAGAAGACACAATTGACTAATATCAGGAATTAAAGAAGGGAATATCACTATAGGCCTAATGGACATTAAGAAGAAATAGGGGATCCTATGAGCACCTCTAGAGATATAAATGTGACAACTTTGATAAAATGAATCAATTCCTCAAAAACCACAAACTACCAAAATTCATTCAAGATCAATCACTTAACCTGAATAATCCTGTAATTATTAAATTAGTTTAATTTGTGTTAAATTTTTTTCTGAAAAGGAAATTAGTAAGAGCAGATTGTTTTCTGGTGGGTTCTATCAAACAATTAAAGAAGAAGTAACACCAATTCTATACAATCTCTTCTACAAAGTAAAAGAACACAACCATCCTATTTTATGAGGTCAATATCACCCTGATACCAAATGTAGACAAAGAAATTACAAAAAAAAAAGAAGAAAATACAGACAATCATGCAATAATCCTCAACAAAATATTAGCTAGCTGCACCCAGCATTATATAAAAAAGAATAATACACCATCACCAAGTGATGGCTATCCTGGGAATAGCAGTCTGGTTCATTATGTAGAAAATAGTCTCTGAAATCCACCATATAGATAATCTAAAATAGAAAAACTACTACATGATGTCAATTGATAAAAAAGTATTTGATAAAATACAACATCCATTCATGATAAAAATGTTCAGCAAACTAAGAGTAGGAGTTTGACACTTTATAAAGGGCATCTACAAAAACCCTACAGCTAACATCATATGTACTGAGGAGGGGCCATTTTTGTTCCCCTAATATGGGGAGCTAGGCAAGAATGTTTACTCTCATCATTCCTGCTCAACATTGTGGCAGAATCCTCAGCCAGAGCAATAAGAAAACAAACAAACAATGCTATAGATTGGAAAAAAACTTAAAAATACATAAACTCTTCCTATTGGTAAATTACATGATAATCTACATAGGAAATCCAGTGAGGTTACAAGATAGAATTAAGAGAAAAACAAATATTGTATGCTAACACATAAATACTGAATCTAAAAAAAGAAAAAAAAATGGTACTGATGAACCTAGTTGCAGGGCAGGAATAAAGAGGTGGACATAGAAAATGGACTTGAGGACATGGGGTGGGAGGGTGAAGCTGGGGCAAAGTGAGAGTAGCATCGACATATATACACTACCGAATGTAAAATAGTTGGCTGGTGGGAAGCAGCAGCATAACACAGGGAGATCGGCTTGGTGCTCTGTGATGACATAGAAGGATGGGATAGAGAGGATGAGAGGGAGGCTTAAGAGGGAGGAGATATGAGGATATGTGTATGCATATGGATGATTCGCTTTGTTGTGCAGCAGAAACTAACAAAGCATTGTGAAGCAATTATACTCCAATAAAGAGCTATTTAAAACAAAAACAAAAACACAAAACAAACAAGAACAAAAAAAATGTATTTTTATATACCAGCCATGTACACATGGAAAAAAAATTAAAGAAAGAGTATCACTTTCAATATTTGGAAAAATGAAAGTTTTATGTATAAATATAAAAAGATAGTTAAAATGAAAGGGGTGAGGCAGCATGTGGAAAGGAGGGCCTCTGGAGTGTGGAGTTCCAGAATTTGGAGTGTTTTGGAAGGTGATTCTCTGGAGTAGGAGTGCAGCTTGAATCCCAGCTATAAATGATGAATATGTATTCTGATGCAATGCAGTGGTTTCTGAAAGCCAGGTTTCCCCTTGGCACTCCAGACTTTAAGAGATGAGACCTAGCTTACTCTGGAAACTGGAGGGACATAAGAGATTGGTTCAAGATGGTGGAGTAGAAGGACATGCACTCACTCCCTCTTGAAAGAGCATCAGAATCACAGCTAACTGTTGAACAATCATACACAGGAAGACACTGTAACTCACCAAAAAAATACCCCACATCCAAAGACAAAGAAGAAGCCAAAATGAGACGGTAGGAGGGGCACAATCACAATAAAATCAAATCCCATAACTGCTGGGTGGGTGACTCACAAACTGGAGAACACTTATACCACAGAAGTCCACCCATTGGAGTGAAGGTTCTGACCCCACATCAGGCTTCCAAACCTGGGGGTCTGGCAACAGGAGGAGGAATTCCTAGAGAATCAGACTTTGAAGGCTGGCGGGATTTGATTGCAAGACTTCAACAGGACTGGTGGAAACAGAGAGTCCACTCTTGGAGGGCACACACAAAGTAGTGTGCACATCGGGAGCCAGGGGAAGGAACAGTGACCCCATAGGAGACTGGACCAGACCTACCTGCTAGTGTTGGAGGGCCTCCTGCAGAGGTAAGGGGTGGCTGTGGCTCACCATGAGGACAAGGACAGTGGCAGCAGAAGTTCTGGAAAGTACTCCTTGGTGTTAGTCCTCCCAGAGTCACCATTAGCCCCACCAAAGAGCCAGGTAGGCTCCAGTGTTGGGTCACCTCAGGCCAGACAACCAACAGGGAGGGAACCCATCTCACAAATCAGCAGACAAGTGGATTAAAGTTTTACTGAGTTCTGCCCACCAGAGCAACACCCAGCTTTACCCACCACCAGTCCCTCCCATCAGGAAACTTGCACAAGCCACTTAGATAGTCTCATCCACCAGACAGCAGACAGCAGAAGCAAGAAGAAATACAATCCTGCAGCCTGTGGAACAAAAACCACATTCACAGAAAGATAGACAAGATGAAAAGGCAGAGGGCTATGTACCAGATGAAGGAACAAGATAAAACCCCAGAAAAACAACTAAATGAAGTGGAGATAGGAAACCTTCCAGAAAAAGAATTCAGAATAATGATAGTGAAGATGATCCAGGACCTCGGAAAAAGAATGGAGGCAAAGATCAAGAAGATGCAACAAATGTTTAACAAAGACCTAGAAGAATTAAAGAATAAAAAAACAGAGATGAACAATACAATAACTGAAATGTAAAATAAAATAGGAGAAATCAATAGCAGAATAACTGAGGCAGAAGAACGGATAAGTGACCTGGAAGATAGAATGGTGAAATTCGCTGCCATGGAACAGAATAAAGAAAAATGAATGAAAACAAATGAAGACAGCCTAAGAGACCTCTGAGGCAACATTAAACTCAATAACATTCACATTATAGGGGTCCCAGAAGGTGAAGAAAGAGAGAAACAACCCGAGAAAATATTTGAAGAGATAATAGTCGAAAACTTCCCTAACATGGGAAAGGAAATAGCCACCCAAGTGCAGGAAGCACAGAGAGTAGCAGGCAGGATAAACCCAATGAGAAACACGCCGAGACACATAGTAATCAAACTGACAAAAATTAAGACAAAGAAAAAGTATTCAAAGCAACAAGGGAAAAATGACAAATAACATACATGGGAACTACCATAAGGTTAACAGCTGATTTCTCAGCAGAAAATCTACAAGCCAGAAGGGAATGGCCTGATATATTTAAAGTGGGAGTGGCATGATATATTTAAAGTGATTAAAGGGAAGAAACTACAACCAAGTTTACTCTACACGGCAAGGATCTCATTTAGATTCAATGGAGAAATCAAAAGATTTACAGACAAGCAAAAGCTAAGAGAAGTCAGACACACCAAAACAGCTGTACAACAAATGCTAAAGGAACTTATCTAAGTGGGAAACACAAGAGAAGAAAAGGACTTACAAAAACAAACCCATAACAATTAAGAAAATGGTAAGAGGAACATACATATCAATAATTACCTTAAGCGTGAATGGATTAAATGCTCCAATGAAAAGACACAGGTTCGCTGAATGGATACAAAAACAAGACCCATATATATGCTGTCTACAAGAGACCCACTTCAGACTTAGGGACACATACAGACTGAAAGTGAGGGTATGGAAAAAGATATTTCATGCAAAAGGAAATCAAAAGAAATCTGGAGTAGCAATTCTCATATCAGATAAAATAGACTTTAAAATAAAGAATGTTACAAGAGACATGGAAGGACACTACATAATAATCAAGGGATCAATCCTAGAAGATAAAACAATTATAAATATATATGCACCCAACATAGGAGCACCTCAATACATAAGGCAAATGTTAACAGCTATAAAAGAGGAAATCGACAGTAAAACAATAATAGTGGGGGACTTTAACACCTCACTTATACCAGTGGACGGATCATCCAAAGAGAAAATTAATAAGGAAACACAAGTTATAAATGACACAACAGACCAGATAGCTTTAATTGATATTTATAGCACATTCCATCCAAAAACAGCAGATTACACTTCTCAAGTGCACATGGAACATACTCCAGAATAGATCACATCTTGGATCACAAATCAAGCCTCAGTTAATTTAAGAAAATTGAAATCATATCAAGCATCTTTTCTGACCACAACACTGTGAGATTAGAAATCAATGAAAGAGAAAAAAATGTAAAAAGCACAAACACATGGAGGCTAAACATTATGTTACTAAATAACCAAGAGATCACTGAAGAAATCAGAGAGGAAATAAAAAAAATACCTAGAGACAAATTACAATGAAAACACGACAATCCAAAAACCTAAGGGATGCAGCAAAAGCAGTTTTAAGAGGGAAGTTTATAGCAAAACAAGTCTACCTCAAGAAACAAGAAAAATCTCAAATAAACAATCTAACCTTACACCTAAAGGAACTAGAGAAAAAGGAACAAACACAACCCAAAATTTGCAGAAGGAAAGAAATCATAAAGATTAGAGCATAAATAAATGAAATAGAAACTAAGAAAACAGTAGCAAAGATCAATAAAACTAAAAGCTGGTTCTTTGAAAAGATAAACAGAATTGATAAACCATTAGCCAGGCTCATCAAGAAAAAGAGGGAGAGGACTCAAATCAATAATATTAGAAATGAAAAAGGAGAACTTACAACAGACACTGCAGAAATACAAAGCATCCTAAGAGACTACTACAAGCAACTCTATGCCAATAAAATGGACAACCTGGACGAAATGGACAAATTCTTAGAAAGTTATAACCTTCCAAGACTGAACCAGGAAGAAATCGAAAATATGAACAGACCAATCACAAGTAATGAAATTGAAACTGCAATTAAAAAGTTTCCAACAAACAAAAGACCAGGACCAGATAGATTCACAGGTGAATTCTATCAAACATTTAGAAAATAGCTAACACCCATCCTTCTCAAACTCTTCCAAAAAATTGGCAGAGGAAGGAACACTCCCAAACTCATTCTATGAGGCCACCATCACCCTGATACCAAACCAGACAAAGACATTACAAAAAAAGAAAATTACAGACCAATATCACTGATGAATATAGATGCAAAAATCCTCGTCAAAATACTAGCAAACAGAAACCAACAGCACAGTAAAAGGATCATACACCATGATCAAGTGGGATTTATCCCACGGATGCAAGGATTCTTTAATATATGCAAATCAATCAATGTGATATGCTCTATTAACAAATTGAAGAATAAAAACCATATGATCATCTCAATAGATGTAGAAAAAGCTTATAACAAAATCCAACACCTATTTATGATAAAAACTCTCCAGAAAGTGGGCATAGAGGGAACCTACCTCAACATAATAAAGGCCATATATGACAAACCCACAACATACATCATTTTCAATGGTGAAAAACAGAAAGCATTTCCTCTAAGATCAGGAACGAGACAAGGCTGTCACTCTCACCACTATTATTCAACATAGTTTTGGAAGCCCTAGCGACCACAATCAGTGAAGAAACAGAAATAAAGGGAGTACAAATTGGGAAAGAAGAAGTAAAACTGTCACTGTTTGCAGATGACATGATACTATACATAGAGAATCCTAAAGATGCCACCAGAAAACTACTAGAGCTAATCAGGAATCTGGTAAAGTTGCAGGATACAAAATTAATGCACAGAAATCTCTTGCATTACTATACACTAATGATGAAAAATCTGAAAGAGAAATTAAGGAAACACTCCCATTTACCATTGCAACAAAAAGAATAAAATATCTAGGAATAAACCTACTTAGGGAAACAAAAGACCTGTATGCAGAAAACTACAAGACACTGATGAAAGAAATTAAAGATGATACAAACAGAGGAGAGATATACCATGTTCTTGGATTGGAAGAATCCACATTGTGAAAATGACTCTACTACCCAAAGCAATCTACAGATTAAATGCAATCCCTATCAAATTACCAAGGGCAGTTTTTACAGAGCTAGAACAAAAAATCTTAAAATTTGTATGGAGACACAAAAGACCCCGAATAGCCAAAGCAGTCTTGAGGGAAAAAAAAGGAGTGGGAGGAATAAGACTCCCTGACTTCAGACTATGCTACAAATCTACAGTAATCAAGACAATATGATACTGGCATTAAAACAGAAACATGGATTAATGGAACAGGATAGAAAGCCCAGAGATAAACCCACACACCTATGGTCAACTAATCTATGACAAAGGAGGCAAGGATATACAATGGAGAAAAGACAGTGTCTTCAATAAGTGGTGCTGGGAAAACTGGACAGCTACATGTAAAAGAATGAACTTAGAACACTCCCTAACACCATACACAAAAATAAACTCAAAATGGATTCAAGACCTAAATGTAAGACTGGACACTATAAAACTCTTAGAGGAAAACATAGGAAGAACACTCTTTGACATAAATCACAGCAAGATCTTTTTTGATCCCCCTCCTAGAGTAATGGAAATAAAAAGAAAAATAGACAAATGGGACCTAATGAAACTTAAAAGCTTTTGTAAAGCAAAGGAAACTACAAAGAAGAGGAAAAGACAGCCCTCAAAATGGGAGAAAATATTTGCAAATGAATCAATGGACAAGGGATTAATCTCCAAAATATATAAACAGCTTATGCAGCTCAATATTAAAAAAATCAAAAAACCTAATCAAAAAATGGGCAGTAGACTTAAATAGACACTTTTCCAAAGAAGACATACAGATGGCCGAAAAGCACATGTAAAGGTTCTCAACATCGCTAATTATTAGAGAAGTGCAAATCAAAACTACAATGAGGTCTCACCTCATACCAGTTAAATGGGCATCATCAGAAAATCTACAAACAACAAATGCTGGAGAGGGTGTGGAGAAAAGGGAACCCTCTTGCACTGTTGGTGGGAAAGTAAATTGATCCAGCCACTATGGAGAACAATATGGAGGTTCCTTAAAAACTAAAAATAGAACTACCATATGACCCAGCAATCCCACTATTGGGCATATACCCAGAGAAAACCATAATTCAAAAAGACACATGCACCCGAATGTTCATTGCAGCACTATTTACAATAGCCAGGTCATGGAAGCAACCTAAATGCCCATCGACAGATGAATGGATAAAGAAGATGTGGTACATATATACAATGGAATATTACTCAGCCATAAAAAGGAACAAAATTGAGTCATTTGTTGAGACGTGGATGGATCTAGAGACTGTCATGCAGAGTGAAGTAAGTCAGAAAGAGAAAAACAGATATCATATATTAACGCATGTATGTGGAACCTAGAAAAATGGTACAGATGAGCCAGTTTGCAGGGCAGAAGTTGAGACACAGATGTATAGAACAGACATATGGACACCAAGGGGGGAAAACTGCGGTTGGTTGGAGATGGTGGTGTGCTGAATTGGGCGATTGGGATTGACATGTATACACTGATGTGTATAAAATTGATGACTAATAAGAACCTGCAGTATAAAAAAACAAACAAACAAAACAACTAATACTAAACTTTCATTGGGTTATTTGTATGTAAATATGTTAATATAAATGTTTCAGACATTACATGAAATTTCTAAAAATCTTATATGTTCTGGTATAATGTTATGTCATAATCCTAGTTATTACTTTAAAATGTATATCTCAGATATAACTAATTTTCTTCTCAACTGCGTTATTATGAACTTTCGTCAAATCTTTAACCATGGTCATTTTTAAGTCTTTTGTCATTTACAGACAGTTCTGGGTGTACTCTGATGCTTTTGCAAATATGTTCCTATAAAAGGGTTTCATCTTCAAGAAATTCATGGAAAAGACTCTTGCAAGTACAGGTTTCTGGTAACTGACTGTACTGCTGAACTGAATGAATAAGCATTTTCAGAACTCCAATGAAAAACTGATGAACTCATAAAAGTGCTAACAAAAGATCAAGATGAAAAAAAAAATTAATTACATGGGACTGAGTGAACTGATGAGGATGAGTATAATTTTTGTGACTTTCTGTTTGAATTAAAAAAAAAAAAAATTCCGCAAGGACTCAGAGGCAAAGAATATACAAATCAATTTTCACTGCAAAGTAAAGGAGCTGTTACAGTGGAGGATTACTGGACTGAATGTCAATATTATGACATAGTATGAGTGTGTTTCATGTTTAGTAATTGCAATCATTGTTGCTTTTGTTGTGGTCATCCATGTACAATGCTTGGTGTCAGTCTATTTATCTCTTGTAAAAATAAAATACAGTGTATGTGTGTGAAAAAAAAAAGTTCAGAGATATTTTAAAAAAAAAGAAAAGACACATGCACCCCAATGTTCATTGAAGCACTATGTACAGTAGCCAGGTCATGGAAGCAACCCAAATGCCCATCGACAGACGAATGGATAAAGAAGATGTGGTACATATATACAATGGAATATTACTCAGCCATTAAAAGGAACAAAACTGGGTCATTTGTGGAGACGTGGATGGATGTAGAGACTGTCATACTGAGTAAAGTAAGTCAGAAAGGGAAAAACAAATATTGTATATAAGTGCATATATGTGGAACCTAGAAAAATGGTACAGATGAACCTGTTTGCAGGGCCGAAATAAGAGACCGAGATGTAGAGAACAAGCGTATGGACACCAAGGGGGAAAGTGGCGGGAGGGTGGTTGTGTGATTAATTGGGAGATTGGGATTGACATATATACACTAATATGTATAAAATGGATAACTAATAAGAACCTGCTGTATAAAAAACTAAATAAAATAAAATTCAAAAATTCAATAAAAAATATTGATACATCTCAATTACCTATTTTAAAGATTTCCTCATTTTATTGTATAGGATCGCAATATATATTGCTCTATTATAACCTGTTTTTATTTAATAAATGAATATGTAATATAAAAAATAAAAAGATGGTTACAAGATTTATATGATTAAAACTCTAAAACATTAATGGAGGGAATCAAAAAAAAACTAGATAAATGGAGAGACTCACCATGAATTTGGATTGAAACTCTCAATATAATTTCAGATGTTAATTCTTTCCAAATTGACCTATAGATTTAATGCAATACCAATTAAAAATCCCAGCAGGATATCTTTTTTTTTTTTTTTTGATATATACAAGCTGATTCTAAAATTTATATAAAAGATACGGAAACTAAAATGGCTAAAATATTTTTGAAAATGAATCATAAATTTGAAGAAGTCACAAACTACTTGGTTTTAAGTTTTTGTAAAACCAGAGTATTCAAATTAGTGTGACATTAACAAAGTTATACTCACGTGGGCTAGTGAAAAAGAATAGAGTCTGGCAACAAGTATGGTCAGTTGGTATTTAATAAAGTTTCAAAAGCAATTCAGTGGATAAAGGGTAGTCTTTTCAACACATGGTTTTGAAATATCCATGTTTAAAACTATAAAGTTTTTGAATAAAACAAAGGGTATGAGTTCTTAAGCATTGCAGGAAAAGCCTGGTCTATAAAAGAACACACTGATCAGTTGGACTCCATCAAAATTAGAAATGTTTTTTCTGAAAGGTATTGTTAAGAGAATGAAAAGACAAGCTACAGATTGGGAGAAAATACTTGCAAATGACATATCTGGTGAAGGACTTGTATCCAGAATGCATATCTAGAATCCCTTGTTGTCCTTATAATGATTCTCTTCTCAATAGTTACCCTCTACAAACTAAAACTAAATGAGGGTTAAAAAGGACAGATTACAGTATATATATTGTTTTTTTAATTAAAAAAAATTTTTTTAACATCTTTATTAGAGTATAATTGCTTTGCAATGGTGTGTCAGTTTCTGCTTTATAACAAAGTGAATCAGTTATACATATACATACGTCCCCATATCTCTTCCCTCTTGCATCTCCCTCCCTCCCACACTCCCTATCCCACCCCTCTAGGTGGTCACAAAGCACCAAGCTGATCTCCCTGTGCTCTTCGGCTGCTTCTCACTAGCTAGCTATTTTATGTTTGGTAGTGTACGTATGTCCATGCCACTCTCTCACTTTGTCCCAGCTTACCCTTCCCCCTCCCTGTATCCTCAAGTCCATTCTCTAGTAGGTCTGCATCTTTATTCCCATCTTGCACCTAGGTTCTTCTGACCTTTTTTTTTTTTCTTTTTTTTGATCCCATATATATGTGTTAGCATACGGTATTTGTTTTTCTCTTTCTGACTTACTTCACTCTGTATGACAGTCTTTAGGTCTATCCACCTCACTACATATAACTCACTTTTGTTCCTGTTTATGGCTGAGTAATATTCCATTGTATATATGTGCCACATCTTCTTTATCCATTCATCTGTTGATGGACACTTAGGTTGCTTCCATGTCCTGGCTATTTTAAATAGAGCTGCAATGAATATTTAGGTACATGACTCTTTTTGAATTACGGTTTTCTCCAGGTATATGCCCAGGAGTGAGATTGCTGGGTCGTATGGTAGTTTTATTTTTAGTTTTTTAAGGACCCTCCATATTGTTGTCCATAGTGGCTATATCAATTTATATTCCCACCAACAGGGCAAGAGGGTTCCCTTTCTCCACACCCTCTTAAACATTTATTGTTTGTAGATTTTTTGATGATGGCCATTCTGACCAGTGTGAGATGATATCTCATTGTAGTTTTGATTTGCATTTCTCTAATGCTTAATGATGTTGAGCATTCTTTCATGTGTTTGTTGGCAATCTGTATATCTCCTTTGGAGAAATGTCTATTTAGGTGTTCTGCCCATTTCTGGATTGGGTTGTTTGTTTTTTTGATATTGAGCTGCATGAGTTGCTTGGATGTTTTGGAGATTAATCCTTTGTCAGTTTCTTCATTAGCAAATATTTTCTCCCATTCTGAGGGTTGTCTTTTCATCTTTTTTATGGTTTCCTTTGCTGTGCAAAAGCTTTTAAGTTTCATTAGGTTCCATTTGTTTATTTTTCTTTTTATTTCCATTTCTCTAGGAGGTAGGTCAAAAAGGATCTTCCTCTGATTTATGTCATAGAGTGTTCTGCCTATGATTTCCTCTAAGAGTTCAGTGGAGTCTGGCCTTACATTTAGGTCTTTAATCCATTTTGAGTTTAGTTTTGTGTATGGTGTTAGGGATTGTTCTAATTTCATTCTTTTAAATGTAGCTGTCCAGTTTTCCAAGCACCACTTATTGAAGAGAGTGTCTTTTCTCCACTGTATATTCTTGCCTCCTTTATCAAAGATAAGGTGAACATATGAGCGTGGGTTTATCTCTGGGCTTTCCATCCTGTTCCAATGATCTATATTTCTGTTTTTGTGCCAGTACCATACTGTCTTGATTACTGTAGCTTTGTAGTATACTTGGAAGTCAGGGAGCCTGATTCCTCCAGCTCCATTTATCTTTGTCAAGATTGCTCTGGCTATACAAGGTCTTTTGTGTTTCCGTACAAATTGTGAAATTTTTTTGTTCTAGTTCTGTTAAATATGCCAGTGTAGTTTGAAAGTGATTGCACTGAATCTGTATATTGCTTTGGGTAGTAGAGTAATTCTCACAATGTTGATTCTTCCAATCCAAGAACGTGGTATATCTCTCCATCTATTTGTATCATCTTTAATTTCTTTCATCAGTGTCTTATAATTTTCTGTATATAGGTCTTTTTTCTCCTTAGGTAGGTTTATTCCTAGATATTTTATTCTTCTGGTTGCAATGGTAAATGGGTGTGTTTTTTTAATTTCACTTTCAGATTTTTCATCATTAGTGTATAGGAATGCATTACCCAATACATTGATTAGTTCTAGTAGTTTTCTGGTAGCATCTTTAGGATTCTCTATAGTATCTATATAGCATAGTATAGTATAGTATAGTATCTATATAGTATAGTATAGTATAGTATCATGTCATCTGCAAACAGTGACAGCTTTACTTCTTCTTTCCCAATTTGGATTCCTTTTATTTCTTTTGTTTCTCTGATTACTGTGGCTAAAACTTCCAAAACTATGTTGAATAATAGTGGTGAGAGTGGGCAACCTTGTCTTGTTCCTGATCTTAGTGGAAATGGTTTCAGTTTTTCACCATTGAGGATGATGTTGGCTGTGGATTTGTCATATATAGCCTTTATTATGTTGAGGAAAGTTCCCTCTATGCCTACTTTCTGGAGGGTTTTTATCATAAATGGGTGTTGAATTTTGTCAAAAGCGTTCTCTGCATCTATTGAGATGATCATATGGTTTTTCTCCTTCAGTTTGTTAATATGGTGTGTCACATTGATTGATTTGCATATATTGAAGAATGCTTGCATTCCTGGGATAAACCCCACTTGATCATGGTGTATGATCCTTTTAAAGTGTTGTTGGATTCTGTTTGCTAGTATTTTGTTGAGGATTTTTGCATCAATGTTCATCGGTGATATTGGCCTGTAGTTTTCTTTCTTTGTGACATCTTTGTCTGGTTTTGGTACCAGAGTGATGGTGGCCTCGTAGAAGAAGTTTGGGAGTGTTCCTCCCTCTGCTATATTTTGGAAGAATTTGAGAAAGATAGGTGTTAGCTCTTCTCTAAATGTTTGATAGAATTCGCCTGTGAAGCCATCTGGTCCTGGGCTTTTGTTTGTTGGAATATTTTTAATCACAGTTTCAATTTCAGTGCTTGTGATTAGTCTGTTTATATTTTCTTTTTCTTCCTGGTTCAGTCTTGGAAGGTTGTGCATTTCTAAGAATTTGTCCATTTCTTCCAGGGTGTCCATTTTATTGGCATAGAGTTGCTTGTAGTAATCTCTCATGATCCTTTGTATTTCTGCAGTGTCAGTTGTTACTTCTCCATTTTCATTTCTAATTCTATTGATTTGAGTCTTCTCCCTTTTTTTCTTGATGAGTCTGGCTAATGGTTTATCAATTTTGTTTATCTTCTCAAAGAACCAGCTTTTGTTTTATCGATCTTTGCTATTGTTTCCTTTATTTCTTTTTCATTTATTTCTGATCTGACCTTTATGATTTCTTTCCTTCTGCTAACTTTGGGGTTTTTTTGTTCTTCTTTCTCTAATTGCTTTGGGTGTAAGTTTAGGTTGTTTATTTGAGATGTTTTTTGTTTCTTAAGGTAGGCTTTTATAGCTATAAAGTTCCGTCTTAGAACTGCTTTTGCTGCATTCCATAGGTTTTGGGTCATTGTGTTTTCATTGTCATTTGTTTCTAGGTATTTTTTGATTTCCTCTTTGATTTCTTCAGTGCTCTCTTGGATATTAAGTAGTGTCTTGTTCAACCTCCAAGTGTTTGTATTTCTTACAGATTATTTCCTGTAATCGATATCTAGTCTCATAGCATTGTGATCGGAAAAGACACTTGATATGATTTAAATTTCCTTCAATTTACCAAGGCTTGATTTGTGACCCAAGATATGATCTATCCTGGAGAATGTTCCATGAGCACTTGAGAAGAATGTGTATTCTGTTGTTTTTGGATAGAATGTACTATAAATATCAATTAAGTCCATCTTGTTTAATGTATCATCTAAAGCTTGTGTTTCCTTATTTATTTCATTTTGGATGATCTGTCCATTGGTGAAAGTGGGGTGTTAAAGTCCTCTACTATTATTGTGTTACTGTTGATTTCCCCTTTTTTGGCTGTTAGTATTTGTCTTATGTATTGAGGTGTCCCTATGTTGGGTGCATAAATATTTACAATTGTTATACCGTCTTCTTTGATCGATCCCTTGATCATTATATAGTGTCCTTCTTTGTCTCTTGTAATAGTCTTTGTTTTAAAGTCTATTTTTTCTGATATGAGAATTGCTACTCCAGCTCTCTTTTGATTTCCATTTGCATGGAATATCTTTTTCCATCCCTTCACTTTCAGTCTGTATGTGTCCCTAGGGCTGAAGTGGGTCTCTTGTAGACAGCATATATACAGGTCTTGTTTTTGTATCCATTCAGCCAGTCTATGTCTTTTAGTTGGAGCACTTAGTCCATTTACATTTAAGGTAGTTATCAATATGTATGTGCCTATTACCATTTTCTTAATTGTTTTGGGTTTATTATTGTAGGTCTTTTCCTTCTCTTGTGTTTCCTGCCTAGAGAAGCTCCTTTGGCATTTGTTGTAAAGCTGGTTTGGTGGTGCTGAATTCTCTTAGCTTTTACTTGTCTGTAAAGCTTTTAAATTCTCTGTCAAATCGGAATGAGATCCTTGCTGGGTAGAGTAATCTTGTTTGTAGGTTATTCTCTTTCATCACTTTAAATATGTCTTGCCACTCCCTTCTGGCTTGCAGAGTTTCTGCTGCAAGATTAGCTGTTAACCTTATGGGGATTTGCTTATGTGTTACTTGTTTTTCTCTTGCTGCTTTTAATATTTTTTCTTTGTATTTAGTTTTTGATAGTTTGATTAATATGTGTCTTAGCGTGTTTCTCCTTGGATTTATCCTGTATGGGACTCTCTGTGCTTCCAGGACTTGATTAATTATTTCCTTTCCCATATTAGGGAAGTTTTCAACTATAATCTCTTCAAATATTTTCTCAGTCCCTTTCTTTTTCTCTTCTTCCTATGGGACCCCTATAATTAGAATGCTGGTGTGTTTAATGTTGTCCCAGAGGTCTCTGAGACTGTCCTCAGTTCTTTTCATTCTTTTTTCTTTATTCTGCTCTGCAGTAGTTTTTTCCACCATTTTATCTTCCAGGTCGCTTATCCGTTCTTCTGCCTTAGCTATTCTGCTATTAATCCCTTCTAGAGAATTTTTAATTTCATTTATTGTATTGTTCATCTCTGTTTGCTCTTTAGTTCTTCTAGGTCCTCGTTAAAATTTTATTTAATCCATTCTATTTCCAAGATTTGGGATCATCTTTACTGTCATTATTCTGAATTCTTTTTCAGGTAGACTGCCTATTTTCTTTTCATTTGTTAGGTCTGGTGGGTTTTTGCCTTGCTCCTTCATCTGCTGTGTGTTTCTTTGTCTTCTCATTTTGCTTAACTTATTGTGTTTCGGGTCTCCTTTTCACAGGCTGCAGGTTTGTAGTTCCCGTTGTTTTTGGTGTCTTTCCCCAGTGGCTAAGGTTGGTTCAGTGTGTTGTGTAGGCTTCCTGGTGGAGGGGACTAGTGCCTGTGTTCTGGTCGGTGAGGCTGCATCTTGTCTTTCTGGTGGGCAGGTCCACGTCTGGTGGTGTGTTTTGTGATGTCTTTGGCCTTATGATTTTAGGCAGCCTCTGTGCTAATGGATGGGGTTGTGTTCCTGTCTTCCTAGTTGTTTGGCATAGGGTGTCCAGCACTGTAGCTTGCTGGTCGTTGAGTGGAGCTGGGTCTTGGTGTTGAGATGGAGATCTCTGGGAGGTTTTTGCTGTTTGATATTATGTGGAGCTGGGATGTCTCTTGTGGACCAGTGTCCTGAACTTGGCTCTCCCACCTCACAGGCACAGGCCTGACACCTGGCTGGAGCACCAACAGCCTGTCCTCCACACAGCTCTGAATAAAAGGGAAAAAAAAAAAGAAAGAAAGAAGAAGATAAAATAAAATAAAAGTAAAATAAAATAAAGTTATTAAAATAACAAGTAAAAATAATTATTAAAAAAAAGTTTTTTTAAGTAATGAAAAAAAAAAAGGACAGAGAGAACCCTAAGACAAATGGTAAAAGCAAAGCTATACAGACAAAATCACACACAGAAGCATACACATACACACTCACAAAAAGGGAGAAAGGGGAAAAAATATATATGTCATTGTTCACGAAGTCCACCTTTTGAATTTGGGATGATTCGTTGTCTATTCAGGTATTCCACAGATGCAGGTACATCAAGTTGATTGTGGAGCTTTAATCCACTGCTCCTGAGGCTGCTTGGAGAAATTTCCCTTTCTCTTCTTTGTTTGCACAGCTCCTGTGGTTCAGCTTTGGATTTGGACACGCCTCTGCGTGTAGGTCGCCTGAGGGCGTCTGTTATTCGCTCAGACAGGACGGGGTTAAAGGAGCAGCTGCTGCGGGGGCTCTGGCTCACTCAGGTCGGGGGGAGGGAGCGGTACGGAGGAGGCGGGGCGAGCCTGCGGCGTCAGAGGCGTCGTGACGTTGCAGCAGCCTGAGGCGCGCCGTGCGTTCTCCCGGGGAAGTTGTCCCCGGATCACAGGACCCTGGCAGTGGCAGGCTGCACAGTCTCCCGGGAGGGGCAGTGTGGAGAGTGACCTGTGCTTGCACACAGGCTTCTTGGTGGTGGCAGCAGCAGCCTTAGCGTCTCACGCCCGTCTCTGGGGTCTGCGCTGATGGCCGCGGCTCACGCCCTTCTCTGGAGCTCGTTTAGGCGGCGCTCTGAATCCCCTCTCCTCGCGCACCAGGAAACAATGGTCTCTTGCCTCTTTGGCAGCTGCAGACCTTTTCCTGGGCTCCCTCCTGGCTAGCTGTGGTGCACTAGCCTCTTCAGGCTGTGTTCACGCCGCCAACCCCAGTCCTCTCCCTGCGATCCGACCAAAGCCCGAGCCTCAGCTCCCAGCCCCGCCCGCCCCGGCGGGGGAGCAGACAAGCCTCTCAGGCTGGTGAGTGCTGGTCAGCACCGATCCTCTGTGCAGGAATCTCTCCGCTTTGCCCTCCGCACCCCTGTGGCTGCGCTCTCCTCCATGGCTCTGACGCTTCCCCCCTCCGCCACCCGCAGTCTCTGCCCGCGCAGGGTCTTCCTAGTGTGTGGAAACCTTTCCTCCTTCACGGCTCCCTCCCACTGGTGCAGGTCCTGTCCCTATTCTTTTGTCTCTGTTTTTTCTTTTTTCTTTTGCCCTACCCAGGTATGTGGGGAATTTCTTGCTTTTTGGGAGGTCTGAGGTCTTCTGCCAGCGTTCAGTATGTGTTCTGTAGGAGTTGTTCCACACGTAGATGTATTTCTGATGTATTTTTGGGGAGGAAGGTGATCTCCATGTCTTACTCTTCCACCATCTTGAAGCTCCTCCTTATATATTGTTATATGATCTGATACACAAATACAGCAAGAAAAATTGGGGGGTGGGAAAAAATATAGAGATTTAAAAATTTAGCTGTTTTCAGTAATCATAATTGATGATGGTATTGTTGTTATTATTGTTATTCTGAGACTTTTGTAATAATTATGAGATGTTCTAATTCTAATTCTGTGTTTTTGAGAACCAGGATTCTTGGTTTAGAATAAAGGAGATACAAATGCAATATAAATATATATATATTTACCCTCTGCATATGTTAAGCAGAAAAAGGCAGCATTGCCGTCTGGTTTGGGGACTCCCCCATTTACCTTTTCTTCCTTTGGATTCCAGGTCACGTGGACTTCATCCTTCTCCTTTGAAAGCATGCAGTGCTCCTGTTGGGATTGTAAAATGTATTATCTTGAATAAAATGAACCAAAACTAGTGATGACCCAAAACCAAAAGAAACACATGATGATCAATCCAGAATCAATTTGAGAGACCTGAAGAGGAAAATATGAGAGAACAATGTATTTTCTTAACATTTGACATGTACCCTAATCATTTTAAAATTCTCTTAATTGTTCATTTTTATGAATCATCCTAAAATCCACAGAAACTTGTCTTGAAGTTGTTTTTTATTGTGTTAAATATAATGAATGACTTAAAAGGAACCACCAGATGACTAACAATATTCCTATTCCTATTATTTAATGACTATTGTTGGGGAAATGCGTAGGAAATCTTCCCTTATAATGGTGAAAACTGTGCTTGGCAAAGCAGAATTCCTGGGACTCTAGTGGGAGAAAAATCTTAAATTGGATGTGAATGAATAGATAGATGGATGTTCAAAATGACAGGATAGGTTGTGAGAGGATAAATGACTCAAGGATACAGCCACAGTAATGTTTAAAATCATCTAAAAATCTGCTTCATAGAAAAATCAGCTGTCTTTGTGATGGCAAGGACATTTCCGGGTTTATGCCAGCCTACTCTATTTCAATGTTGATATGCCTTTTTTCTAATGCATGAGCTGATGTAAAGTAAATGTTACTAGTTTACAGAAGATAAGTGACCGAGGAAAAAAGAAACACATCCAAGAGAAAGACATCTACTCCCTAATCCTAATTCTTCTCGACATCTAAAATTTTAATTTATTTGATAGGGTCTTGCTCCATAATATATGAATTATAGGAAAAGGTTTTATATTCATTTATCCTGATTTGCTGTGAAAAGTTATTTATTCTTTTGTTCTAAATTAATTTTCAGTTTGCCCTATTCACTCTCAAAGATGCCCTGTTTTGGACAGTAAATGATGCCTTTACCTGAATTATGAACTCCTCCTGTTCTAATCTTGCAGGGATTTTTGTCCAGGATCCTTTAACCCTGTTGTGTCTAGACTTCAAGAGCACAATCCATCCCAGTTCTTTGATAACATCTTTCCTAATGATCAGGAGACGGCAACTGCTCCTGACTCAGGGAGTCAGTCTCATTGACTCATAGTAATTAAGAGCATGGACTTTTAAGGGGAAATGTCAGGGCTGAAGACCTACTTTGTCATTCATCTGCTGTATAACCTTGGACAAATTATTAACATCCATGTGTCTCATTTTCCTTATCTGTAAAAGGGTGTAATAACAGTACCTGCCTTATGGGCTCACTCTGAAGATTAAATGAGTTAACGTATGCAAATCACTTTAAAATAATGGGTGCATATTAAGCAGAATATTAAATGGTATTACCTTAAATGAAATCCTCTTACCTAGCTTCATCTTGTGGAAACAAACTTTCAGAGTCTTTCCTTTTTCTTCACATCATCATGAAGAAGTAATTACTAACTTACTTGCTACATAAATGAGAGAGGTTTTCCTCTCTCATATATGTAACACCTTAATTTCTCTAACTCAGAGTCAAATTTTCTTTTTGTTTGTTTACTTTTCTATGCATTATTATTTACATCTAATATATTTCTGTGTTTTTCTAGACTTTCCAATAATAATTGAATATCTTCTGGATGTTACTCTTACAGGTCAAAATCCTGTGTGTCTTAAAAGAACATGACAAAATGTGATAGAATTCATGGAAAACACATTCATATTCCTAAGTTTATTAAAAAGTTTAATGTGTATAATACCATATTTGAATTTCAAAAAATTATTCTGTGTTTATAAAGTAACAGAAATGACTAGTATGTGGAATGTACATGTACAGATTGAAGCTACATAGAAAGAAGATATCTCTAAGAGCCGAAAGTATCAAAGATGTACTGATCTTATCAGTAACAAATTTCCCAGCATGAGATATATTCAAATATATACTGATCAAGGGTAATCTTTTGGCCAGTGTGTGGAGAGGAAGAATGGACCGGATGGGTAGTTGGGTCAATCAATAATCTTTGTCCCTCTTTCTGTGAGATTTTCAAATTTCTAATACAAATAAATGCATTTTAAATTAATTAATTAATTTATTTATTTTTGGATGTGTTGGGTCTTCATTGGGGTGCGCAGGCTTCAGTAGTTGTGGCTCATGGGCTCTAGAGTGTAGGCTCAGTAGTTGTGGCACACAGGCTTAGTTGCTCCATGGCATGTGGGATCTTCCCAGACCAGGTATGGAACCCAAGTTCCCTGCGTTGGCAGGCAGATTCTTAACCACTGAGCCACCAGGAAGTCCCATAAATGCATTTCTGGAAAATTTACTTACTAAAGAATTTGTGGCTAAGCATTTTGCAGAGTGAAAAACATAATTTCAATTGAAACACTTATGTATGTTTCAAATCAATTTTTAAAATTCGGCTTTTGGTTTTCAACTTCCTTAGACTAGAGTTTGAACTGTACGCATGTTCCTTTTAATCTTAACAGTCAACTCATATCCTGTCCTTCTGCCTTGCTCTCCCAAGGAGGAATCTGTAATCAGAATCACATTGAAGGGCACGGTTCTGCTTTGATTTGTATGTAATCCTTGTTTTTTCTTTATACATAACTTGAAAGGAATTGTTAATTATTGATGAGCTACAGAGCAGACTAGATGGTTATTTTGGGTTGGAGTGGTCCAAAGACCAAGTGTCAGGCAGAGGTGATTAATCCTCATCCGTTCCTGAGTCACATGGGGTAACCTGCTTGTCTGAAAGACGTTAACGATCAGGGCTGCTTGCCTCTGTGTAGGAAGCTCCACCACAACAGTCTGAATGAAGCCTGTCTGATCCTGGGATAACTTTTCAAGTGGGCTACTCTCCTCTGTGGGAGTAATTGGGCCCCAGTTAAGTGAAATTAAAGTCTGGCTCTCTGTGGAAATAGACCACCGCTGTTGCAGGCATTGTCAAGACTGATGTGTACGTCCTTGACTCTTCCACCCCCTGAGTGATCCATGCCTGCTAAGAAGTGGAAAATACAATCAAAAATGATAAACTCAAAAGGCAGAGTCTTAAAAGAAACCTCTTCCTTTTCTTCACTAGTCACAATTTCTGAGAGATCCCAGGAGACTTTTCTAAAAAGACAAGGAAATAAGATAGGCTATGGATTTGTTCCTGACAGCTGGGGGCTGTCTCATTGGGCCAGGAAAGCAGGAGGAAAGAGGTAATTGAAAGAATCAGGCAGATGTGTTTACCAGACTGATCCATGTGAGAGAAGGGATTTTGGGGAAGAGAGAGCAATAGCCTTGGGATGAGCGGCCTGACGGCCACAGGTGATTGATGGGCTGGAAGAGCACTGAAGGGCCCTCCAAAACATGCATAGTACGTTGTGTTAAAGTGACATGAAAACCTGTGTAACCAGTCACCATTCTTGAAGACAGTTTAGCAATTACAACCACCAGTTAGTAACCCATGTATGTCTAGTTCAGATCTCTTTTCTCAGGCTCAGTCCCATATAGCAAACTTCAATTACGAATCTCTACCTGGAGGCTCCATAAGCACCTCAATTTTCCCATGGCCAAATCTGTACTCAACATCATTTTCCCCAGCATGCCCACTCCATCCCAAAACTTTCATCCTTTTTCATCATTGGTGAATCAACCCAACCCCTTCAATCAAGCAGGAATCTTATGCATTATTTTTTAGACCTTTTTTTATTATATAAAGTTTTCTTTTCTATAACTGAAACCGAGTTTCCCTACTGAGTTTATGATTAACCTCTCTATCCAATATATTTTCCCCCTGTCTTGTCCTGCCCTGTTCCCCTCAGGACTGAGGAGTAACCAAGAAAATAGGGGATTGAAACCCAGCAGGACACTTGGGGAACTCTCTTGAGTATATGAGCCCCTCTCTCCTGTGGGATCTTCCCAGACCAGGTATGGAACCCGTGTCCCCTGCGTTGGCAGGCGGATTCTTAACCACTCTTGAAGTAAAAGACTTTGCTTTAGTCCCTTATGCCTCCCCTGAGTCTCAGAAAGGCTGGCTCAAGGGTCGATGATTAGAAGAATGTCAACATGTAGAAACAAAGAATAGCAGTTGGGCCAATGGAACTGGTAACAACGTAAACAATGGATGAGCCATATAGCTGAGTCACAGAACTTTAGCACCTCCCTGAAGGACATAGTTAACAGTGTCTGATACGCAGTCTTAAGTTGTTTTTACAGAAACCAGACTCCCATCAGATGAAAACTGCTGACTCCAAGCATGTAGACCACAGACCAGTTGGAGCCAGGAGTCTGATGATATTCGAAACTTCACCTTGATGCCAGCCAACCCAAGAAGTGAGCATGCGCTGATCACACACCCTGAAGCCCTCTCCCTCACATTGCTTTTAAAATCCCTTCCCTGAAAGCCATTGGGGAGCTTGTGTCTTTGAGCATGAGCTGCCCGTTCTCCCTGCTTGGCACCTGCAACGCATGCTATACTTTCCTTCAAAACCCAGTGGAAGTAGATTGGCTTTACCGCACATCAAGAGAGCAGACCAGAGTCCAGGTTCAATAACATAACCAAGAAACTATTAGGTCCTGTCAAGGCTCTTCCTGTCTGCCTCCTCTCTCTCTATCCTCACCTCTGCTGTGTTGATTCAGGTCTGAAAAATTGTCCAGCTGGACTGTGGCAATTCACCTCCACCTCCACTCTCAAAAGATATCCTTCTAAATGTGAAGGTAATTGCATGATCCCAATTCTTTGCATTCTGCAGTGATGCTGCTTGCCCAGAGGGAAGCAGTCAACATTTTAAAGAATGACATCCATTCTCTTTCTGATTATACCTCTCCCTATTTCTCCCACCTTACCTCCTGCTAGACACCTATCGTGCATTTTCTGCAGCTTCTGTATTGTAGCAAATAGGGTGTTTCTAAACATGCCATGTTCTTTCAGCCTCTGAACTTTGATGGGATTTCCTTTTCTTTACCTTTACTGTGCACTTCTCATCTTCAGTGTCTGTAAACTCTTCCCTAATTTTGCAGTTTGTAGCAATCTCCCTCTTCACAACCTCCCAGCACTTCTGTGATTGTAACCACACTTTTTTTAAAACATAAATTTATTTATTGATTGACTTTATTTTTGGCTACGTTGGGTCTTCATTGTTGCACCGCCTTTCTCTAGTTGCGGTGAGTGGGGGCTACTCTTTGTTGTGGTGTGCGGGCTTCTCACTGTGGTGGCTTCTCTTGTTGTGGAGCATGGGCTCTAGGCACGCGGGCTTCAGTAGTTGCAGCATGCAGGCTCAGTAGCTGTGGCACACGGGCTTAGTTGCTCCACGGCATGTGGGATCTTCCTGGACCAGGGCTCGAACCCGTGTCCCCTGCATTGGCAGGCAGATTCCTAACCACTGTGCTACCAGGGATACCCTGTAACCACACTTTAACAAGGCATTGCCTACTTGTCTAGTTTTCTATTCGTCTGTACACTTTTGAAAGGAGGGACTATGTCTTCTTCATCTGTTAAGTCCTAGTTCCTGGCATAGAACTTAATATGTAATAAAACTTCAATAAATAACTAGGCAATTAAGTTGATGAATCAGTTATTATTATTTAAGTGGTAAATGTTATATGTTGTTGGCTTAGTTTTTGAGTGTAGGATAGAATCTGTAACCACACTGAGAGTCACCTCCTTTACATGCTCTCTGGGTGGGAGAGAAGAGTGTGAAAGCACAGGATTCTCGGGCTTACCTCCTTGGCTGGTGAAAACCCAGCGAGGACCCCTGGGAACAGAGACTGAGCAGCTTTGCTTTTGCACCTCAGGAGAGATGGGGAGGAGAAACGGTGCTGTTAGTTCTAATTAACTGATTAGTGGCAAGATGCCCAACATGTCTTAATCCATAGAATGGTGGGCATGTTGCTTTTAGAAATATTCCCTGAAGGATTATCAGTTGCAAAATAGATGCTATTTCTTAGGCTACCTAAGACCAGAAGACCTGGACAGGGGAAACTTTCAGCCTATGAGAAGGAGACTCTCAGATGAGGAGATGATATTGTCAGAACATTTCCAGGAGCAGGAAAGAGATGATCCCACTACAGTTTGGATTGGAAGTGTTCCCCTGCTAGAGTTGCTTATTAGTTAAGATAAGTCTACCAAAAAGAAAAAACTCAAAAATACTGAATATATATTTTTAAAAACATATCTTTTATGTGTTTGAAACTGGCTGATAAAACTATAATCTATTTTTTAAACATAAATGTCTTCTAGGGACTTCCCTGGTGGTCCAGTGGTTAAGACCCTGTGCTTCCAATGCAGGGAGAGTGGGTTCCATGCCTGTCTGGGGAACTAAGATCTCACATGCCTTCTATATTTTTACAATAGACCAAGGTATTTGTAAAAGTGCAGAAACTAGATGCTTTATCTCAGTTTTCAATTAAATATGACATCACCAAACATTAGAATGAAGCACTGGTAGAGTGGCATAAAGCACAAGGAGGAAACTTGGCATGGCTTTGTTTGCTCTCTTTGACACTTACTAACCCTTTAATCATAGGGCAGTAATTTAACTTCTCAGATGTTTCCTCATCAGGATAGATTGAGGATTAAACCGATGAGTGGATATGTAGGTCATATAATCCAGTTCCTGGATTACAGCAGGAAGTCAATAAGCGGGATTTCTTGCTTTTGTTATTTTTATTTCCCCCCCATTCATTTAAATACATTTTGAGCAACTTTCTAAGAGCCACAGGCTGGGGTAGGTTAGGGGGTTTAAAGACAACTCAGCTGTTCATTGTCATGCAAGGACTCACAGCCTGAGGTATGAAGGGAATGGCTATGGAGATGAAAACTCTTCAGGGTAGAATGAAGGTATATGGGGGGTATGCAAGGTCACCCACACTGACCTTCTTTTTAAAGTAAGAAGTATTTAATCTTTGGAGAAGAAAGGAAGGATGCCATGGCAGAAGAACCGGTTGAAATAAGGTCTCAGTCATAGTGTGCTTGAAGACTATAAGCTTTCAGAACGAGAGAATCCTGAAACCAAAGATACATGGGGAGGGAGAGACAGGTGCAGGGAACTCACGAAGGAGAGTGGACCCACGAACTCAGGACGTTTTATTGGAGAATCTGTTTTGATAAAAATCTTGTTTATTTATTCATACAATTTAAAATTTATATAGCTTGTTTAGTAATTAATTTAAAATTATTCATGCACACAATGGTAATTTATTATGCGATTTGTCAAAATAAAACAAAAAAGCATTTTCAAAAAATAGTGAAATGAACAATATTCAATATACTTTTAAATCTATTATACTTACTAATTGTACAAGATCCTTTATTTCTCGTATTATCATTATTGTTATTACATCCTAACACAGCATGATTGAACATACCTCATTATATTTTAATATCTTTCTTTAACACTTTGTGAGGCAGCAAATTAAAGGTTTGGTTCTAAGTTTGCTTTATTCCACTGATTAAAATTGGTGGCTGTCATCAGAAGAAGAAACTTCACGAAGTTATGCAGCTATAAATGAAAGGCATGCATGATGGAATTGCTACCAAATTTAAATTTTAACATGCACATTATATTTGTTTTTGCAAACTGTTGCATATCTTTCTCTTTACTGGTTCTTAACTCCAAAAAGAAAATCTGGTACTTCCAAAGACATTTTAAATCTCATTCACCAAGTGTGCAAACTTTTAATAAAATGTAATAGTGCATTATTATGATGATGATGCTACTTCATTGCAAACTAATCAAAATGGTTTATTTTTAAAAATGTTTTAACAAAAATATTGATAAAAATATTTTATTATTTTTTTAATTAGGAGCATTTTCAACAAGTTAGCAAATGATGTTTCCAAGTTACTTAGTGTGAAACTATCAGAAATTTTGTGGTTTCACATGTCATTTTTGGCAACAAAATCACATACAATGAAAACACTTCCAAATAACTATTTTCAAAATGCAGTTTGTTTCTCACATTTTTCATAACTTGAAGATACATATTAAAATGATTTTTTTTAAATTTAAAAATAGCCAGTAGATATCATGTGACTAATTGGTTTCATATCATAGCTGAAATAGTGAGCTTACTCAGAATAAAAACAGGGTTCAATGAAAGGGAAATTAACTCATCTTTATATTCAATAATTCTCCCAAGGACTTTGTCATGAAGAAAGCTTTGAGCCTTTGCAGGGTTAAAATAAAATATCTGCATGACCTTCTCCCATTGCATTTCAATGTAAAATTAAAATGGCGATATCTTAAGAAGCATTGATTTTATTAAAGTAATATTTTGCACTATGTTGTGCTCTCCTGGTGGCTTCTAGCTGCCTACATAAATACTGTCCCTGATGTGACACAGTCTAACCTGCTGCTCACTTAAATTTGTGCTGTTCTCTTAGGGTAAAGATTGAGATTAATATCCAAGACCCTATAGGAGTTTGTTAATTGCATTTATGTGACTGAGTTCTAATCAGTGAATCTGCCCAGAAACAGCCCGTTTTACTTCCAGTAACCTCTTAGTCTCAGTGCTCTTCTTACTTCTGTGCCAAGCACAGCAAAATTGTAAACTGCACACTGATAATGGGGGTGTCAAAAAATGATGGACTCCTGGTACCCTGAATCCCCAAGTGGAAGAACAACCACTGGACAGGAAAATCTTCCTTGGCAGTTAAGTGAGTTAGAGACTTATTTTGTGTTTTACCATTTGTGATAGAACCCCTTCAAATGATGTCCACATTCCAACCCTCGAAACCTGTGAATATGTTAGGTTATATGACAATGGAGAATAAAGGTTTCAGATGAAATTAAGATTCCTAATTAAGTGACCTTGAGATAAAGAGTTTATCCTGAATTATCCAACTGGGCCCAGTGTAATCACAAGAGTTCTATAGTGAAAGAGTAGAGTATGTCAGAGTGATTCACTGTAAGATTATCCAATTGGCCATTGTGGACTTTGAAGAGGGAAAGAGGCCACAAGCCAAAAAATGTTGGCAGCTTCTCAAAGCCAGAAAAAACAAGAAAACTGACTCTCGCCTGGAGCCTTGAGAAGGAACACGATCCTGCTGAAACTTTGATTTTAGCCCACTGAGATGCATTTTGTTCTTCTGATCTCCAGAACTGTAAACTAAAAAGTTTGTGTTGTTTTAAATAGCCAAGTCTGTGATAATTTGTTAGGACAGCAATAGGAATCTGATATAACCACTCACATTGCACCTACCTTCACCTGCTTTGTACACCATTGGATCTGGGGGTTCATTTGATACCATAGCTAAATTGCAAAATAATACTTGTGGTGTGTTTGAAACATCGTCTTAGCAAATGGGCACTGGGCATTGAGGTTAACTGTTATCCTAATTTGGAACCCCAAGACTCATGGTGTGAAGTGAAGGCATATTTGGTTCAATGTTGCCTAAAATAATATGACAGGTTAACCATACACCTGATAGACTTATGGCTTTCAGTGAAGTGGTTGGAAAGATCCAGATGGTTAGTGTGTTTTGACTATTATTGGGTTCCTTCAGTAGGGAATATAAGAAAAAAATGTTTAGACTAAAATGGATGGCTTCCCAAGTCAAGATGGAAGGAGATAGAAAGTTCAGAGGTCAAGAAGCTATAGGTTGGAAAACCTGACTCCTTCTGGAAACCTAAGTAGTAAGGTGTCATCCAAGAAGGGTGTTAATGACAGAAGAAAAAGTTGGTTGAAAAACCTGAACTCAAACTGGTGGCAAGCACTGAAGTAGGGATATTCTGTTCCTTCAGGTCTATTTTACATGGCCTTGATGTAGATGTCAGTAAGCTGGGAGAGAGATGGAGAGAGAGAGAGAGAGAAAGCCTGAGACAAGACCTCAGGAATATGTGTTCACCCTGTGAGAAGGGATGGGAAGACAAATGAGAAGAGGAAGGCTAGATCTCAAATTGCAATTCAACAACAGAAAGATAAAACCCCCTATTTAAAAACAGGAAAAGGATTTGAATAGACTTTTCTCCAAAGAAGATATACAAATGGTCAACAAGCACATGAAAAGATGCTAAACACCATTAGTATCAGGGAAATGCGAACCAAACCGTGGTGAGATACCACATCACAGCCACTAAGTTGTCCATAATAAAAACAAACGAGTAAATGAAAAACCCAGAAACAACATGTGTTGGTGAGAATATGGAGAAATTGAAACCCATGTATATTGCTAGTGGGAATGTAAAATAGTTCAGCCACTGTGGAAAACAGTTTGGCCCTCCCTCAAAAATTAAACATGGAATAACCATGTGACCCAGGAATTCTGCACTTACATATATAACCAAAAGAACTGAAAAGAGGTGTTAAAACAAATACTTGTTCATGAATATTTATAGCAGCACTATTTACAATAGCCAAAATGTAGAAACAACTCAGATATCCATCGAGGGATTAATGGATATACAAATTCTTGTATGTCCATTACATGGAATATTATTCAGCCATAAAAGGTACTAACACAAGCTATAACATAAATGAACCTTGAAAACACTGTTGAGTGAAAAATGGCCAACACAAAAGGTCACATGTTGTATGACTTCATTTATATGAAATATATAGGATAAATAAATTTACCAAAACAGAAAGTAGATTGATGATTTCCAGGTATTGCAGAGAGGAAGGAATGGGGAGTAACTGCTTAGTGGTACAGGATTTTATTCTGTGGTGATAAAAATGGTTTGGAATAAGATACAGGTTGTGGTTGCACAACATTGTGAATGTATTTAGTGCCACTCATATATGAATATGTGAATTCACCTCAATAAAATAAAGTTGTATATGTATGATATGTATGTGCTAGTGTGTATGTTATTTTTTTTTAAAGTATAAAATATATCTGGTTCTTGGGAAAAATAAACAAAATAATCAAAGCACTATCTAAAATAATTTTAATAAGTGAAAGTGGCTATTAACCAAATAAATGCAAAAATAAGAAATAAATGAGAAATACATTTCAAAACAAAGACATTGAAAAAAATTTATGCAAAGAAGTTAGAAGACATAAATGACATAACAGATTTTCCTAAATGGCATGTAGGAAAATATGAAAACACAGATGTTATCACAGCTAACAAAATATGATTTGTCTAATCGGAACCCAGTAGAGATAGAAAACTTAAGTATCAGAGAAGAATAAAACCAAAAGTTAAGAGATAAACATGAGGGACTTCTCTGGTGGTCCAATGGTTAAGAATCTGTCTTGCAATGCAGGGAATGCCAGTTTGATCCCTGGTCAGGGAACTAAGATCCCATATGCCTTGGGGCAGCTAAGCCTGTGGGCTGCAACTACTGAGCCTGTGTGCCACAACTACAGAGCCCACACACTCTGGGGCCTGCACGCCACAACTAGAGAGAAGCCCACACACCGCAATGAAGAGCGCATGCACCACAATGAAAGATCCTGTGTGCTGCAACTAAGACCTGATGCAGCCAATAAATAAATATATTTTTCAAAAAGAGATAAACATGAGCAAAACTATTGTTAGTTATGGAAAAAGAAATGTAAGAAGTCACCAGAGAACAGTCTTAAATTGCAGAATCTGTTTCTGCCGCCTTGGCTTCTATTCTCCTTCCATCTATTTTCATGTAAAATTATTTCATTGAAATCTTAATTTATTCTTATAATAGGCACCATTTGTATCTGTAATAAAGCTTGTTTGTCAGAGGCAGACTTCTTGGCATTTATGTTTTTAAGTTTTCCCATGGTTGCAACAGATCTAGAATAAAAAAACTAAAATGCACTTCAATTCAATCAATGTAGTTGTTAAAAATTACACTGATATATTCAGGGTCCATAGGATCATGGTTATCATACTTAAGTGCGAACATCCTTTTATGGGGCAGCCAATTTAAGTCATTCTGAGTTGTTGACTTTAGTTGATGGGAAGAGGATGAAATATGATGGAAGTTTCAAAAAGTTTACAATGAACAATTTGGAGGAAATAGCATCATGATATCAGAACACTTTCTTAAGGTTTTATAAAGCAAACCAGCTCTGTTCATTCTACCTTGGGGCCAAATGTTCCCTGGGACTGGGGATTCAGTCACTGATACAGCTGGCACTGCCCATCCTTACAACACAGATCTTCTGTATTAAGGTGAAGACAGTGAATTCAAAACAACTAAAAACACACTGGCTAAGAATACAAAGGAAACATGAAATAACTGGTCAAATCTCCCTAATAAATGTAATGAGATAGCATCAAGCATATTGATCATGGCAGTCCAGAAGGCAAGACCAGCTATATAATTTGAAAAATAAAATTGTGGGACCCTCATGCAAAAATAATTAGGATTTTAAAAATTGTATTGGAGTATAATTTATTTACAATGTTGTGTTTAATTTCTGCTGTACAGCAAAGTGACAAAATTATACATATATATTATTTTTCATATTCTTTTCCATTATGGTTTATCACAGAATATTGAATATAGTTTCCTGTGCTATACAGTAGGACCTTGTTGTTTAAGGAATTTTAAGATGGTAACAACAGAGTATTCAACCAAAGGTAAGCACTTCTGAGGCCAGAGTCCTGCATGATTGCAGAGAGCCACGTCAATGAAGTCAACAGGTTGTATCCTAGGGAACGGTCATATTTTAAGTTATCTTTTTATTTGATCATTCACCTTTTCACTTATTCATCTAAAGCTAGTATATGAGTGAAGAAAATGGCTAAGGTTCTGCTCTTGTGGAGCTTACACTGTGTATAAAATCAGATAAAACAAAGATGTCATATGTCAGGTGATAATAAGGGCTGTTATGAAAATCAAGTAGTGTGAGGGTATAGAGATTGATGCTGGTTTATTTTGGAAACTGTATTCAAGAAAGTTCTCTCTGATACTTAGATCTGGGTAGAGACATAAATGAAAGGACGGGTCAAGCCAGATGGCTGTCTGTAGGAAGAGGAGTCCCGGTAGAGGGAAAAGCAGGTTCAGCATTTCTGGGCTGTGTCCTTTTTTCGATGTCTCAACAATGGCAAGGAGTCATGTGACCAACTGAGAACACAGCAGGGGGTGAGAGCAAAGGGGTAATAGCAGAGGGGTGGGTATTAGAGGCCATATGGGGTTTGGATTTTAATTTTTTAAATTTTCTTTTTATTTTAAATGAAAATTGTATATATATATATATATATATATATATATATATATATATATATATATATATATATATATATATATATATGGGCTTTACATCATGATGTCTTGATATACATATACAAAGTGAAATAATTACTACAGTCAAGCTAATTAACATATCCATTTCCTCACATATTTACCCTTTCTTTTTTGTGGAGAGAGCACCTGAGATCTACACTCTTAGCAAATTTCCAGCATAAAACACAATACTATTATCCATAGTCACCATGCTGTACCTTAGATTTCTAGAAGGTATTCATCCTACATAACTGCAACTTTGTACCTTTGACAAACATCTCCCCAATCTTCCCCCTCCCCAAACCAGTCCCCGGTAACTAACATTCTAGCTATGAATTTGACCTTTGTTGCTTCCATATATAAATGAGATCATACAGTGTTTTTCTTTCTATCTGGTTTATTTCACTGAGCATAATTTCCACCAGGTTCATCCATGTGTTGCAAATATCAGGATCTCCTTTTCACTAAAGCTGATAAAATACTATCATATATATAATTCTCTTTTTTATGTTTCTTTTTTTATTGGAGTATAGTTGATTTACAATATATGTAATATATAGGATAAAATACATCTATATATAATTTTCTTTTTTCCTTTTTATATCTTTCTCTTTTTTATTGGAGTACAGTTAATTTACAGTATTCTGTTTGTTTCAGGTGTACAACAGTTTTTAAAATTTTTTTTTTTATTGTGGCAAGTCACAGAATATAAAACATACTATTTTAACCATATTTAACTGTACAGTTCAGTGGCACTAAGTACATTCACGTTGTTGTGCAACTCTCACCACCATCCCTCTCCTGAATTTTTCACCTTCCTAAACTGAAACTCTATCCCCTTTAAACACTAACTCTCCATTCCCCCTCACCATCCCCCCACCCACCGGCCCCTTGGCATCTACCAATGTACTTTCTGACTATGAATTTGACTATTCTACGTACCTTGTGTAAGTGGAATCAATCAGTATTTGTCTGCACCTAATGTATATTGGAATGCATTTTTAAGGTTAACTTAATATATGTCCTGCAAACAGATTGTACCTTCTTTTTTTTCCCCCAAAAAAAGACAGGCCTTCCCCAGCCATCCACTTCATACATAGTAGTGTGTATATGTCAGTCCCAATCTCCCAATCCATCCCACTCTCCCCTGGCTGTGTGGGCCCAGGTGGGCTGAGCGCTGCCCCCTCCAAAGCCTCCTCTGACTGTGCTGGCTCCTGCAGACACACCTGTGGAAACCTGTGCCCCAGCCACCCTGCGCGGACACCTGTGCTCTGGGCCAGCTTCAGAAGCAGATGCTGGTGAGAGGAACACATGCAGAGGTGGGGCTGAAACCTACCTAGAGGTCTTGGAGGCCTTCCTGGGGGAGGCAGGGGTTGGATGTGGCTCACTATGAGGGCAAGGACACTGATAGCAGAGGCACCATGTAACTTTATTTTAAAAATTTTTATTTATTTATTTTCAATCTATCTATCTATTTATTTATTTATTTTGCTGTTGTGTTTTGTTTTGTGGCTGTTGTTTCATTTTTATTTTTTCTAATATATTTTTTATTTTCCTAATTTTATTTTATTTTTTATTCTTTGTTATTGTTCTGCTCTTTTTTGTTTGTTGTCTATTTTGGGGGTTGTTTTGTTTTGTTTTGTTGTTTTGGTTGGTTTTGGTTTGTTTGTTTTCTTTTGCCATGCCACACAGCTTGTGGGATCTTGGTTCCCAGGCCGGTGGTCGGGCCTGAGCTCCTGTGGTGGTAGTGCCAAGCCTAAGCTGCTAGACGAACAGAGAACTTCAGGCCCCAGGGAATATTAATCAGTGTGAACTTTCCTGGAGGTCCTCATCTTGGCACCAAGACCCAGCTTCACCCAACTGCCTGCAAACTCCAGTGCTGGACGCCTCAGGCCAAACAACCAGCAAGACAGGAACACAGCCCCACCCATCAACAAAAATGAGATGACAGAGAAATATGTTACAGATGAAAGAGCAAGGTAAAAACCTATAAGACCAAATAAATGAAGAGGAAATAAGCAATCTTCCTGAAAAGGAATTCAGAGTAATGATAGTAAAGATGGTCCAAAATCTTGGAAATAGAATGGAGGCACAGATCGAGAAAATACAAGACATGTTTAACAAAGACCTAGAAGAACTAAAGAAAAACAAAGTGATGAACAACACAATAACTGAAATGAAAAATACACTAGAAGGAATCAATAGTAGAATAATTGAGGCAGAAGAACGAATAGGTAAGCTGGAAGAGAGAATGGTGGAAATAACTGGTGAGGAGCAGAATAAAGAAAAAAAGGATGAAAAGAGTTGAGGACAGTCTCAGAGACTTCTGGGACAACATTAAATGCACCAACATTCGAATTATAGGCATCCCAGAAGAAGAAGAGCATGAGAAAGGGTCTGAGAAAATATTTGAAGAGATTATAGTCAAAAATTTCCCTAACATGGGAAAAGAAATAGCCACCCAAGTCCAGGAAGCACTGAGAGTCCCATACAGGATAAAACCAAGGAGAAACATGCTGAGATACATATTAATCAAACTAACAAAAATTAAATTCAAAGGAAAAATATTAAAAGCAGCAAGGGAAAAGCAACGAAAAACATACAAGGGACTCCCCATATAGTTATCAGCTGAATTTTAAGCAGAGGCTCTGCAGACCAGAAGGGAGTGGCAGGACATATTTGAAGTGATGAAAGGGAAAAACCTTCAACCAAGATTACTCTACCCAGTGAGGATCTTATTCAGATTCGATGGAGAAATCAAAAGCTTTACAGACAAGCAAAAGCTAAGAGAATTCAGCACCACCAAACCAACTTTACAACAAATGTTAAAGGAACTTCTCTAGGTGGGAAACACAAGAGAAAAAAAGACCTACAAAAACAAACCCAAAATTATTAAGAAAATGGTAATAGGAACATACATATCAATAATTACCTTAAATGTAAATGGATTAAATGCTCCAACCAAAAGACACAGACTGGTTGAATGGATACAAAACAAGACCCATATATATGCTGTCTACTAGAGACCCACTTCAGACCTAGGGACACATACAGACTGAAAGTGAGGGGTTGGAAAAAGATATTCCATGCAAGTGGAAATCAAAAGAAAGCTGGAGTAGCAATACATATCAGACAAAATAGACTTTAAAATAAAGACTATTACAAGAGACAAGGAAGGACACTACATATAGTCAAGGGATCAATCCAAGAAGAAGATATAACAAATATAAATATCTATGCACCCAAAGTAGAAGCACCTCAATACATAAGGCAGATGCTAACAGCCATAAAAGGGGAAATCAACAGTAACACAATAATAGTGAGGGCCTTTAACACCTCACTTACACCAATGGACAGATCATCTAGACAGAAAATTAATAAGAAAACACAAGCTTTAAATGACAGATTAGACCAGATAGACTTAATTGATATTTATAGGACATTCCATCCAAAAGCAGCAGAATACTTTCTTCTCAAGTGCACACGGAACATTCTCCAGGATAGGTCACATTTTGGGTCACAGATCAAGCCTCAGTAAATTTAAGAAAATTGAAATCACATGAAGCATCTTTTCCAACCACAACGTTATGAGATTAGAAATTAATTTCAGGAAAAAACTGTAAAAAACACAAACACATGGAGACTAAACAATATGCTACTGACTCTGTTTTTGCAGATTATACTCCATTAACATTTTCCCATTCATCTGTCAATGGGCACACAGGCTGTGTCCATATCTTGGCTATTATGAATAATGCTGCAATAAAATTCAACAGGATTTTCTGATTATTTGCATGTAGCATATAAAAATAAGTCAGGAAGTCTGAATTATTTCAGACTGATAGGATGGCATTGCCTTTTACAGAAATGGATCATATGGTCTTCCAAAGAGTAGGTCATAGGAGAAAAAACAATCATGAATCTTGTTTTGGATAAGTTGGTTTTGAGATGTCTCTTAAACCTACAAATGGAAATGTAATAGATAGATTTAGAAATATGAATTTTAAATTGGGGAATGCCTTTGTGACAGATGAGGACCTGTGAGAGAGTTGAGGGCACAGCTATTGAAGAGGTAACAAGGCACTGGCTACAGCTAAGAAGAGCAGGAGGGAGGAGGACTCAATCCTGCAAAATACACATTCTTGGGCATCCACTGATGAAGTCAGTCAGCAAGGAAATTGAGAAGAAATGTCTAGTAAAATAGGAGGAAAATCAAAACAGTGGTGTCCCAGTTGTCAATTGAAGAAAATATTTCAGTAGGAAAAACTGACCAACTGTGTCAAATATTGCTGGCTGGTCAGATGAGATGAGGACTAAGATATCTTCATTTTGTTTTGCAACATGAAGCTCACAGGTGAACTTGACTGATGATTCAGATTTAGGTAGTGAGGTAAAAGCAGATGACATTTCACCATGGAGAACAAAGAGAGGCCAACTGGAATAAGCAGAAAATAAAGTGTATAGATTTATAATGTGTAATCTCATGGAACAAAGTTGAGAAAATTAGCAATGGAAAGTGTGCACCCCACTGAAAGAATTATTAAGATGACATAGTTACGAATGAGCATACATTTGGATCATGTTGGATGATTTAAGTGTATTATCTCACTTACCTGCCCAGGAAGAAGTTAGGCCATCATAACACATGACCACATTTTAATATAAGCATTTGTTTGCAAGAATCATATCTTCATGATTATTTACATAATCAATTATGTCCACTGAATTTGGAATATTTCAGGAAAAAAAGAATTAAGAAACTGGAATTATGGATGAGAGAAATAAGATATAGTGGGGAGACATGTATGAAAAAAAGAGACCTTAAAATGCAATCTTGGGAGTCACCTGCCTTTATCTTAGGGGAGAAATCCACTGGGATAGGGGAGAGAGGGCTGGGAGCATGGCAGTAGTCTATACCTTCCTCATACATGAGATATGGGTTGAGCAGGGTTATAGTATTAACTCAATAGCACATGAGAAGTTTAAACAGAGATTATCCAAGTGCTGAGATTATTCTGTCTTTGGAACTAATCACGGTATAGAAAAATAAAAATGAGTGAACCGGGTGACTGTTGGAACCAGAAAAATTGCTAGTTTTACAGCTATGGGTGGAAACATTTCAATGTGGAATACTTTTCCATTGCATTCCTGATGGTTCTTTTAGTTGAATATTTTATACAGCAGCTAGGCACAATCTATTAGCAACTGGCAACATGGAATTGCCAGCAAATTATCACTAGTCTACTACTGGTCAGGGCAGCTACTAGAATCCAGTCCAAACAAGTAACAGGAAATGAACAACCCAGAACAAAATCTTTAATGATTTCAGAGAATCACTTCAGGTTTCCAGATTACTGGTCCCTATAGCAAGAGTAAACTGCCTGTTTCTACTTGAGTTCTGATCCTTCGATTTCACTTTTAGGAAACAATAACAAAAAATCTCCACATTCAGCTCATGGTTCTTGGGGTGAGGGCAAGAGGATAACCGAATGAGGGAAAACAAATTCTATTTGATTATCTGAGGTTTAAAAACTTGAAATATAAATAATGTTGCTTATGCTCTATAAATTTCTAACTCTTCACAGAAAAATTTTCAGTGTGACATTTTTGTTTAGGCACCAAAGGGAGACCAACCTGTGATGCTGAGTCTACCGGGATTTGGTTTGCAATTGCTACAGAAATAGATCTCGGACCCACTGAGTTGATCTTGGTCCCCACACTTTCTTTGCCCACACTGTCTTCCATGGCCCATATCCTTCCCACCCCTTTGTGTTGTGCAATCTGGAACTCCTATGTTACAGTAAACACATTGTTCTATATGACTGATTCTTCAGGGCAACGCTCCCAGGGAGCCATTCAGCCTGGGGAAGGAGGAGGGGTTAGAGTTACAATCATATGTGCTCTGAACCCCCCCTACGTGGTGTCTCCCCCATCTTCCCACACTTCCTGCACACCCACCCTTGACACTGCCCGCTCTGTTGACCCTGTGACTGTCCGCAGGGTAGATAAATGGTTGATACCCATCACTAAATCTTCCAACTCTCCACAGTTGACTTCATGTGTATACCCAGATCATTTATTTTGATCACTGATGCATCCTTATTGCCTAGTATAGTACCTGGCCCATGGGAGGCAGTGTAAAAATACTTGTCAGAAAATGGATGGGCAAATAAATCAATGAGTATGTTTTCTTAAAGGGTAAAACAAGATATTGTGCCAGGACTTGTGCATACACAACAGATAAACATTTTAAAAGAACAGCTCAAGAGAACAACTCTCTCTGATATGTCAAGGATTATCGCAATTCTACTCCCATGGGAGTGTGCTGATTCGTGTGAATGCAGAAAATAAATTAGAAGAGCTGCTCCAGTGAACAGAACTAGGAACAAGAGATGGAAAATGTAGGGAGACAATTTGCAATTTGACATAAGAAAGATCATTGTAACCATGAACAATCTTTTTTTGATATAGAGAGAAATGACTTGGGCTGAGAATCAAATATATCAAATTTCATAATAATTTGATACCAGGTCTTCAGGATGCAGAGACTTTTCTCCCAACATTTTTACTTCCAGGAAATTGTCCTTCAAGCTGCAGAGGCCTTAAAAAGCTGTGAGGAGTGGAGCTGGCTAATGACTTGCAAATACACCAGGCCAGGTCCACACTCTATAGAGCAGATGCCAGGCTATTTCAGATCTGCCTTCAAGATATTCCTCCCTCCAACACTCTCACTTTGAATCACATCCTGTCATATCTCTAATCTTAATAGGACTTACTTGATAAAAAACTTAAAGAAAAAAAAAAAAAAGGCTAAGTTCAAATAACTTTTATGAGGTCTGAGGAAGGTTTTGTGAAGTACCAGTTCCTAACATGACCAGAATGAGCTCTGGGTGGAGACACAGTGGGGAAGCTTAGGCTTTCAGAAGGCAGTTTTGAAAGAATTTGGTAGCTGAAAGTGGTTAAGGAAGAAATCTATTAAAGATGGAGAAGAGAGTAATTTCTCCTTTATGAATTTGCCTGGGTCCTACTCAGCAAAAGAGTGCTGAGGCCACCCACATCAAGACATGTCATAAGTTGGAAGAGATCTTCAGTTCATCTAAACTATACTCTGTATTTTATAAATGAGCATATTCAGCCATCAAATACATACCTTAAATTTACCTGACAGTTATGTGAATCCCAAGTCACCTGATATATTTGCTCAATTATTGCACACTGGTTTTGTATATAAGGCCATTGACTCAGTTTCCAGTTATGTTCTAGATATTTGAGTTAATTAGTCTGCATTGGATAAATTTCATCAAAATATTCAAAGTGGCAACATGATTTTTTCCAGTCTCATTGAGATATAATTGACATACAACATCATATTAATTTTAGGTGTATAACATAATAATTTGATATATGTGTATATTACAAAATGATTACAAGTTTAGTTAACATCCGTCACCTCATATAGTTTTTTCTTGCAAGGAGAACTTTTAAGATTTACTCTCTTAGCAAGTTTCAAATATACGATAGAGTATTTTTAGTTATAGTCACCATGCTGTACATTACATTCCCAGAACTTATTTATCACATCACTGGAAGTTTGTACTTTTGACCACCTCCACCCATTTTGCCCACCCTCCACTCCCTGCTTCTGGCAACCACCAATCTATGAATCTATGTGTCTATGAATTTGGTATCTTTGAATTTCATGTATAAGTGAGATCATACAGTATTTATCTTTTTCTGTCTGACTTGTTTCACTTAGCCTAATGCTCATGAGGTCCATCCATGTTGTCCCAAATGTCAGGATTTCCTTCTCTTTATGGCTGAATAATGTTCCATTGTGTATATATATCACATTTACTTTATCTATTCTTCCATCGATGACCACTTAGGTTTTTCCATGTCTTGGCTATTGTATATGATGCTGCAATGAACATGGGGGTGCAAATATCTTTCAAAAGAGTGATTTTGTTTCCTTTGTATATATGCTCAGAAGTAGGATTGCTGGACCATATGGTAGTTCTATTTTTAATATTTTGAGGAACCACCACACTATTTTCCACAGTGGCTGCACCAATTTACATTATCACCAGCAGTTCACAAACATTCCCTTTTCTCCACATCCTCATCAACATTTGTTAGCTCTTGTCTTTTTCATGATAGCCATTCCAACAGGTAAAGTAGTGATCTTACTAGAGTTTCAGACATAAATATTTTGGATGCGCAATCTATCCTTTTTTTTTTTTTTTTAACATCTGTATTGGAGTATAATTGCTTTACAGTGGTGTGTTAGTTTCTGCTTTATAACAAAGTGAATCAGCTATACATATACATATATCCCCATATCTCTTCCCAGTTATTCTCATAACTCATAGATCTTGAATATACTGAAGAAAAAGAATCACTTCATGTAAAGGTAGGAAAATTTTAAATATTAATGACCGTACATGGCTGCCTTTACCCCTGGAGTAACATGGACCAAATGAAACCTGTAATAAATGTATAATTGTCATGGCTCATGACTATTTTCTGAGGGCCTTTTCCTTGGCATTGATTGAACATCTCCAAGTGTGCAGAACATTTTGCTTGATGATTTGAGTGTTTTATCCCTTGATTCCCATGTCAAGCCTATAAGGTAAGTGTTAACCCTTATATTCTAAATGAGGTGCCCAATGCTCAGAAAGAACAGCGTCACTTACAGATAGGTGTATCTGACGTTACTCACTGCTCTCTACTGTGACATTTCGGTGGTAATTTGTACTCTTCATGGGTGAGTCGTGAGATGATCCCGCATCCCTGGGTGCCTGCCCCGGTCCTCCCCTGGGTCTGAGTGGTGCAGTCTCGGAAGTTTTCCACTTGTTTGCTGCTAATTGTAGACCAGCAAAGACCAGCCATGTTCAGAAAAGTCTTTGGGGATCTTTACATCCTGCCTTGCTTGCAGTCACTCAGCTCTCTTCCTGTGCAGAAAGCAGAGAGGTGCTGTGGACCAAGCATTTTTACTTTAAATGCTCAAAGAGAGAGTCGTGAAAAAGAAAATGAAAAGGAGTGAGGATTCTGGAATTCTGAGAAGAGATGATGCCTGTGGTTGGGAGTAATTTATCACTCATCTTTCCTTCTTCTTTTTCTTTTTTTCTAATTATTCCTGGCTTATCATAAAGGACACAAAGCTGTATGGAGCTCTCATGCCCTCCCAGGCTCACCACCCTCTCAGCATCTACATGTGGTCCCCAACACAGAAGCTCTCTGAACCCATCCTTCAGGGTTTTTATAGAGGTTCCATTATGTAGGCATGATTGATCATTGGTGATTCAATGGTCAGTGATCTGAGACAATGATGAGGGTCTGGACTCAGTCTCCAGACCCTCTCCCCTCCCCGGAGTTTGAGAGTTGAAAGTTCCAACCTCTAGACATGCTTGGTCTTTCTGAAAACCCCCATTCTGACACTATCTAGAGACCCCACCCACCAGCCATCTTGTAACATACAAAGGAATCACTCAGGAGATTCCAAGGATTTGGAGTCTCTTGAGTCAGAAACTGGGACACTCCCCTAAACTCCCTCTCCTTTGTCCTCTCTCACCCTCTCTACTCTTCCCTTCACTCTCCTTTCTCTGGCACTTCCCTTTTCCTACTGATATTCTACTCTAGGTCCCTTGTTGGAGGAGGGCATCAAAAAGATGTGATGGTCAGTTGACCCTCCAGCTAGACCAGGGCAATTGAATGCTCCTCACCCCTCCCCTGTCCTTGGAAGGTGCGACATGCTTGCCTTTCCCAGGGTAGAAGCCCCCCGAGGACACAGCCTTGAAATAGTAAAGTGTTGAGGCAGCTTGGATGGTACGTGTGACTGAACCCAGGTAAGGCCTCCATATAAACCTTTAAGATTCTGGAGGGCAGGTGCCGAGATCTACTCATCTTGAGGTGCCCAAGACAATCCTCATTAAGTAAGTTCCCTGCTTATTGAACCTGCCACCTGTCCATCAGGAGAGTCTGCCTCTTTCTTCGGTCCCTCCCTGCCCCCTGAGTATGGGGACCAGTTTCAGATCTCACCTGGGAAGCTCCCAAGCAGATTGCAAAGCAACACCCCTGCCTCTCCTTTTCATCTCTCTGTCTGTCCCATCCCCATTGTCACTGGCTCTGAGTTACCTGTCTTTTATGTTCCCTGTAGCCACTGCATCCCACCCCAGCAGGCGCCTTTAGGAAAGCTGGATCCAGCACCAGACCCTGCCTCCTGGCATGCATCTTTAGCATTCAGTTTCCTGCTTCAAGCTCAGCTCTGCATGTTAAGTATGGCTTGAACTTTTCCCCTCTTTTCAAAAACGTTGTTTCTTCCAAATGCTCATGAGCACTTCTAACTACTTTCAGTATGTTTTGATTTGCCAGCTGTTTCTTCCTGGCACTCATCTAAGACTCCAGCCATCTGTTCGCCAAGTTGAAAAAGGGAACATAGAAATATGCTTTTCCTGCAGCAACACACACGCTCTGACCTCTCTTTCTAACCTTGCTCTCAAATCCAGTCACTATGGGATGCACAGTGTGTCTCTATGTAGCCTCTGCAAAATGGCAAAGCCTAATAGCAGTTGGTTCCCAAGTGAAAAAAAAAAAAAAATACAAAGAAGCCACCCTGTATAGCAAAGATAGGGGAAGCAGGAAATAACTGAACAATTATTAGGTACATGGAAAGTACTGGGAGAGAGAAATTTGCCTAGCAACTCCCAGAACTGTTATTAATTCCATGTCTCTGGGGTTCTGATTTGGGGTGTGGAGAAGGATTAGAGGAGAAGATTTTTAAAGTCATTTCAGGACTCAGATAGCTATAAAGGAAAGTCCATGTGTCTTGAAGGCCTAGACTTAAATTTTTCTGTGACTTAATCTTTCTCTCTCTCTTTTTTTTAATGGATTAAATTTGGTTTTATTGTTGATTTTTTTTTTAATTGAAGTATAGTTGATTTACAATATTGTGCTAGTTTCAGGTGTACAGCAAAGTGGTTCAGTTATACACACATACACACACACATATAAATATGTATATAATTGTATTCTGTTTTTATTTTCCAATTCTTTTCCATTATAGTTTATTATAAGACATTAAATATAGTTCCTGACTTAATCTTTCTTATTATCATTTTTTTCACCTACAAAAGAGAGACAACAATGTTCATGTCAAACTTGATATGTGAATTCAGGGAGAAAATACTTAAGTAATACTTGGCTGATGATATGAGACTCTGTTAGGTCTATGGGCTCCAGAAAGGCCAATTTCTCAAATCAGAAAGAAGGTTCAGAGAAGATTTTTAAGGTTATGAAATACTCAAGTGTACTGAACCCAGTTCTCCAGGGCCTACTTTCAGTTTTCCTGGAATGCAGGGTCTCTTTGGGAATCACTGACGTTCAGAGACGTACCTGTCTAATGGGCTGAACCTTCAGGCCTTCAGCTCAGATGAGTGGTTCTACTGCAAACTGAAACCTGGAGACGGCAGCAAATCTTCACATTCCTTGCTACTATTCTAGTATGGACTCAGGGTAACCAATTGTCTTATTCTGGGCCCTGTGCTCTGGAAGGCCCAGCTCTGCCTGCCTCTAGCTGGAAACTCCCTTCCCCCCACCTCCTTCTGGATCACCCTCTGGGAACCTGAGACCCTGGCCTTTCCTGCAATAATAGGCCCTCACTCTCTTCCAGGGTTCCTGCAGTGGGCAGATGTGATGGTGTGAGTGCTCTTTTTTAAAAACTTTTTATTTTATATTAGAGTATAGTTGACTAACAATGTTGTGTTAGTTTCAGGTGTACAACAAAGTGATTCAATTATACATATACATATATTTATTCTTTTTCAGATTCTTTTCCCACTTAGGTTATTACAGAATACTGAGCATAGTTTCCTGTGCTACACAGTACGTACTTGTAGGTTATTGACTTTAAATATACTAGTGTGTATATGTCAATCCCAAATTCCCAATTCATCCCTCTCACCTTTCCCCTTTAGTGGCCATAAGTTTGTTTTCTAAGTCTGTGAGTCTGTTTCTGTTTCGTAACTAAGTTCCTTTGTATCATTTTTTTTAGACTATGCATATAAGCAATATTATATGATATTTGTCTTCCATTGTCTGACTTTCTTCACTTAGTATAATAATCTCCAGGTCCATCCATGTTGAAATAATGCAAATGGCATTATTTCATTCTTTTTTTATGGCTGAGTAATATTCCATTGTATATATGTACCACATCTTCTTTGTCCATTCCTCGATAGACATTTAGGTTGCTTCCATGTCCTGGCTATTGTAAACAGCTTTGCAATGAACACTGGGGTGCATGTACCCTTTCTATCCATGGTTAGATCCTAGGAGGTGTGGGGTGTATTTGGAGCTTTGGCACAAAGGCTAGTGTGTCTAAACACATGAATACAACCCCCTACATGGAACAGCAAAGAGCTAAGATGAGAAAGAAGGGCATGGGCTGGGTACCTCCACTTGATCTTATTTAAAAACTCATAGATGATGTTGGGGATGGGGATCATGGTCCAGGCCACTGTGATCCCCAGATACACCATGTTCCTAACAAAAACCAATTTTCCTTGTTTCCTGTCAGTCCATTCTCTTTATAGAAACCAGAATGATCTCTTAAAAGGAAAATCAAATCAATTCAAAGTTGCCTTAGAATCCTCAATGATTCCTCTGCAGTGAGAAGGCAAGTCCCGCTCCTCACTACTGTGCAGGGCCCATGACCACACCTACCCACCTGCCTCACCTCCGGTGCCATCCTTCCCACCTTCCCTGACTCCCTGCTTCACCCCTAGCCCCTCTGCTATTGCCACATCTCCTTACATACATTATGGGGCATTGACTTCAATTCCTCAGGTCATCTTCTCAGATAAATCTTCTGTTCTCCTCCCAAGCTTTCACCAGTCCCTCTTCTTACCAGTATTCATGTTTTGGAAAACTTTTAAAACATTGTATCATCTATGTCTGTGTTTGCATGTTTATCTCTGTTGCCCGTATCGTAGCTGAGCAGTGCTCTGGGTGCCTTGTGAACCGTCTTGCCCACATCTTCTCCAACTGTGTCCAGCTGATAGTGGGTGTCACTTGAATCACTGGCTTGAGGATCTCATGGACACCAGACATGCGAGGGAAGAAATGAGGGCTTCAGGGCAGAGCTCAGGCGCAGCTCGGATGTCAGAGGGCATGGAGCGATGGTTCTGCTCTTCCCTTGAGGCTGCTCTTGCCCCTCCACCAATGTGCACACACTCCCAGAGCATTTCAGTGAAATCTGGGGAGGACCAGCAGGCTGTGGTATAAAGACAAAAGCCGTATCAGCAGGTGTTGGGAAAGGCAGTCATGCCCAGCTTGTCACCCCTTGTGTGGTTCCATAGGAGTGGCCTTGGGCCAGGGATGTTTCCTTGTAAAGAGGTAAAGGAGCCACACATCCCGAGCTGGGGATGTTGCTGTGTTTGGGAACATGTTTTCCTGGTCTGGCTTGATGTATGAGCTTTGCTTTGCTTGAGCACGTGCATCAGTGGCCCTGGCCAACCCTGCTGCTAGGTCCACACCCCCAGGGAGGGCAGCACAAAGCGGGTGCGTTCGCTGACACTGCCCGGGTTGTGCAGACTGCGGACCCAGTGGGGATCTGCCCCTGGGGACCCGGTGGACTGCGGAGGCTGAATCTCCTGCACTCTTTCTCCTCTCGCTATAAAGATACACCGCTTGAGCCTATGGTATGTCTATTCTTGGTGACCTCCAAACCTGCACTGGTCTCGTCCCAGGGAGGAACCTATCTGCCTTTTTACCTTAGCCACAGTCATGCTGGATTCTGCCCTGAGGCACAGCCTGACCACACTGTGAACAGAGAAACCCTAGCAACTCAGAAGCACGACAGTGGGGCCCCTTCTGGAAGAGCAGGTCAGGAGGGAGAGCTGGAGCCCCGCAGAAGAAAACTGCAGGAAAGAACCCACGGGCAGCCTGTGGTGCCTCCCTGGGGAAGCTGACCCTGGGACGGGCAGAGATGGGTGAACTGTGAAGACAAGTCAGGCCCAAGGATCAGAAGAATGTGGGCCTTGCACCATTTTATGTGGTGCAAATCTTTTTCCAGTTTTTGTTTGTCTGTTTGTTTAAGACTTTATTTTAGAGCAGTTTTAGGTTCACTACAACATTCAGAGAAAGGAGCAGAGATTTCCCACATATCCCTTGCCCCTACTCATGTAGAGTTTCGCCCATTATTAGCATTATTTACCAGAACAGTGCATTTTTTACCAAGGATGAACCTCCATTGACACATCACAGTCACCCTTGGTGGTATACAGATGTGGACAAACGTATAATAACATCATACAGAATATTTTCACTGTGCTATGTCTATTCATCTCCTCACCCCACCCCACCTCATCCCACTCCTAGCAACCACTGATCCTTTTACTGTCTTCGTAGTTTTGCCTTTTCTGGAATGTCATACAGTTGGAATTACAAACTGTATAGCCTTTTCAGATTGGCTTCTTTCACTTAGTACGATAATATGCACTTAAGGTTCCTCTATGTTTTTTCATGGCTTGATAGCTCTTTCCTTTTTAGCACTGAAAAATATTCTGTTGTCTGGATGTACCACAGTTTATTCATCCATTTACCAGTTGAAGGCCATCTTGGATGTTTCCACATTTTGACAATTAAGAATAAAGCTCCTGTTAAGAGGTACAAATTATTATGTATAAAATAAGCTATAGGATATATTGTACAACATAGGGAATATAGCCAATATTTTATAATAACTATTTATGGAGTATACCCTTTAAAAATTGTGAATCTCTATGTTGAACACCTGTAACATATAAACTTACAGTACACCAACTATATCTCAATTTAAAAAAATAAAAAAAATGTACATTATAAAAAAGAATAAAGCTGCTATAAACATCCATGTGCAGGGTTTTGTGTGGATATAAGTTTTCAACTCCTTTGGGTAAATACCAAAGAACTTGATTGTTAGATCATATGGTGAGAGCATGTCAAGTTTTGTAGGAAACTACCCTCCAAAGTGGCTGTATCATTTTACACTCCCGCTGGTTTGCATTACAACCCAGCAATGAAGGAGCATTCCTGCTGCTTCCACATACTTACTGGCACTTGGTATTGCCAGCATTCCAGATTTTGGCCACTCCAGTAGGTGTATAATGGTATCTCACTGTGGTTTTAGTCTGTATTTCCCTGATGACATATCATGTGGAACACTTTTCATAGGCTTATTTGCCATCTGTATATTTTCTTTGGTGAGGAGTCTGTTAAGGTCTTCAGTCCTTTTTGAATCTGGTTTTTGTTTTCTTATTGTTGCATTTTAAGAGTTCTTTATGTATTTTGGATAATGGTCTTTTATGTGTTTTGTCAATATTTTCTCCCAGTCTGTGGCTTGTCTTCTAATTCTCTTGATACTGTCTTTCACAGAGTAGAAGGTTTGAGTTTTAATAAGTCCAGCTTATTAACTATTTATTTCATGGCTCATATCTTTGGCATTGTATCTAAAAAGGCATCACCATAACCAACGTTGTCTAAATGTTCTCCTGTGTTATCTTTTAAGAGTTTTATAGCCTTTCACTTAAAATTTAGGTCTATGATCTATTCTGAGTTAATTTTTATTTATTTCCCTGTACTTATTCAGTTGTTCCAGCACCATTTGCTGAAGAGATGATTTTTGCTTCATTTTGTTGCCTTTGCTCCTTGACAAAGATCAGTTGACCATATTTATGTGGATCTATTTCTGGGCTCTCTCTTCCTTTCCATTGATCTATTTGTCTATTCTTTCACCAATATCATGCTGTCTTGATTAGTGTAACTTTACACTGAGTCTGGAAGTCAGATAGTGTCAGACCTACAACTTTGTTCTTCTTCAATATTATGTTGACTTTTCTGGGTTTCTTTTTTTAACTTAAAAGAGTATTTATTTGGGCTTCCCTGGTGGCGCAGTGGTTGAGAATCTGCCTGCCAATGCAGGGGACACGGGTTCGAGCCCTGGTCTGGGAAGATCCCGCATGCCGCGGAGCGACTAGGCCCGTGAGCCACAATTACTGAGCCTGCGCCTCTGGAGCCTGTGCACCGCAACAAGAGAGGCCGCGATAGTGAGAGGCCTACGCACCGCGATGAAGAGTGGCCCTCACTTGCTGCAACTAGAGAAAGCTCTCGCACAGAATCAAAGACCCAACACAGCCATAAATAAAAAAATAAATAAAAATAAATAAATAAATAAATTTAAAAAAGAGTATTTATTTAAAAATAAATATAAAATTGCATATTTTATATGCAATTGCATGCATATTGCAATAGATTTCTGTAAATATTCACATCTAGTTTTTTACAGTATGGTAATCCATAAGGAGCTGAACTAGGATGGAGATTTTCATTTAACAATTTTTTAATTCTTTACCTTTATTATGTTTTAAACTACTTTATTGAGGTATGATTGATATACAAAAGAAAAAATACTGGACTCTCCCTGTTGCCCCTGAAAGCATGTACAAGTAAAATTTAGATCCTAAATGGTATTCCCATAGCCCATTTAAATAGTCCTGGAAATTTTTAGCAATATCTGGAAGTGAGATTCAGGGGGAAATTTGCATGTAATGGTAGTCAGAGGTGAAGCATGATATTTGGAAGATTAATATAAATTGTTCACATTTACAGTCCTATGCAAATGAATCCTGGGATATACTGACCACTTCTGTCAATATTTGTGTTTGTTTAAAATATGGTCTGCTTGGGATGAGACTCACCAGTGGCCACTTACAATAAATGGACTTAGTCCAGCTCCCACATTACTCCTATTGCACGGAGGGAAGACCCAGCATCCTTAATAAATACTGAATGCTTCATTTCTCTACTATATTAGAAATGTCTCAAAGTCTGTTCAGACACTGAGGTGTTCCCCAAAAGCTGGGCATAATTCTGAGTTCTCCAGGGGTCATAAGGGGAGGCTTAGCCAAGTCCTAGAAAGAGCATGGCCAGCTTATCGACCAAAAGTCCTCAAGGGACTAGTAGGCCCTCCATATATGTGGTTACTAGGGTTGCTGACATAGGAGATTAGGTCTTTGTATGTCTTATGCACACAGACCTCAAATTTATTGCTGTCTTAAACTCATGACTGCTAGAGCGTGCACACTCCAGCTCTGTTGTCTGAGCCGCTTTGCCTCTCCTTCCAATATCAACAAGCCAGACTTGTCATCCAAATATTTCAGAAAATGAACTCTGCAGCTCTAACTTCTGCTCCAGAAGATTAGATGGAAGGATACAATTGAACATCAAAATGAAACAACAGTGTGAAAAGTGGGTAGACTTTCATTTAGTGCAGGCTTTGCTGGCGTTTACATTGTCACTCAGTCTGATCTGCAAGGAAGAAACAGCATAAAAATTCTTCTTCAGGGGACACAGGGTGGTCAGACCCCTCCAACCTTATCTTAATGAAGGGTTATATTTGGATTGGTTTGCAGGATACCTAAAATATCCCTACCTCCACCTACGATATTAGAATACCAGCATTAGGATACACAGTCAAGGAGCATATGGTCGTATGGGCTCAAGGATGCAGGAAGACTCATGTGCTCCTTACAGAGGACCTGTATCTCTGTTCAAGGGTTCCCCTTGACAAACAAGTCTGGAACATAGTGGAATTCAGTAAACACTTGTTTTCTTTTCCTGTAATTCTTATCTTCTTTGAATGACAAAAAGGATGCTGAGTTCATACATGCAAAAATACAAGATAAATATCTTCCCAGAACTTCTCTATGCCTATTATGGACTGATTTATTTATTTCCTTGCAATATAATTACCTTTATTCCAGCTGAACCATGAATTACAAGAGTTGGAATATTTGCTTTGTCATCAGTAATTCATTTTCATTCCTGAGTACTTAAAGTTTGAGCTAAAATAGAATAGTTACACACACTGAAACCATGCTTTATAAGAAGACTGATTCCTCATATTCTTAAATTCACCCAGAGAAATCATGCACTACTTAATTCCTGCAGCGCTTGAATGCTATTTAAGAAAAAAAGAGGAAAATAAATCAGAGAGCATTACCCTTGATTTCAAAGACATCTGGAAGGCTCTGAGTGTGCTGCTTTGTTTAAGCCAGCAAGTGACAAAAGCTGCTAGCGGTGTGATGTTGATGAAAAGACAGGTCCCAGCCTCAGATTCTGCAAACCTGAAGGTTTCCCATATTCCTTTTCCAGAAGGAATATTTCCTCCTGGCTAAGGAAGCATTCCCAAGTGAATCCATCTTCTCCAAAAGTTAGTCTGGGACTGATAATGTGGTTTGTTTCCAGATAAAAAGATTGCTTGTCTATTTTAATAACTTTAGATAAGCATTCCCCATCACTCCACATATTTTCTTCTTATCAAACCAGATCTCCATAACCTCTGTAGAAGTTTTATACTAACAATAAATTCTACAATGACACACTTTTGCTTGTGGTATTAATAATTTGACAGCAAAAGAGGGGATCAAATTAATACCTGTAATGAATCAGTTTACTGTAGGTGATTAATAAAGGGACTGAAACTCAAATATCCAAAACATGACATTTGAAATACCATCATTTTATCCTTTGGGAAAAAGTAGCTACCATGACTTAATATGTTTATTATTAGAATAATAAGTGAATTTTCTAAGTGAGCTTAATGCCTCATTAATTCTCCTGACAAATGCTATATTTTGTGATATGTACTGCTAATAAGTATTGATATATCTAAGAAGCTTAAAGCTGAAGGGACCTTGGAGTGAACTGAATTGTGCAAGGGTTTTCCAGGGTAGCTCTTTCCTATTTTAGAATTTGTAATCCTCACATTTTAGAATTTGAACACTCATTGTCTGAACTCCAAGTCTGCCGTGGGGTGGGTTTGGGGATGTGGGCTGTGCTCTGCCCCAGTGTGGAGGAGTATTTTACTACTGACAATACGTATAATGACAGGTGCATGGTGACCATCAAAACAGATTAACTTTTGGTTAGTTTTATTATTGTTGCTGGATTCCCACAGTCAAGGCATTGCTTATAGCCTGAATCAGGATGGCCCGTTCCCACAGACATCACCCCCACCCCACTGAGGATGCCATCACTGTGCTCAAATCCCAAACTCCAAAGTGACTCCAGGGTTTGGGAAAAGGGTAGTGATCAAGACACTTTCTCCTTTATTTAAAACCATAATCTGAGAGTTCCCTGGTGGCCTAGTGGTTAGGATTCTGGGCTTTCACTGCTGTGGCCCAGGTTCAATCCCTGGTGGGGGAACTGAGATCCTACAAGCTGTTCAGCAAGGCCAAAAATAAACAAACAAATATGATTTTTCAGCCTCAACCAGCTTTTCTGATTCCTGGATAGGGAAGAAATATGTCTTAACTTTGAGACAACCGATGATAGATTTAACAGAGCAATATCTCATTTATCTGGTAAATGAATTTTCTCTCTCCCTGCTTATAAGTTTAAACAAAAAAACAATGTGTTCTTCTAACCATTAAAAAAAAAAAAAAAAGTGGCTATGAGCAGAGTTGTATTCACCACATGACATGATCACTTTCGTTTTAAAATTTTGTGAAGATGTATTTACTCTCATCTGAGCAATGTGGAAGCCACTGGCAGAAAATGAATTTAAATGAGATAATGCATTTTTTAAAGCTCTACATAAACTTTAAAATGTTCCATAAAGTGCTAGGGTTAAAAAGTGAGCCTCTCAGCCCTAATTTTTCCCACAACTCTAGCAAACCTAGGTATTGTGAAGGGACTTTGTTCTGACTATTCTGTGAGTTGGGAAATCCTGTGGGGTTTAGACACGAACATAGGGAGAAGGTGCTGAGCCCGTGTGATTTTATTCTTCTCTTCTATTCTCTCTTACTCACTGTTTTCCCTTTTTCTTTTAATCTTCCTTTTAATATATTAATTCATGCACTTATTTTTCTGGCAGACATGTTGTAAAATCACCTACTATGTTGCTGGCACAGTGGCTCAAGGGGCATGCCAGGATTGGATCAGATAACCTTTGGTGACATCTGGACAAACACTAAAGAGAACATTTTGGTTTAAAAAGCTGAGTTTCACTGACTTCCTCATTATTTAAGATCTCTACACTCATAAAGAGCCCTTCACGCTATCGCCTTGCTGTCCACAACACTCCAGGCTTTTGAACTCAGTGCTTCAACACCCGTTATCAAAATTTCCATCCTCAGTATAATGATATTCTCCAACTAAATTCATTCTTACTTAAGATATTAAGGAGATTAATTTACAATGCTATCTTTATATTAATTGCGGAGAATAATGTGAGATTTATCTTTGAACACTTAAAGTTAAGTATATTTTTCCTTTTAGTTTATTTACATAAAAATAAAAATATTTTAATGTTATTCTTTTTTATTATTATTGAAGTGTAGTTGACTTACAATATTATATTAGTTTCAGGTATGCAAGATAGTGATTCAATATTTTTATAGCTTATATTCCATATAAAGTTATTATAAAATATTGGCTATATTCCCTGTGTTGTACATTACATCCTTGTAACTTATGTATTTTAAACATAGTAGATTGTGTCTCTTAATCCCCTTCAGTTATATTTCTCCTCCCGCCCATCCCTCTCCCCACTGGTAACCACTAATTTGTTCTCTGTATCTGTGAGTCTGTTTCTATTTTGTTATATTTGTTTGTTTGTTTTACTTTTTAGACTTCACATATAACTGATATCATACAGTATTTGTCTTTCTCTGAGTTATTTCGCTAAGCATAATACCCTCAAGGTCTATCCATGTTGTTGCAAATGGCAAATTTTATACTTTTTATGACTAATATTTCATTGATTATCTTCTTTATCCATTCATCTGTTGATGGACTATAATGGCATTCTTATTAATAAGATTAAATAGGGTTTAACATATATTTAATCAAGGAAAAAACTGTGGAAGACAGATTTAGCACCCCAAGAAAAATTACACTAGATAAAATAAAATCAACATCTAAAGGTAATTAAGTGCAGATCAGAAAGTTCAGTAAAGCAAATCAAGGAAGAAGGAGCTTGGATGAAAAGTCTATACTTTAGATCTGATGTGCCAGAACATGGGGGGGCTTAGAAGAACTACCAAAAAGGTTAAGGAGGTGAGATGAAAATGCTCAGAATCACAATTTATAGTGGCATCTGACAAAGATGACAGAAGACAAAAAGAGAGGGAGAAGTAAAAAGCATAAAATATCTGTGTTTAGAAATTAGGACGTTAGAAGATGCTATGTTTAAATAATTATACAAAAATTATTATACAATATTCTCAATACTTATCAAAATTTAAGTGAATAACTGGATAAATTGTAAGAAGTTTTTTACTTTCCAGTTCCCTGTACTTAAAAAAATATTATACAGATTATGAGCCTTGCAATCAAAGCAAAATAGACAAGATTCAATAAAAAAGCATAAAAAACATTATTTAAATGGAAAGACAGACGTTGAGTTTATGATGATAGAGATATATTATGTGGATAACTTTTTCAAAATAGCCTCATCTCATTGAATGTATCCCCATTTCTTCAGTTCTGGTGTCCACATCTTTCTCCAATGGACCAGAGACCTGCTGAAGGGCTCTGGAAGTCCAACTGACCTTGGCATTCTTTATTTCTGTGTCAATAGCCCTCTACATGGGTGAGTGGAGCCTGTTCAGGGCTGAGATCATGGATACAGGACTCTCTGAGCTCCGTGGTTTCACTGGCATTGAGAGATTGATTGGCAAGGTGCAAAGAATTAAGGTGTGGTAGACCCAAGCAAGTGATTTTCATTGTTATTGTGGAAAATCTGATTTTATTCAGATATAATTGTGCTGTTTTCCCATTAAACATGAAGCATTGGCCTTTCCTGGTGGTGAAAGATGCAGAAAGGCTGAAGGTCTTCATGGACCAGTTTTGATAGGAGAGTTTCTTTTTTATTATTATTTTTTTCCATAGTCCTGACAAAGATGACTGTTACCAATGGCAACAATGGCAGTAGCTTAACTACTCCTGTGGTGTGACCTTCGAAAATGCTGAAACCATAGATGGTGTTATATTCTTAAAACTGTCAATGAGCCAGCTGCCGCTGTGACTGCTCATGGTTTGTTCAAGAAGATGCGTCCCAAAATGTGTTGCTATTTGACCTGAGAGTCAGCATTTTAACAAGATTGTCCTCAGTAACGAAAAGAATAATGTCATATTTACTGCCTTGGACACTCATATGGGTAGAGAATCTGACTACTGAGTGGGCAGCCATTTAGTTTGAATTCAGAGCAAGCACATAACGTACCTCAGTGAGAAAATTCACTTCTGTAGTAATATGAACACGGTAGCCAGCCACACCCTCTCCTTTCCAGCACCAAGTCTTGGACTGAAGTTGATTCCTCCTAAGAAGGGATTAAATTCTATATCTTAATACGTGTGCTTTGTTTGAAAATCAGAATGCTGGCCTGGTCGATGGGGCCTGGACTCTGTAGGCTAAGCTAGACAGGTCACAGATGCATGACATTGGTGAAGTTACCCACACAGCCAAGAATCAGTTAGAGATACCTACAAGGTTCTGATGACAAGGGATTGCTAAACAACATTGTCTATCACTGGCCTTAGCTGTCATTATCTTATGCAGCAAGAAATCTGAAAATATTTAGGTCTGGTTGTTTTTGGATGACGCTCGTCTTTCCCTTACAATCTCCTATAGAATCATGTCTGCTCTGACTAACAGTAATGCTTCTCTTCCTCCCAAGCTTAGGCAGACCTTCCCAACCTACCTGGCCATCAGTCTGGTGAGCTCATTCAGCTTTGTAAAGATAGGTCAGCCAGGGCCAAAATGATTGACAGGTTTGAGCCCATAAACATGCCTGCTGCACTCAGAGCTAAGTAACCTTCAATACTGATGCCTCACCTCCAACAGAATGTCCAATATAGATAAACACAGGAGCACAGGGAAGAAGATTACAGTTACCAATGATACGGGTCATTCAAGCAAGGAAAATATGGGAACATGAGAAGCCTGAGGTGAACACATCTGAGGAGAATCTGAGAGTCAAGCTGTCTTCCAAGACAAACTTGAACTCTAAGCATTCAACCTGAATATCATAATGGAAGATGTATAAAATAATGGAAACATGGTCTCTAATCTCAAAAGGTCAACCACTGAGGAGGGAACACAGACTAAACAAGAGACACATGTGAATAAAATATGGTGTGATTGACTATTCTACCCTACAAGAAGGATAAGAATTAGAATTTTTTAAAGAAGGGAGGTGATTTACAATGAGAGAGTCAGGGGTTGAGCTGGCTTAGAAAGAGGAAGGGAACTGAGATTTCTCAGTAAAGTAAAGAATGAGAATGAGGTTACTCTCACTGCAGGAGAATCATTTTAATAATGGGAAAACAAACCATAAACTTGTTTTCTACCTCTGTGACTCTATTTCTGTTTTGTAAATAGTTTATTTGTACCATTTTTTTCAGATTCCACATATAGGCTATATCATATGATATTTGTCTTTCTCTGTCTGACTTCACTCAGTATGACAATCTCTAGGGGGAAAGGGGAGTATGAATTGGGAGATTGGGATTGACATATACACACTACTATATATAAAATAGATAACTAATAAAAATCTACTGTATAGCACAGGAAACTCTACTCAACACTCTGTAATAACCTATATGGGAAAAATATCTAAAAAAGAGTGGATATATGCATATGTATAACTGATTCACTTTGCCATACAGCAGAAACTAACACAACATTGTAAATCAACTCTACTCCAATAAAAATTAATTAAAAGAGAAAAAAGTAATGGGAAAGGAAGGAATTTCACAGTGATTCAGGAGGCTGAATATGTTTGAACCTTCTTGTCTTCCTCCTATTCCATGATTCTTTGAACTAAGGGGTAACGTAGTATTAGATATTTATATTTTTCATAAATTTTAACCAGTGTTATGTGGCATTTTGGATACTGGTGTTAAATATATATGTTTATAATAATTATTTCCTTGTTACAATCAGATTTAGTGTGGAAAATTAAACACTTGACAATTTCCACACTAATAGTTTAAGTACTAATGAATCTTTGTAAGGGAAATTCATGTCATTGCCATGTATGCAATAATAGTTTTGATCTCTATCAGTTTAGGAACTTTTGGTAAGAGTCTCCTTTGTAAATATAGGATTAGAAGTGTAAGTGTTGCAAAGTTATACAATGCATTGCACATAAATTTTCAATGGCTCAAGACGTTTCAGTTTAACATTAGCTTTTCAGAAGAGAGATTAAATGGAAATCTTATTTCTCTATCTGTGAAAGGTTAAACCCATTTACCAAATGCATATCCTTTCACTTGGACGATAGCTATAAGAACAAAGGAAGTGACATTCCACTTGGTCATTAGTGAACTGGTTACCAATGTTTTCAATGTAATTTTAATCCTCTTCATGTGCTAGTGATGACTTCAGATGAGGCCTAAAGATCACAACATTTTCAGGCTGTTGCTTAACCCGCAGTATATTCAATAGTCCACTGAGAGTGATCTATTGAAATTAATTTTCAGCCCTTTGACCAGTCATCTTATTCATGAATAAATTGACTTTTGAACACCAACACTTACTATCTGAATTTTAAAGGGCTAAGAAATATTATTTCATTTATATGTGGAATAAAAAAAAAAAAATGAACGCACAAACCAAACCAAACAAAAACAAATACATAGATATAGAGAACAGAGTAGTGGTTTCCAGAGGGGAAGGAGCTTTAGGGGAGGGCAAAGTGGTAAAAGGGGGTGAACTGTCTGGCGATGGAAAGAAGCCAAATTTTTGGTGGTGAGCATGCTGTAGTGAATACAGAAGTCAAAATAAAATGTACACCTGAAAGTTAATGTTATAAACGAATGTTACCTCAACAAATAAATAGAATGAAAGAGACAGACCAGGTGTTTAGCCCAGCTAGTTGATGCCATCTTTGAGATGCCAAAGTGTAGTAACAAAATGCTTGTGCTCTTAGCTTCCAGGATCACTGGTGTTTGGCAGAATCATTCTCTTTCAGCACAAGACGGAGGTCCGGTTTTCTTGCTGGTTGTCAACCAGGGACTTCTCTCTACTTCCTGAGGCTACAGGTAAGTACCTGCACCTGGCTCCCTGCTCTTACTATACAGCTGTTAGCTTCCTTCCAAGGACAGGAGGGGACATTCTTTTAAAAGGCTCACCTGATTGGGTGCAGCCCAAACAGAATAATCTCCCTTTTGATTAACTCAAAGCCAACTGATTAGAATCCCAGCCATGAGAATGATAGCCCATCATATTCACTTGCTCTGCCCACAAGGGGAGGAGATTATATATGGTATGTAGACCAGGGTGTAGGAATTATGGAGTCAGCTTAGAATGCTGCCCACCACAGGCTGATTAGTTTTGTTTTTCTCCTTTTTATTTTTATATTGAAGTACAGTTGACATATAATATTATATTAGTTTTAGGTGTACTACATCATGATTTGACATCTATATACTTTAAGAGCTGATCACTATATAAGTCTAGTAACCATCTATCACTGCACTAAGTTATTGCAATATTATTGACAATATTCCTTATGCAGTATATTACATCCCCATGACTAATTTATCTTATAACTGGAAGTTTGTACTTCTTAATTCCCTTCACCTAATTTGCCCAACCTCCAACCCCGTCCCCTCTGGCAACCACCATTTTTTTCTATGTATCTATGATTCTACTTCTGTTTTACTCTCTTTGTTCATTTGTTTTGTTTTTTTCAGATTCCACATATAAGTGAAATCATATGGCATTTGTCTCTCTCCATCTGGCTTATTTCACTTAGCATAATACCCTCTAGGCCCATTCATATTGCCTCAATAGCAAGATTTCAATATTTTTATGGCTGAGTAATATTTAATTGTGTGTGTGTATATATATGTATGTATATGAGATTATATATATACATATATATATATATATATATATATATGTAATATAATTTTCTTTATCCATTCATCTATCAATGGTCACTTAGGTTGCTTCCATATCTTGACTATAATGAATAATGGTACAATACACACAGTGTTGCACATATTTTTTTCAAATTAGTGTTTCTGTTTTCGTTTTTTTTAAATGTTATTTTATATTTCAGTATAGCTGATTAACAATGTTGTGTTAGTTTCAGGTGTACAACAAAGTGATTCAGTTATACATATACATGTATCTATTCTTTTTAAAATTCTTTTCCCAATAAGGTTGTTACAGAATGTTGAGCAGAGTTCCCTGTGCTATACAGTAGGTCCTTGTTGGTTACCATTTTAAATATAGCAAATACCCAGAAGTAGAATTGCTAGATCATATGGTAGAACTATCTTTAATTTTAAAAAACTAATTAATTAATTAATTAATTAATTAGGCTATGCCAGGTCTTAGTTGCAGCACACAGGATCTTTAGTTGCAACATGCAGGATCTTTTAGTTGCAACATGATAACTCTTAGTTGTGGCATGTGGGATCTAGTTCCCTGACCAGGGATCGAACCAGGACCCCTGCATTGGGAGTATGGAGTCTTAGCCACTGGACCACCAGGGAAGTCCTATCTTTAATTTTTTGAGGAACCTCTATACTGTTTTCCAAGTGGCTGCACCAATTTATAATTCCACCAACAGTACACAAAGGTGCCCTTTTCTCCACATCGTCACTGACACTTGTTATTCCTTGACTTTCTGATAATAGCCGTTCTGACAGGTGTGAGGTAGTTTTGGTTTGCATTTCCCTGATGGTTAGTGGTATTGAACATCTTTCCATGTGTCTGTTGACCATCTGTGTATCTTCTTTGGAAAAACATCTATTTAAGTCCTTTGACTATTTTTAAACTCAGGTTGTTTATTTTTTTCTTGTTGAGTTGTGTGAGTTCTTTATGTATTTTAGAATTAACCTTTTATCAAATATATCATTTGAAAATATCTTCTCCCATTCAGTAGGTTGCCTTTTCATTTTGGTAATGGTTTCCTTTGCTGTACAAAAGCTTTTTAGTTTGTTGTAGTCCCATTTATTTTTGCTTTTGTTTCCCTTGCTTGAGGAGACAGATCCAAAAACATATTGCTAAGACCAATGTCAAAGAGCACACTATGTTTTCTCCTGATAATTTTATGGCTTCATTTTCTTACATTTAAGTCTTTAATCCATTTTGAGTTTATTTTTGTGTATGGTATGCTTTCATTCTTCTGCACATAGCTATTCAGTTTCCTCAGCATCATTTATTGAAGAGACTGCCTTTTCCCCACTTTACATTCTGGCTCCTTTGTCTTAGATTAATTGACCATATAAGCATGGGTTTATTTCTGGGCTCTTTATTCTATTCCATTGATCTGTATGTCTGTTTCTGTACCAGGATCATACTGTTTTGATTACTATAGTTTTGTAGTATAGTTTGAAATCAGAGAACATGATACCACCAGCATTCTTCCTCTTTCTTAAGGTTGCTTTGGCTACTCAGGGTTTTTGTGGTTCTATACAAATTTTAGAATTGTTTGTTCAAGTTTTGTGAAAAATGCCATCAGTTTTTTGAAAGGGATTGCATTGAGTCTGTAGATTGCTTTGAGTATATGGACATTTTAACAATATTTACTCTTCCAATGCATGAGGGTGATATAACTTACTATTTGTTCGTGTTGTCTTAAATTTCTTTCATCAATGTCTTAGAGTTTTCAGAGTACAGGTCTTTTATCTTCTTGATTAAATGTTTTCTTTGGTAAATTAACCCTTTTAATGAAATTGTAAATTGAATTGTTTTTCTTAGCTTCTCTTTATGAGAGTTTGTTATTAACATATAGATATGCAACAGATTTCTGTATATTATAATAAATTTGTATTCTGTGATTTACTGAATTCACTTATTAGTTATAATAGCTGTTTGGTGGAGTCATTAGGGTTTTCTATATATAGTTTCATGTCATCTGCACTTTGGCAGTTTTACTTCTTCTTTACCAATTTGAATGCCTTTTATCTCTTTTTCTTGTCTGATTTCTTGTCAGATATAACTTCCAATACAATTTTGAATAAAAGTGGCAAAAGTATGCATCCTCATCTTGTTCTTGATCTTAGAGAAAAAGCTTTCAACTTTATACCACTGAGTATGTTGTTAGCCGAGGATTTGACATATTTGGTCTCTGTTATGTTGAGGCTTTATTATGTTTATTTTATTTCCTCTGTACCCTCTTTGTTGAGAGTTTTTACCATAAATGGAGGTTGAGTTTTGTTAAATGCTTTTTCTGCATCTTTTGAGATAACCATATGATTTTATTCTTCATTTTGTTAATGTGGTATATCACATTGATTTATTTGCAAATATTGAACAATCCATGCATTCCTGGAAAAAATCCCATTTGATCATGGTATATAATCTCTTTAGTGTATTGTTGAATTTAGTTTGCTAATATTTTGTTGAGGATTTTTGCATCTATATTCATGAGGGATATTAGACTGTAATTTTTTTTTTTTTCAGCATCTTTCTATGATTTTGTAATAAGGGCAATACCAGCATAGTAGAAAGAGTTTCGAGGCCTTGTTTCCTCTTCAATTTTTTGAAATAGTTTCAGGATAGGTATTAACTCTTTTTAAAATGTTTGGTAGAATTCACCTGTGAAGCTGTCTGGTTCTGTACTTCTGTTTGTCAGGAGGTTTTTGATTACTGATTCAATTTCATTATTAGTGTTTATTCTGTTCAGATTATCTATTTCTTCCTGATTCAGTCTTGAAAGATTGTACATTCTAGGAATATATCCTTTTCTTCTAGATTGTTCAGTTCGTTGCCATATAATTGTTCATAGCTGTCTCTTATGATCCTTTGTGTTTCTGTCATCTCAGTTGCAACTTCTCTTTCATTTCTGATTTAATTTATTTGAGGCCTTTGTCTTTTTTTCTTGAAGAGTGTGGCTAAAGCTATATCAGTTTGTTTATCTTTTCAAGCAAGCAGCTCTTAGTTTCATTGATTTTTTCTATTGTTATTTTAGTTTTTATTTTATTTATCTCCACTCTTATCTTTATTATTTCTTTCCTTCTACGGACATTGGGCTTTGTTTGTTCTTTTTTTGGTTCCTTTAGGTGTAAGGTTAGATTGTTTATTTGAAAAATTTTGTTTGTTTGTTTCCTGAGGTAGGCTTGTATTGCTATACACTTCCTTCTGGAACTGGCTTTGTTGCTTGAAATAGATTTTGGAATGTTGTATTTCCACTTTCATTTGTCTCCAGTTATTTTTTAATTTCCTCTTTGATTTCTTTAGTGACTCATTGGTTGCTTGGTATCATGTTGTTTAGCCTTTCTGTGTTTGTGTTTTTTCCAGTTTGCTTTTTGCAATGGATTTCTAGTTTCATATGATCATGCTCAGAAAAGATGTTTGATATTATTTCAATCTTCTTAAATTTACTGCGACTTGCTTAGTGGCCTAGCATGTGATCCATCCTGGAGAATGTTCCATGTGCACTTGAATGTGTCTTCTGCTGCTTTTAGGTGAAATGTTCTATTATATCGATTAAGTCAACCTGTTCTTATGTGTCATTTAAGGCCAATGTTCCTTGTTGATTTTGTTTCTGGATGATTTATGCATTGATGTAAGTGGGATGTTAAATTCCCCTACTATTATTGTATTACTCTCAATTTCTTCCTTTATGTCTGTCAATATTTACTGTATGTATTAGAAGCTCCTATGTTGGGTGCATAGATATTTACAATATTATAACCTCTTGTTGGATTGTTACTTTTTCATTATGTAATATCTTTTTTGCCTCTTGTTACAGTCTTTGTTGTAAAGTCTATTTTGTTGGAATTAAGTATTGCTATCCCAGCTTCCTTTTTCTTTCCATTTGCATGGAATATCTTTTTTCCATCTCTTCACTTTCAGTCTATGTGTGTCTTTAGGTCAGAAGAGAGTCTCTTGTAAGAAGCATATTTAGGTCTTTTTTTAATCCATTCACCAGCTTTATGTCTTTTGATTGAAGCATTTAATTCATTCACATTTAAAGTTATTATTGTTAGGTATGTACTTATTTCCATTTTTTTAAATAAATAAATAAATAAATAAATTTATTTATTTATTTATTTATTTATTTATTTATTTATCTTTGGCTGACTTGGGTCTTTGTTGCTGCACACGGGCTTTCTCTAGTTGTGGCCTTTGTTGTGGTGCATGGACTTCTCATTGCGGTGGCTTCTCTTTTTGTGGAGCATGTGCTCTAGGAGTGCAGGCTTCAGTAGTTGTGGTTTGCAGGCTCTAGAGCGCAGGCTCAGTAGTTGTGGCACATAAGCTTTGTTACTCTGCGACATGTAGGATCTTCCCGGACCAGGGCTCGAACCTGTGTTCCCTGCATTGACAGGCAGATTCTTAACCACTATATCACCAGGGAAGCCCCTTATGCCCATTTTGTTAATTGTTTTCTGTCTGTTTTTGTAATTCTTCTCTGTTCTTTTCTTCTCTTTTTCTCTTCCTTTGTGATATGATGACTTTAGTGTTATGTTTGATCTCCTTTTTCTTTTTTTTTTTTTGATAGCTGTTATAGGTTTTCTTTTTGTAATTACCATGATGTTTCTATATAACAACTTATGTATATAATAGTCTATATTAACTTTATGATTGCTTAAGTTGGAGTGCATTCTAAAATTTCTACATTTTTATGCCCACCTCCATGTTTTATGTTTTTGACACCATATTTTACATCTTTTAATTTTTTGTATTCCTTAACTAAGTTCAGTGAGAGCTTTATAACTATTACTTTGAAATTTTTAACTGTTAAACTGATTATCTCCATTTCATTTAGTTTGAGTTTTTGTCTTGTTCTGTCTTGTTTGGAAGATACTTGTCTCTTCATTTTGCCTGCTTCTCTGTGTTTGTTTCTATGTATTAGGTATATCAGTTAGATCTTCTAGTCTTAAAAGAGTGGCATTATGTAGAAGATGTCCTTTGGGGCCCAGTGGTGCAATCATCCTTGTTTACCAAACTTTAAAGGTATCCCCTGTTTGGGCTGCATGTGTCCTCCGATTGTGATTGGGCAGCATCTGCTGCATGTGTGCTGGTGGGTGGGCTGATCCCCAGCCTGGCTAGCTGCATGGCTCAGCTGCAACTGCTGTAGACTCCATGGTAGGAGGTCTGGCCCCTGGCCTGAATATCCATGAGGCTTGGTTGTGACTGTTGTGGGTACACTGGAGGGCAATGCTGGCTCCAGCACAATTGGCTGTGAGGCTCAACCATAACTTTTGTGGGTTTTCTGATGTGTGGGGCTGGCCTCACAGAAAGTGAGCTGCTTAGGAGGGGTGGTGGTGGTGTTAGCAGACACACCCCCACCCTGGCTGGTGCAGGATGAGAGTTGCTTTAAAGAGGCCAGCCATTGGGTGGGCAGATTGAGTGGGGCTGGCCCTCAAGGGATTGCCAGAGTGGTGTGCACAGTGTTAGGTTGAAGGAGAGTGACAGAAATGTTGCCCACTAGACTGAGCTAGCTACATGGAAGGAGAGTTTTGAAAAATGCACCTGGGGACTTCCCTGGTGACGCAGTGGTTAAGAATCCACCTGCCAATGTAGGGGACATGAGTTCGATCTCTGGTCTGGGAAGATCCCACATGCTGTGCAGCAACTAAGTCCATGCACCAAAACTACTGAGCCTGCACTCTAAAGCCTGTGTGCTGCAACTACTGAGCCTGTGTGCTGCAACTACTGAAGCCCATGCACCTAGAGCCCATGCTCCACAACAAGGGAAGCCACCACAATGAGAAGCCCATGCACCACAACAAAGAGTAGCCCCGACTCGCCGCAACTAGAGAAAGATGGCACACAGCAACAAAGACCCAACGCAGCCAAAAATAAATAAATAAATAAATTTATAAAAAATGTACCTGCTAGCACTTCTGTCCCTGGAGAAATTTCCACCAGATTCCTGCCCTTATGTTACCACCCTAAAATTAGTCAATGACTCTCCTTCTCCTATGACCCAGCTGCTTTTCAAGCTGCTGCCTCTGTTCTGGGATTTGGTGCAAGTAAGTTTGTTTGTGAGCCCTTCAACAGAGGACCCTCAGTTTCCCATAGCCCTCTAGTTTTCCCAGATGTAAATTCTGATGGTTTTCAAATTCAGAAGTCATGCGGGCTTGTTTCCCCAACTGGGGAGCCTGATGTGGGGCTTGGACTCCTTGTTTCTTGGGGGGAGGCTCCATAATGGTAATATCCTCCCTACTTGTGAGTCACTGCACTGGGTGTCTGGATTCTGACTGGACCATATCTCTTCTCCTCTTCCCCATCCCCATGTGGCCTTTTCTTTATATCCTTAGTTGTAGAAAACCTGTTCTGCTGGTCTTCAGGTCATTCTCAGAGATAGTTGTTCTATATGTAGTTATAGTTTTGGTGTGTCCCTGGGAGAGGGTGAGCTCAGGGTTTTCCCACTTTCCACAGGCTGATTATTCAAAAGGCCTTAAATTCTGAGTAGATTTTAACAGTGTAAAAGGGTGGATAATCTTAAGTTGAACTGGGACAACTCTGTAATTTTTTCTGGTATGCCTGGAAGTCTGGTACTGACCTTTGTCCAAGATAAGAATGAGATGTGCTAGCTGGTGAACTATAATGTGCTGCATAGAATTTGAAACTTCCCTGGAGGTGCTCAAGGTTAGTGTCTGTACATTTTTCAGAAATGTGTTGATTGGGGGTTTATACTTGTGTACACCAGGTTATTCAGTCTGACTTTGCTATAAGACCAATGGGATATATAGACCTCATTGGAAACTTTTGCCTGGGGTTTCCTGAAGGCACATTTCCTCATGGATATTTTGATTCATATTCTGAAGGTGAAGCTTGTTTTTGGTGACCAACCACTCCAGATATCTGGACTCAAGAATTTCCTAGAATGTGGTACTTTAGGTGCTAATACTAGGGAAGTCCCAGGAATAGTAGATGAGTTGGTTACTCCAAGTTACATTCTGTGCATCTGAGAAAGGACCCTGGGGAGTGAACAGGATGCTTGTAATTCTCTTAGGTACACGATACCTGCCTGATTTTTCTCTGTATTCTTTATCTTTACTTCAGCTTTACATGAATTCACCCTATGAAGACTTGTGAGCCCTTTCAGTGATCCTACTCTATGAAACAGATGAAGCATTAGAAGTTTTTAAAAGCAGATGCTCTGACTGGTAGGCAGTAAGTAAGAATTTTGTTTTTAGAACTTTTTGCACATGCCCCTGGGAAGGCTACTAAGAAAGATTATTCATCCTTTTTCAAGAAAAGAGTCATATTTTTACCCTAGGCCTAACTTTTCAGCTGTACACTTATAGTCTTATGACTATAATAGTAGGATATCAGTTTTACCATCATGTAGTGTTTTTGTATTACTGCATACAATTTTTCCATGCATTTTAATCATTTTATTTTACAACAACCCTATGAGGTAAATGGGGGAGTTATCTCCATTTTGCAATGAGGAAATGGATTTACAGTGACGTGGGTGGGAAAAGAATCCAAGATTCAGTTTGTTTGGTGGTCTTCTCATAAATCTACTGAGCCTTATGCATAAGAGTATGGTTTGGTGTTATTGTCATATATATCGCTATGTGCTTTCAAGTCCTTATCTAAATGGATCTTGATACAAATTCTGTACCTTGGGCTGAGAGAAAAGGAAGGAAGTAAATTAATATTCTTAGCTCTCCCACTATGTGTCAGGTCTATTTTTTTTTTTTTTTTTTTGTAAATTGTGCAGAGCACCTTACTTCAATGTCAGAAATTTGATATGACGATGGAAATACCACACTAATCTTACTGACATATTTGCTGGGGTTAGAGGAGCTAGTATCTTTTTTGAGCTCCCACAGCTGTTAAAGCCACTTATTTCGTTCCCAAATACATATTCTTTGTAGTTTTCCAAAACTGTGACATTGTGCAGTTTGAAAGGACTTTGACACCTGGCTGATTAAAAATCCAACTATATTCAGTATCTAGTTGGAAACTTTTTGGGAAGCAGTTTTCTCTCATGACATTTCTCTTCACTGGGCAGTAGGGCTTTATTTATTCAAAATTCATCCTCTTCAATTGTCTCCCTTTAACCCGTAAATTGATTTAATGTCTGCTTGACAAATTCCCTATATATCAATTCTAAACACTAATACATAGAATAATTTTCAAAACTTGAAAAACACCTTCCCATGTTCCTTCAAGTCTTCTCTTCTATAAGCTATATATTCAAGTTCCTTTGACTGTGCCATAAACGACTCAGTTTCAATACTATTTCCCATTGCAAAAAGCTCTCCTCTGGATCCAATCCAGTGTGTCAATGCCCTTCCTGCCATGTGTCACACACCCCTGTGTACAGTCTTCTTGACATGCTCTGTGGTATCATTCTGCTATCTGAACCTTCTTTTTCTGCAATTTGGGAACTCATTTGAACTGGAGACTCTCAAGTACCTGATAAGTCTTTGCAATCCTGTGGTGTTGGTTGAAGAGGCAAGAATATCAGTTCATAGCTTTATATAGATCGATACATAGGTAGATATATATATATAAAATTATGTATAGGCACGTGTATATAAAGAGATATAGATGTAGTGATGGATAGATATAGATAGAGATATGTTAGATAGATGGCTAGATACCTTTGAGCCAAGCTGGGACATTATTTCACACCAATTTTCCATCTTGACTTTTCCTTCAGTCCTATATCTATGAAAGATGAACCTTTTAAGAGAGAGTGATGCTATGCTTTACTTTGTTATAAAATGTGGAATAGTAGTAGTTCAATAGAACTTCTACCTACAAATTAAGAAAATAATTCAAGAATTATAAAAGCAATCAGAATTATAAAAGCAAAACGTCTTCATGAAATGTTTGTGTTATACAACTTTTTTTTTTTGTACTGAATTCTGCTTTAGCATAAAAGAACAACCCAAACTAAAGCTGGGAGCTCCCCCGGACCTCCCAGCCTGCAGCTCCGACCATTACAGGATCCAGTTTTGTTTTTTTTTTTGACACTACAACTTTTTATAATTCATTGTAAGGACAGCAAAACAGCAACAGATGTTTGATGGGAAAAATGGGTAATCGACCAAAAATGGGTAATCGACCAGCTGGATTTATAGTGTAAATATTGTGAATAAATTGTTCATAGTATTACACAGTTATCTTTATGCACTCAATCAGATGAAAATTTCTTTTCAATCTTTGTACTAAGAGAAGTTGTAGCTTACTACTTCTATATCTGTTTATATACACTTAACTATACATAATTATATCTATCTATTTATCTATCCATCTATATATCTGCCTATGTTTTAACTTCTGATCACTCTGAATTAAGACACTAAATTTATTTTTTCCATATTTATTGTTAGAAAGACTAGAGGCAAACCGGATGTTCAGACACATCAAATGTGTAAGTGAAGATGACAAACAAGTGTGCTTAGCATTTATTCATGGCTCTATTTAATATCCTCATTCTTGTTTTACTATTTTCATTTGACTAACACTTCAATAAAGCTGAGTGACTGTATTTTATTATCCATGTTGGAGTAGAGATTTTGACGTTTCCTCCAGTTCTTCTTTCTGGTCTGGGACCCATGCTCCTCTACCTTCTGCATTCTTAACTCCTAAAGGATAGAGTCCACCACCTTCAGAGAACCACCCTTTGTCAACCGGAGCTATTGATTCCCAAACAGTCAGGATGTCAGTCCACCTGAAATCCTGCACCTGCGAGAAACCTCCTGGGTTTCTTCCTCTCCTCCCCTTGTTTCTTCAATGCCTTCTGGGGATACATCCTTAATAACTAGCATGCATACATGCCCTTAACTCACGCTGTGCCTCTGGAGACCCTAAATGGAGGCATTGTTTACAGTATCACATATGAATTTTATATATATATATATATATATATATATATATATATATATATATATAGTCTATGTCAAATATAACTTTTATAGCTCACTTTTAATAATTGAAAATACTTACAATTATTGGTAGGAATTGGGAGGAAAGTGATGCACTGGGAAGGGTATAAAAAGGATGGAGGGATGGTCAATTCTCTGACTATAGCTTCTTAGATTGTTGACATTTGGAGCTCCATTAATGTTTCATATTTTACCTCCCCCCCACCACACACCATACTCAATAAGGATGGGGAAAAAACTCCAACCTGCCTGAAAGAGAAACAAATGTACTTATTGCTTTTAAAATGAATAAAATTGCCACACTTTGTGGAGAAACAAAAACTAACTCAAGTAATATTTGCACACTGTACTTTAACTCTATACCCTCAGGCTAAAACAAAACAAACAAACAGAAAAATGGTAATAACTATTGGCTATTTTTTTCTTTTTTTCTTGAAGATATATAGGTTAGCTATTCTGAAGTGACTTTTTGTACATTCTAGGACTGAGCAAATAATATCCCATTGTGGATAATGGGAACTAGGTTTCACACTGTCAGATGTAAATTATAAATATGAAATGAATTCTGTGGTATTACAATGGAAATCAAAGGCACCAATATAAAATCATAGTTTTATATAGATGGATAAATAGATAAGATATATTTATATGTTTAAATATATATATATACAGATATAATTATATATAGATATAGTTACATAGATCAATTATTGTATATGTATATAACTATATCTCAGTTTCACTATAGATAGATATAGAGATGAATATGTACTGGGTATAACTATCTATGGCTACATAAACTATGTATCTAAATATATTATCTATATCTCTATCAAAATATGCTATCTATAATATTTATCTATGTATCTATGTATCTATATATCATCTATTAGCTCTGTTCTCTCAGAAGGGCTAGGAGAATTATACCATAGTAGTAATTAGGAAACCTAGTGCCCATATTCACTAAAAGGAACCAAGGTTCCTTGGAGGAAAGGTTAATGCTACGGCTGGGGCAGAGAAAGGACAAGATGAACCTGCAACATCTCTATGCCAGAAAGTAAGGGAGATGCTTAGGGACAACACACACACACACACACACACACGCACACACACACACACACACACATATGCCAGAGATGGATTTAAGGGACTACCATCAGATAATCCTGAGACAATTTGCGTGCCAAAATAAATATTCATTGATTATTACCTATAAAGTAAAATAAGAATCCATGAGTTTATACTTATACAAGAAACTGGTGGGGAGCTTTTTCTTACAGTGGAATGCCAACTAATATTTACAGAAAGAATGATAGAATTAGGAAACTACAATGTGGTAACCATCACAGTAATAATTGTTTCAGGCAAGGCACATCAGTAGATGCTAAAACTAGTGGGAGAAAGTTTGATGAGTAACAGGATATTTACATGTTATCAAAGTGTCTATAAACAGATAATTTATTATAAAAGGAAAAATAGAATTTTACAGTGGAGTGGTATGGCAGACATGAATTTAATCAAGTAGTTGACATAATCTGTATTGAGACAAATTGATATTTTGTGACTTCTGCTATGAGGCAATGAGAAGATCACCGTAACACTTCTGGGATATTTCTGACAAAAATGAATAAAATCTATTCAATGATGAGGAAACATAAGACAAATTCAAATTGATGGGCATTTTAGAAAAATAACTTTCCTGTACTTATCAAAAACTCAGTCATTAAAGGTAAAGTGAAATTTAACAAAATTTCAGATCAAATGAGTTCTGCATAATATGAGAGGAACATAATAACTGAATGCAACTCACAATCTGTGTTTCTATAAAGAAAATTATTGAAATAGTCATTAAAATTTCAATAATGGTTATAAATTAACTAATAGTGTTGTATCAGTGTTAGTTTTCTTATTTTTATAACTGCATTGTGATTATGTGAGAGAATATCCTTGTTAATTGAGGAACACTATCTCTGCAACTTATTTTGAAAGGATATGCAGATGCATAATAGGTATATCTACCTTCCCATGGGAAGAGACAAATCTAAGGCAAATATAGAAAAATGTTAGCATTTGAAGAATCTGTGTGAAGAGTATACTGGAATTCTTTATACTAGTCTTCTAATTTCTATGTATGAAATTATGTAAAATGAAAAAAATTGCATAACCTATTATACATCATTTATTTTCCAAAATTTTCCAGTTTATTTGACTTTTAACATTGTTATGATTATTATTTATCTATGGAGGTTTTCTCTATACATTTGGCTTAGCTATTATGCTTTTCGAGTAATTTCCAGATTGCTTAGAAATTCTTCTCCCACCTAAGGTCAGATAAGTAATTACCTACTTTTATATATACCATTCTTATTAAAATCAAGACATCTTGATTGTAAGATTCACAATTATTTTGTGCACCACTAAGAAATAAAACTATGACATGCCATTCATTGTAATGTGTATCATTATTTTAATGATATTAAAATGTTGAAATACACAGATGTTAGAACCGACAAAATACAGCATTTCCTTAATTATTTTGGAAACATTCAACTCTGAAATTCATCTAAAATGTATTTTGCCATATATTATTACAGATTAATCTGAGGCTCCTTTATCATCCAATTATATATTTTTCTAATATCTTCTACTGCTTTTCCACTTACTGAATCTGCCTTTGTCTTTTCATAGAGAAATGTAAACTATTAATCTTGTTATTGAGACTCAGATATTAATCTTACTTTTGCCAATTTGTATAATGGTCTATGTTTTAATAACTATTTTTAGTTTACTTTTTTGCTGTACTTATTATTGTCTTTGGATTCTCTTTAATGTTTTAGGAAGGTTATATACTGCTTTTAATTTTAACTCTTCTCTATGTTTTTTAACAAAGCTAACACAATGGATATTTGACGTGGAATTCTGATTATTGTATACTCATCTCTCTAGGAAGCCCAGGACAAGTCTCACTTGCTGTTACAATCCCAATGTGGTGCCACATTCTTCCTCAGAATTTGTTAGAATGATCAGAGACACACTTGAGTCTCTGATCAACTTTCCACCCAACTACTAAGCTAGTGCCATTGGATGGAATACTGAGCCCTTCTGGAAAATTCTTCTTTTGCTACTTCCATTATCCATACTTTCAAGCAATTTCCTGAAGAAGATGCACAACTCTTCTGAACTATTGAGCCAATAAGAGAAATCTGGTGTATTAGTATTGCAACTCTACCTCATCATTATAGTAAGCCAAGGAGGGAAGGGACCAGTTAATTTCTGGGGATGCGACTTTGTCTGCAGAGAAGTTCCTTGTTTTTGAAGCAGGATTCCTCACTCATGGGTTTCTACGCCTATATAAAATATTAAGAAATAAAACTGTCATTAATAACAGCAATAGAAAATGACAACAACATGAAATATGCTAATAATAAAGACTGAGTCACCATCACAACCCCTCATACGAGATAGATTCATGTGGCTCACATACCAGTTTCAATATCCTTAATGAGTTAGGGGACAAGGTCATCTGCTAAGGAAGCAAAGGCAAGTGTTGGGTAGGGGGAGAGTAACAGAGTTTTGTAAAGGCTGTAAAAAGACAAAATGAGTGGGTAAATAAACTGCAGAATAATATGAAGTTTGCAGTATTCAATTAAGAACACAGTTGACATTCAATTAAGAACATATAATGACACAAACCATATCTTTAAGGTAAAGTTGCTTCAGTACCCTTCAGCCCTGGTTTAGTCACATAAAAGGCAGACTTTTGTTTCCTTCCATATCAGAAACCCTTTTGACAATATGTGACTATATCCTTGAATACTTCAAAATGGAAGGAAATTAACTTCATTGTTACAAAAACGATTTCATGGGTAAACTGTTCTTATTTTAAAATCTCATATATTGAGGCAAACTATTCTTTTTTTTTTAACGTCTTTATTGGAGTTTAAAATTTTATTTTATTGAAGTATAGTTGACTTACAATGTTGTGTTAGTTTCTGGTGTACAGCAAAGTGATTCAGATATATACATATTTATATATATATATATATATATATATATATATATATATATATATATATTCTTTTTCATATTGTTTTCCATTATGGTTTATTACAGGATATTGAATATAGTTCCCTGTGTTATACAGTAGGACCTTGTTGTTTATCCATCATATATATATATATATATATGTATGTATAGTTTGCATCTGCTTACCCCAAATTCCCCATCCATCCCTCCCCAACCTCCCTCTCGCTTGGCAACCACAAGCCTGTTCTCTATGTCTGTGAGTCTGTTTTTGTTTCATAGATACTGTATGATATCACTTATATGTGGAATCTAAAATATGACACAAATGACTTATCTATGAAGCTATTCATTTTTTAAATGTTTATCTGTTGCTTCTTGATCTGCTCCCTTGGACATTCTCATTGTTTCTTGATTACTTTTATATCGGCCTCTTCTGATAAGCAGATCCTGTTTACTTGTGACCCCATCCCACCTCTGTGGGATGGCAGAGTCAGCTGTATTATAGGACCTACACTTGTCCTTGAAGGAACAGTGGGCTCTGCTTGTGGCTCTTCCTCCTTCGAAAAGAATTTAAGTATAGAGTTTATTGTGATAAGTATCTAAACATATTTATCAAGAGTTTATTGTGATAAGTATCTAAACATATTTATCATTGTTTCTCATCTTTCCCAGTCAGCTTCTTTAATGTTTATTATATTCTTCCTCGATACAAAATGCTCAAGCTAAGTTTTAAAAAATAATTTTCACACAGAGGAAAAAGTGATGTTTCTAATAAATTTTAGGAACAAACAAAAAGGAGTAGGAATGATGGCTCTAGGCATGCTTAGTGCCTGCAGCTATTTCTTTAATTCTCAGATGTATATTTTTAAATTAACTGAATCATAAAGTGAACTGATGTCTTGAGAGGCAAAGGAAAAATACTTTTTATTGGCTAACATCTGAAAGAGGTTTCTTATATTTTATATGCTTGCAATAATGAACCAAGCCTAGGAAAGAGTGAGAAGGTAACATACAGAGGAGGCACAATGCATAAACAATACATAGTGTAAGCTCAAGGTCCATGTAGAAATTGTTTACAGTAATCCTGCTACAAACCCAACAAAAAAGAAACAGTTTAAATTTACATTACATTTAAGCTAATGTTGTTATACAGGGTCATTTAACAAAGAGTTACAGCTTCAAGGTATAGTGTTAGTCTATACTATTTAGTTATAATTTACTTACAAGAAAGATAAAGACTCCAGTGTATTTGCAAGATCAAGAGGATATATAGCACTAGGAGATACACATCTGGAGAGCCATACAAGAAAGCTATTTGTATCTGAAGTTGAGATTTAGAACACAGGCTGTGTTTACGGACATTTTTACCTTTTGAATTGGGCTGAACATACCAGAATTAATTGTACAGAGCTGAAGGAAACAGGACATTGAAGTATTCCCTGCAAAGAAAAACTGGAGATCAGTGGCATTGAACCTAGATAATAAAAGCGTCTACTTTTTGTCTCCATACAATATTTTAAAGTAAACTTTACCTATTCCAATCAATTTACTGCCTGAAGAGGAGATTTGGGAGTATTATTTTCTTTTTTCTTCACTGAGTAAAATAGAAACTCAGTTCCTTCAACCCAGCTTTCTTTGTCCATCATGAATGGATGCTGACAAGCTTTCAAGCCATCATTCCAGCCCTTTGCCTGCTATTCGCCTCCACCAAGTTGAGAGTACAGCCCAACTTAACCACTCAGCACCCAGCTCGTCATTCCTCCTGGACGGACCCCAGTTGGGTAAAGCCCAGAAAACAGTGACACCCAACATGAGATGGAAAATCTCCACATTTCACAATGTTTTTGTTATTATTACTAAAGTTATTTGGACTGAACAAAAAATCAAACGTCAAACATTTCAGAAGCTTTAGGATAAGCTTTGATATGCCCTGTGCTTGGCATAGTTTTAGACCTAAATTTAAACATGTAAGGAATTTTCTCTCTCTCTCCCTCCCTACATACCCACCCACACCTCCACACACACTTAAAAGGAATTGTCTAAATATTCATTATTAGACAGCCCTTTAAATTCCATATGTAAAATAAAATACTAGATAGTCATTAAAGATGAAGTGCAGCAACATTTTAAAATTTTTTTTTTTTTTTCTGGAATAAGTTCACTTAAATAATAAAAGTGTTTCTCTCTGGTTACAGTTTTTAAGGCACTTTATTTTAGAGAGATCAAATGTCCTCTCTTCTTTTCTATATTGTAATAAGAAAGCTATAATTCATAATTAGTATTAAAGTATGTGACGCTTTATATTGTTTACAACATAGAATATACATACATAGAAATGAATTAAATATAAAAATAATTATGGTCAAGGGTTTGTTCATTTCCCTTGTCTTTTTTTGAGTTTTGTTATTTTATTGGTCTAGAACTCTTTCCCCCATTCTTCTGGATATACTCTTTTCTTACAAGGAACACACCCTATCTGATTCAAGCTTTCCATCTCCAGGCACCAAGGTGGGATCATGAATCAAGCCTAAACAATTCTGGCTCCATGGGTTGCTGTAAGTCTGGGATTCCAGCAGCCCTCACTCTTGTCATGAGGAAATAAGCTTACTTATAGAATTAGGTCAATTAGATATATTCAGAGCCCAAAAATGAAGAAAGGGAAAGACATGTCCCAAGCAACGTCTTGAGCTATTGCGTTAGCTGTGCCTAAAACTAGTCCACATCTCCGTAAGGTAAGTCAACTTGGGGTCTTTCACTTAAGTTGACCTGAGTTGAATTTGCATCATTTGCAACTGGAAGTCGTTGCCCATCTCTTGTATTTAAGTATTTCAGTATTACATTGTTTTAGATCCATTGGAGATTAAATCTTTGATCCATATGCCATCACTGTATAATAATAAATGAAGATAAATATGCTCTTAATTCTATTATGTTATTTTATATTTTGTTCTTTAAGCTAGCTTATGTGTAGTTTGCTCCCTCATGTTCAATTTTGCTAAAGTTTTTCTGGTGTTTATTTTTTATCTTCTTTTTATAAAAACACTGATTTGAAAGGTTCATTCATCTCTCAAGCTGCTGAAATATTTCAAGTAATTTTTTTTTTTAGAAAGGACACGTGGGTGTTACACTTTCTTAGTCCTTGCTTGTCTAAATTCCTTTGTTCCCACACATAAATGATAGCCGGTCTGAGGATAGAATATTTGCTTCACAATATAAAATCCTTTGAAGCTGTGGATATTAGGATTTTTGGAAGTCTGAAGGCAAACATTTTTCTTTTGTAGAAACCTATTTTTTCAGGGCTCTTGTAATTATTTCTTAATTACTTAATAGTTTTACATCTATTAATGGAATTGAATTTGTAATAAAGAAGTACCTTAAAAGAAATTTCCAAACTTATCTGACTTCAATAGTGAATTCCATTAAGTCTTTAAACAGAAATAATAGTAATACTGCATTAGTTCTTCCAGAGAATATGAGATAAGGAATGGTACCTTCACACTTTTCTTTTAGAGTCATAAATAACATTGATATTAAAAAAAAAAAAAAAAACCTGACAAGTACCGTATCTGATTCTGTCCATAATAAAGTATCTATCACCAGACTAGCCAGTCTGCCTTCGAAAACTATGCACCTGGAGAGAATATGAAAGAAGTCTTTTCAGAGATTAGATAATGTGACCTCTGAGAAATGGGAAACAGGCAAGATATCAAAGTGGCGTTCTGGCTAGAAGTACATTCCAGACTGAAATGCAGGAAGGAAGGGCCTAACAGAGTAAAACAATCCTGCAGAGGTGAGGGGTAGAGAAAAGACCTCTGCGAGGCTGAGCCGCCGGCTTCTGTGATGCCTTCAAGGAGACAGGGCTACACAGAATTCACAGAGGTGTCGCCAAGTCCTTGACTGCATGCTTGGTTGTGCATGAAAAGGGATGTTTTGTGACCTGGAAGAGAACAGCCACTATGTAACTGTAGGGTGAACGGAAATTCCAAAGGTGGAAACTGCGGAGAAACAGAGGTGTAGGGCTTGGACCCTCAGAACGCCTCGTATCAGAGTAATACCAAGTCAAACTCGTGTGCTTTTCCTGCCAAGGCCTAAAAGCAAGCATCAAAATGGTCAGTGGAGATTAACTGCCTTCCAAGAAGAAAAAAAAATCAACAGCTTTTAAAGGCATAAAACACAAATAAATCTCAGTTCTTTAAAACACTGTACCCAAAGTTAGGGCTAATATATTACATACCAGGAAAAGAGCATATAAACAGACCCAGAAATGATAGCAATATTGAAATAAGCAATTATTTTATTTTATTTTATATTTATTTATTTATACAGCAGATTCTTATTGGTTATCCATTTTACACATATTAGTGAATATATGTCAATCCCAATCTCCCAGTTCATCACACCACCACCCACCCCCGCTTTCTGCCCTTGGTGTCCATAAATTTGCTCTCTATTTTAAAACGTGTATTATATTCCTACTTACAGAAGTAAAGAAAAAGACAAATATAATGAGTGAAGAGAGTATGATATCAGTAGGAAAACAGAAAATATTAGAACAAAATTGAAATTCTCGAAATGGAAAGTAGAATATGTGGAAAAAAATCATTCAGTGAGGCTAACAGCATATTGGAAACTGCAGATAAAAAGATTTAAGGGGATGAAGATGGGGGAAAAAATAATGAAAAAAATGAACAAAATCTGCACCACCTGAGGGCAATACCATTATCAAACATGCATGTAATTTGAGATGCAGAAGAAGAGGAAAAAGAGAAACTGGGGTAGAAAAAAAATTGAATATGTAATAGGTGATATTTCTTCCAAATTAGAGAAAAAAAAAAGACACACACACACACACACATCCAAGAGGCTCAATAAATCCCAATCTAGGGAAGGTCTCCCAAAACCAGACCAGGGCTCACTAGAGTAAAGGAAGACAATAACACAGAGGGAATAGTAATTTAAAATCCACTGATTCTCACTGAAAACAATGCAGGTCAAAAAAAAATGGAGTGAAGTAAGGAAAAAAAAATCTATTCAACTAGGATTTTTCTATATAGAGAGAATATATTTTAAAAAATGAAAATTAAGTAAAACTATTTTTTGATATACAAGATTTGAAAAGATATTTACCGTGCAGATAGATGTTCAGCATAGAAAATTTTAAAGGGAGCTTTTTAGGTTGAAGGAAAATGATAAAAGATGAAAATTCGGATCTAAATAAAGGAATGAAGAGCACTGAATATGTACACATATTGATACAGAACAGTCTAATGTTCATATATCTTACATTCTCTACAGGAAAATAAATTGTTTAAATGCAAATTAATAACCGCATATTACAGAGTTTATAATACATGTAGATATAATACATGTAATGACAATGGAACAAAAACCTAGTGGGGGTGGTTTTTACATTATATGTGAAGTGTTATAATACTAATTCATAAAAAACTGTCATAAATTTAGAACAATTAATACATATGCAAATACATTAAAAAGGAAGAGGTATAGCTAAAGTCCATTAGCTTTTAAAATAGAATACTATAAATATCAACTCATTCAAAGAAACCAGGAAATAATAAAATAATATGTATTAGACAAATTGAAAACAAGAAAGATGGTACATTTAAACCCACATAAACATATATGATTACATTATATGTAAAGAACCACTCAAAATAAATTGGAGACAATGTCAGACTGGATAAAAACAAGAAGACATACTTTTATTATAAAGACAAAGATGGTTTAATATTTAAAGATGGAAAAAAATATAAGCCACACTAATCATAAGAAAGCTGCAGTGACTATGTTACTATCAGCAGATTTTGAGACAAGGAATCTTACTATGGTTATGGTTTTCATCCTTCTTTAACACACAGAACATATTTATAACTTGATTTATGTCCTTGTTTGTTAGTGTCATTATATCTGTTGTTTCAGAATCTATTGATTGAATCATATCACCCTCATTCTTTGCATGCCTGATAATTTTTGTTTGGAATCCAGAACTTGTAATAACTTCAAAATAACTTCTAGTGATGGAAAATAAATAATCTGAAATAAAATATAAACTGGGTAAGATTAACAATTTAGAGATTGCATATTAAAAAAAGGTGTGAAAATTACAAAGAAACTATAGCAAAATAAAGCACAGCAAGAAATATAATTGGAAAAAAATGACCAGAGTATCATTTGCCTGTGGAAAAATAATAAGCAATCCAAAATTTGGGAAGATGCAATCCAAGAAGACAAAGGGCCTATACAAAAAATATTTGATAAAATGAAGGCTACGGTTTTCCAAATTAATGAACAGTGTTTGGACTGGTTTCCCACATATGTAAACATATGATAAACACATATAGATATGTGTAGATATATTTGTATGATAACAGTAGCCTAAAGGATATCAGGGGAAGAGAGATGAAAATACACTCTGGTGTAACGCTCACATTCTGCTGAAGTGGTATAATATCAATTCATATTTGAGTATTATAAGTTAATGATGCAAGTTGTAAATCATAGAGCAATCTCTTGCTCCCTCTCCCTCTCTCTCCCTCTGTCTCTCTGTCTCTGTGTCTGCCTCTCTCTATCTATCTATATATCACACACACACACACACACACACACACACACATGCACACACTGCTGAACCAAAAGTTCCCAAATTGGGACATCCAAATAGTAATAACAACAAAAAAAATATGCTTAATCACATTTCTCGTGAGGAAAAGGCCAACAAAATTATCAATGTGGTATCTCAGCACAGTCACCTATATGATGATAATTTTTAAAATATTTGTCAAAATGTTGATCAACAGGAACTCTCATAAACTGCTGGTGTGAAAACTGTATGAATTAGTAATATTTGTAATACCACCTTAAAAATGTTAAATATCATCCATTAAATATGAAAATGGTGACTCTGAATTTCTCCTAGGTTTTTACCTAAGAACAAGGCACAATCCTGTTCACATGAATATTCACAGCAGTGTAATTATATATACATTATTACCCAAAATGGAAATAATAAAAATATACATCAACAAGTGCATGAAAAAATAAATTATAAATACAATGAAACACTAGAGAATAGTAAATATTCACAGACTACAGCTGCAGAGAACAGTATCAATGGTTTTCAAATGAAATTTTGACCAAAAAAAAGAGGCAAAAATAAGATTAACTCTGAGTCCATTTACACAAATTTTTTTAAAAAAAGGAATAATTTATATGCATATGTTTGCATGGTAGTATGATTAAAAATGCAAAAGAGTATTTACTATGAATATTAGAATGATGATACACTTCAGGTCAGCGAAAAGATAGTGTTTGAGAGAAGTCATGAGGGTTATTTCTTAGGGGTTCTGGAAATGTTCTATTTCTTTATCTGGGCAGTATTCACATTTTGATAAATCACTGAGTTATACAGGATGGTTTTCACACTTAAAAGGAAAAATGTGTTAGGTTGAAGGAGAGAGCTTAATAAACGTCCTGTGACAGAAAAAAATATCCAACTCCTTCAGATATAACTCATTGCAAATTATTTTTAAGGAATTATCTCACCCACAGTATAAATAATAGTATACTAGTTCATGAAAACATGGAGAAATACATAGAAACTACATTAGGAAAATCCCAAAGGTTTGAATAGAGAAGTATGTATGGTTAATAAGAGTTTTCAAGATAGTAAAAATACCAATTTACTACAGAATAGTTTTAATTGTATAAAATATAATTCAACATTTCAATGTTACTTTTTTCTTAAATTTGAAAAAAAGGCTGTATTATTTATCTAAATAATACCTACATGGAACTAGCAAAGAAAATGATGAAAATATTGAAGTATTTCCACATTTTGGAATATTTGACAGCTATTAAAATAATTCTATGAAAAATAATTAATAAAAAGGTCTTTAAAGAGAAGGATTATTTACAATTATATTTCCTATATTGAATATATACTAATAGGTTTATGTATGTATATCATAATTATGAATGTATATGGAATATTATTAATCTTTATTTTTGTGTTGTAGGATTTTGGGTTTTTATATGTTTTTTTTTGCAATAAATATAGCTTATTATGTAGTCAGAAAAGTAATAAGTATAGTACCTAACACTATATTTGTCATAAATAATGTACTAATGTGTTAACATGACTATGTGTTAATATCCCTAATATGTGAAATTCTTTAATTTGGCAAGAAACATATAAAGAATATAGTTTGAAATTTAGTAATGGATAAGAATCAACAAGCTATATGTGAGAAATAGAAAAAAAATTCAATGTATAATAAAATGTACATTCAAAAAATAATCAGTAAAATCTTTGAATTATCAAGTTGAATTTTAATTAAAATTAGTAAATTATAACAGGTGGAATGACACAAGCATTCATATATTGGTGGTGAAACCTTAAGTATAGATTACTTTTTAAAAAATTGACAATATATATCAAGACCCTAAATACATTTTTTCATATTGACCTGAAAATCCCACTTTCAGGAATTTATCCTAATAATTCAAAATGCTAATAGAATTTATATGCAGACATATTTTGCCATAATACTTTTAACAGCAAAACTAATTTCTGCTTAAATCCACTGAGTATGTTATTTTTGCTTAAATATACCCTCCAAAATGACCAGAAAATGCATTTTAATGAGACTTCTTCATGTAATAATATAAACAATGTTACTTTGGACAAGTGAAGATTTAAAAAACTCCCAATTATGTAACACCACACACACAGGAAAAAAAAAATAAAAATTGTGTTGTTTCTGATCTGGGATACAAATAAATATATTCTTCCTATGGTGTTCTCAATCGTCCTATTAAGAATTTCCATTAAACTGAAATAAAATACTTTGATACACAGATACAATTTAATATTTAAAAATATAACAGATGTCCTGCAAAGATTTCTCTTTAAAATGCATAATATTTAGTCATTTTGAATGAGTACTAAGGGGTAGCCTACCTAATTAGAAACAGAAACCTGTGGCTTGTTTTCTCGATATTTAATTTGGATGGAAAATTGCAAGTAGACACTATCTTTATTAGGCATAACTGTGCCTTAGTAGACAAGTCCTTTATCAAAAAATGGGCAGAAGAACTAAGTAGACATTTCTCCAAAGAAGACGTACAGATGGCCGAAAGGCACATGAAAAAATGCTCATCATCACTAATTATTAGAGAAATGCAAATCAAAACTACAATAAGTTATCACCTCACACCAGTCAGAATGGCATCATTAAAAAGTCTACAAATAATAAATGCTGGAGAAGATGTGGAGAAAAGGGAACCTTCCTGCACTGTTGGTGAGAGTGTAAATTGGTGCAGCCACTACGGAGAACAGTATGAAGGTTTCTTAAAAAACTAAAAATAGAGTTACCGTATAATCCTGCAATCCCACTCCTGGGTAAATATCTGGAGAATACTCTAATTCAAAAATATACGTGGACCCCAATGTTAATAGCAGCACTATTTATAATAGCCAAGACATGGAAGCGACCTAAATGTCCATTGGACATGGATAAGGAATGGATAAAGAACACGTGGTACATATATACAATGGAATACTTCTCAGCCATAAAAAATAATGAAATAATGCCATTTGCAGCAACATGGATGGACCTAGAGATTATCATAGACACACAGACATAGGAAACAAATGTATGGTTACCAAAGGGGATAGTGGGGGTAGATGAGGAGATAAATTAGGAGTTTGGGATTAACACATACACACTGCTGTATATAAAATAGATAAACAACGAGGACCTACTGTATAGCACAGGGAACTATATTCAATATCTAGTAATAACTTATAATGGAAAAGAATCTGAAAAAGAATATATATATGTATAACTGAATTACTTTGCTGTATACCTGAAACTAACATGACATTGTAAATTAACTATACTTTACTTTTTAAAAAGTGGTTTAAAAAAGCTATATGGAGGAGCTATACATTTATATAACAATATGCTGAGGTTTATAAGACCAGAAATAACTTGACTAAACAATGTTCCTTTGGTATTATGCACCATTTCCTAGGACCTCTGACCTTTCTGCTTCTGAGCCTATGTGATGAAGATTAAGGACATTTATTTGTACAGTGAGGATCCCCTTTTGTTCGAATCTGGATGCATTTGCAATGGTGTTACTAGAAGGGAGATGAAATTTGTAGCTATAATTTTTTCATGAAACAACTAACTGGCAAAATGACCCACCAATGAACTTAAAATCACATTAAATTTAGAATATTGACCTCTTCAAATAATTCATATTTGAAAATTAAGTATTTTATATAGCTGTTTTAGTCACTGACTCATGAACTTTATATAATTTTGCCCTCATTAGACTTAGTTCGATGAAAGATACCAAACAAAACTAACTATGCCTTAGAAGATCCTTTTAATTTTAACAGATTTCAATGCATGTTATTAGGAAATACACACTATAATAATATAATTTAAGATATTTATCCATATGAAATGCCAGAGTCATCAAAGAAAGACTGCAGCTTCTGGGAAAGCAACTGAGATGCATTGCTGACATACTCTTAAAATTGAAAATCTTGAGTGTTTTTGAAATTTAACACCTACTTCTCATGGTTTGGAAATACTTTTTGCTGCATACATATTTAACTCTTTCAAAAACAACAAAACAGTCAAGTTTAAAGTTATCTTGCTTGGCTAACTCTATTCATTGCAAAGAAACACTCGTGTTCCCTTAGAATAAAATTACTTTTATCCATAAGTTTTATCCATAAGTTTAGTTTTACCATTGTATCTACGGGAAATTTTTTTTTTTAAAAAAACATTAAAGGTGTCCCGTGCCATCCCCCACAGAAGTTCTGTTTTGTTCCCCAGGTACAAAGGTCTAGCTTATTCCATGGTAGGGCAGACTGAAATAGACTTCATTGTTTTAAAGTTAGACTTCTTAAGATACAGTTTGCATACATTAACCTTTGCATAATTTCCTGCTTCACATGACTTCCACATTTTTAATGCACTGTGCTATGAATGTTGGCAAATGCATACAGTGATATAAGTACCACAGCAATCAAGGCACACATTTCAAATCTTTACCCTAAAATGTTCCCTTTCTTTCCTTTGCAAACGGTCCCTCTCCCCAGCACCCCTGTCACTGGTGGCTACTTACCTGTTTTCTGACCCTATTGTACATTTTTCCAAACTAAAATGTAAATGGAGCTATTAACTATGCACCTTTTTAAGTCTAGCTTCTTTTCCTTTACCAGAATACATTAAGACCTATCCTTGTCGCTGCATATTCCAGTAGTTGGTTATTTTTACTGCTACATAGTATTATTGTACTGATCTGCAAGCTTGTTTATCTAATGGTCTGTTGTGCATTTCTCTCAATGTGTGAAAATTATGAGGAAATGTACCATACATGTCTGTGTACTGGGTTTTGTGTAGATATGAGGGTTACTTAGAGATGTGTTGTTTAAACAATTTCCAAATATTTGCCTATTTTCCAGATACCTTTTCTGTTACTGATTTCAAGTTCAATTTTATTGTGGTCAAAAAATATGCTAGATATGGACACAAAGATTCACAGTTTTTAAAGTTTTCAATTTTAAGCTGTGGTCTATATTGGGAACGTTCCGCTGAAAGAATGTGTGTGAGTCTGTTGTTGTTGAGTGGAGCATGGGGGTCCAGGGTTAGTGTTTCCTTTATTCTTAGTAACTCTATCAAAGTTCTCTGCTGATGACCGAGGAGAGTGTTGACAGCTCCAACTTGAATTGTGGACGTGCCTGTGATCTCTTCAGTTCTGTAGTTTTGCTTCGTGTGTTTGAAGCTCTGCTATTATGTGATACACAGGACGATTATCTTCTTAAAGAGTGAGTCCCCTTCTCTTGGTTGTATTACCCCTGGCACTTTCCTTGTTATGAAGTCCAGCCACTCCAGCTTTCCTTGGCTAGTGTTAAAATAAGGTATCTTTCTTTTGGTATATCTTTTAAAATTTGTAACATTATATCTATAAATTTAAAGAAAATGTATTGTAACTGTATATAGTTTGGTCTTGCTTTATAACTCAATATCAAAAATTCTGTCATTTAATTGATGTGTATATACATTTACATTTAAGTTATTTATTGATACTGTTGAATTTAAATCTACCATTTTGCTATTTTTTCATTTTGTTTTGTTTTTATCTATTTTGTTTCTTTTTTCATTTTCTGTCTGCTTTTAGATTAATTGAATATTTGATTTTGTGATCCATTTTGCCCCTCGATGGGTAATTAGCTACACCATTTTTTCTAATATTTTTGGTGTAGTCATAGAGTTTACAACATAAAATTTTAATATATAACCAACCACATTCAAGTTATTATACTGCTTCATGTATAATGTAAGAACTTTATAATAGTGTACTTCTAATTGCTCCCTCCCAAACTGTACTGGCATTGTCATACATTTTATTTTCTTGTTTCCTTTTATGTAGTTTTTATGAGAATTTGTCAATTTAATTTTCTTAATTTTTAAAATTGTTTCAGGTGTACAAAATAGTGATTTAATATTTGCATACATTAGGAAATGATCACCATGATAAGTCTAGTAACCATCTATCCTTATACACAGTTATTACAATATCACTGACCGTATACCTTATGCTGTATATTACATCCCCATGGCTTATTTTCTCTCTGGAAGTTTGTACCTTTCAACCTCTTCATCCAAGTACCCACCCACTACCCTCTGACAACCACCAGTTTGTTTGTTCTACGTATCTATGAATCTGTTTCTATTTCTTTTGCTTTTTGGGTTTTTTTAGATTCCACAAGTGAGACCATACAGTATTTTTCTTTTTCTGTCTGGCTTGTCTGACGTAGCATAATACCCTTGATATCCGTCCATCTTGTCACAAGTGACAAGATTTAATTTTCTATGGCTGAGTAATACTACATTGTGTATGTGTGTGTATACACTGTATCTTTTTTATCCTTCCATTTATTGATGGACACTTACATTCCGTCCATATCTTGGGTATTGTAAAAAAATGTTGCAATGAACACTGGTGTGCATATATATTTTTGAATTAGTACTTTTGTTTTCTTTGGGTAAATACCCAGAAGCGAAATTGCTAGAACATATGGCAGTTCTATTTTTAATGTTTTGAGAAAACGCCACACTGTTTTCCATAGTGGTTGCACCAATATACATTCCCACCCACAGTGCATGAGGGTTCCCTTTTCACAACATCCTCACCAATGCTTATTATTTGTTGTCTTTTTGATGATAGCCATTCTGACAGGTGTGAGGTGGTATCTCCTGGTGGTTTTGATTTGTATTTCCCTGATGATTAATGATGTCAAGGATCTTTCCATGTGCCTGTTGGCCATCTGTATTTCTTCTTTAAAAAACATGCCCTTCTGCCTGTGTTTTAATCCGGTTGTTTGCTTTTTGATGCTGAGTTGTATGAGTTTTTATTTGTTTTAGATATTATCCTTTATTAAATATATCATTTGCAAATAACTTCTCCCATTCTGTAGGTAGCCTTTCATTTTGTTGATAGTTTCCTTCACTGTGCAAAATCCTTTTAGTTTGTCCCTTTAGTTTATTTTTGATTTTGTTTCCCTCGCTTGAGGAGGCAGATCCCCCCCAAAAAATTTGTGCAGAAACACAAAAGACCCAAATAGCAAAGCAATATCAAGAAAGAAGAAGAAACTTGGAGGTATCACACCTCTTGATTTTGGACTATACTACAAAGCTACTGTAATCAAAACAGTATGGCACTGTTACAAAAACAGACACATAGATCAATGGAACAGGATAGAGAGCCTAGAAGTAAACCCATGCTTATATGGTCAATTCCAAAAAAAAAAAAACACTGCTAAGACTGATGTTAAAGAGAATACCTTCTCAGGTTTCTTCTAGGAGTTTTAGGTTTTCAGGTCTTACATTTAAGTCTTTAATTCATTTGAGCTTATTTTGTATGTGGAGTGAGAAAGTGGTCCAATCTGATTCTTATGCATGTAGTTGTTCAGTGTTCCCCACACCATTCATTGAAGAGCCTGTCTTTTCCCCACTCCATATTCTTGACTAATTTGTCATAGATTAATTGACCAATAATTGACCATGAAGCACTGTAGGCTTCATTTTTTTTTTTTTTTTTTTAACAATACCTTGTGCCTAGGGTGAGGTGAGAGTCCATAGGATTTTTTTCTGTGTTTGTGCTCTAGCCTCAACTTTTATATTTCCCTTCAGTATGTCTGTACCCAAGAATGAGTCTATCTCTACTGTGTTTCTCCCAGCAGTAGACTGATGCTGCTTTTTATTTTATTTTTAATTAATAGGCTTTGTTTTTCAGAGAGCTTTAGACTTACAGAAAAATTGAGCAGAAAACACAGTTTCCAAATACCCCCAACCCCACTCACCCCCCACACAGTTTTCTCATTTTTTTCATCTTGCATTTTTGTGTTACATTTATTGAAATTGACAGATACATATTATTAACTAATGTTCTTAGTTTACATTAGGCTTCAATCTTTGTGTTGCATTTTCTGTGAGTTTTGATAAAATGTATAACAACATGTATGTGTCATCACAGTATCAGAACAGTTGTCCTGACCTACAACCTCCTGCCCTTCCACTTATTCATCCCTTTCTCCTTTTCCCCATATCCTGGGAAACCACTGATACTTTTACTGTCTCCTTAGTTTTTGCTTTTTCTAGAATGCCATATATTTGGAATCATACAGTACTTAGTTTCTCATATTGACTTCTTTTTCTTAGCAACATGCTTTTAAGTTTCATCCATTTCTTCATGAATTGGTAGCTCATTTCTTTTTATTACCGATAATATTCCCTTATATGGCTATACCACTGTTTTTCATTCATTTGCCTGTTGAGAGACATATTGATTGCTCACATAAACTTTGTTTTCTAACTCTCAGTCTCTTCCACACAGAGCCTCCAGCAATTCATGGATCACAGTTGAGGTGTTCCTACAGGTACTAATAGCTGACTTCTGATCATGAGCTTGTGTTCCTGATAATCCGTGGTTCTCTATTCACCTGTCTTTCCAACACTCAGGGCAGCCCTATAACTTCAATTCTATGATGGATCTAAAGAGAGTTGATATTTTTCAGGTTGTTCAGATTTTTTTTCTTCCTGTGAGGAATAATGACCTTCAAACTCTGCATGCCAGACTGGAAGGCATAATCTCTTGCTGCTTTTTGATCATTGCTTGACAGCCTGTTAGCGGAAGGCAGGGGCATGGTAGGTTGTCCTGGACCATCCACAGTGTTTGTTGGTCCTTACGTTCCTGCTCCTTGAGGGTGAGATTCATCATTTCTCCCCCTCTTCCTAGTCCCTAGTATTTTTGGTGGGTCTTTAATGGGAGAGTTTCCTACTTCTCCCTTCCTGGTAAGAGACTTTGGATGATGTTGACTTAGGTGCTGGGTCACAGAGTATTTTCTGTGTTTTCCTTAGGTCTAAAGTGATTTTTCTTTGCCATCCACATCAACAGTGAGCCTTTACCTGGGTCCTAGGCATGACAAAGTTAGCTACTTCTTCTCTAGATGCTGAATTTGATTGCTTTATGTGAAAGAAGGGAGCAGGAGGGAAGGGTGTAGCCTTCTTCCTTTCTTGCAAGAGTGGCTGCTCCTTGCACATCTGCCCCACACACGGAGACACTGTCTGGTTCTCAGCTCTGTCCCTTATCTCTTTTGGGAGCATCCAGTGGAGGTCCATGGAAAAGAGACTGTAAGTGAGCATTAACTTCCCTGTGTCTCAGCTTCCAGCGTCTCTTTTCTGCCCTGCTAGCAAACAATCATTTAAATTTTAGCTGATTTCTTTTCACCCATATGTACGTCAGCCACTCCTTACTTCTGTGCTTTGGCTAAGGTTTCCTGTAACCTCAGCTCTCAGGTAGCTTCAGAGTATGTTACAGTTTTGTAGGTTATCCAGCCTTCTTTTTTTGCTAGTATTGTGGTGACTCTTTTCCAGCTCCCTAGGCAGAAGAATAAGATGCTAAATTTTAGAATCTAGGTTGAGTTAATCATGGTAGCTCCACCATGATTAAAAAAATGTGTTCAATAATTTCTCTGAGACTTACTTATTCCAACAGTGTAATGAAGGTGATGGTGTGTTATATTTTTTCATCTGCATGTCAAATTTTTGAAAACTTATAGAAATGTCTAAAGTATGTTACGAGGCTAAAAAACTGAGAGAAACTCATGGTAAAGGATAATAAGATGGGGAATATCATAAGGTCTTAAATAACTGTTCTAGACAGAAGAGCAAATAAAATACATCCTCACGAGAACAAACCATTTTTTGAGGAAAGGAACACAGAGATTTGAAGGGAAGTTACTCTCTTGAGTCCTCCTAAAAGAGACAAACTGTGATATAGTAGACAACACCCAAAACAGCATCCCCAGCATAAATACACATTTTATGTGGATGCATGATTCTTGTGTGTGCCTCTGTGGAAGTCGAGGGCATAATGCCAAACCCACAATCAGTAAAAGTAGCACCTCAAGGAACCAAAAACTCTCAAAAAAACAAACAACCCCTCCAAAAAAAATATCATGTAGTTATTTCTCTGTTTTGATTTTTGAATAAGATAAAGAATATAGACAGGAATGAAGGTAGAAAGGACTCTATGTTTGCTCAAGCAATTCTCTGTGGATACAAGTTTCAAACTGAGACAGTAGTTACTTTCAAGAAGTAGTATATATTCCATATACAGATATATCATATATATCAAGAAGCAAGACCATCATGCAGAGTGTTCTAGCATGGAAATCGAAAACACAATACATTTTCATAGGCTTTTGTGAAATAAAACATTCTAAAGAGTTCTGAAGCCTGAATATGCAGTCATCTCAATTTTGCATTATTAGAGAATGGTGATGAAACATATATGAACAGTCATGTCTCTCCTATGACTGAGGAGGATGAGGACTGAAGGCATGAAGGAATAATAGTGTAAACTGCACAAAGGTGTTGTGAAAACCACAGGCCATGGTGTATTTAGAGATTCTTATTAACTCTTCAAATTTATATATTTTAAATGGTCTTCCAATATGATAGACACTATGTATTAGATTGTTCTTCATAGGTTCAATAATCTAACTCTTTATTTCCCTTCTCTGTCACTGTAATGGAACTGGAAGCTTCTATGACAGGACAAAGGAACCAAATACATGCCTGACAGAACGTACTTCCCTATATAAGGGAGGAAAACAGAGATTTACCTGCTGTACAAAAACTCGAATGAACCCTTCAGTGGAAATAAAGTGGCCGGGAAATCTAACATAATTGAAATGTTGTATTTTTCTGATGCTAAATGAAGTTATGATTAGCAAAGATAAAAGACTTAAATTATCAATTCATACTAGTTGATAATTTTTGTTTTGAAGTCTTTATTGTTGATGAAAAATTACAACCTCATATGTTATCTTGGGTGATGTTTGGTAAGATATAATGTCTTTGTGCTTAAGGCATAGATGGTAATCACCTCAGTGACTGATCTAATGTCTTTCTGTTGGAAGGAAAAAGCACCATAGAGGAATGAAATTAAAATCATGTTCAATAAGGAACATTTCCATTTTCTTATTATTCCTCTTCTCTGAGTGAATTGTTAGGTAATTAAGTTCCTAGCATGGACCTAATAACAAAAACATTATTCTTTAAAGTATCAAAGCTCACTTCACATACTACAATCTATTCTACTTTTGCTTAGAGGAAAACTGGTTTTTGATACCATTCAGTCATGTATTTGATGAAGAAAAAGTTCATCTGGAAGAAAGAAGTAGAAATTTGTGTATTTCTGATATTGCATACACATTTGAAATGGAAGCTGTCTATAATTTCAGAAAAGGTGAGCATCCAATGGCAACAAATCAGTATCTCACATGAAATAGTGTTGGTATATAAGTGTAAGAGATATCCATTTCTATCAGGCAGTGCTCTGACAAAAGATTTCATCCAGCTGACAGCAGTCTAGAAATTCAGTTCCTGTATTTTCCTATACTAACTGTGCATCAAAGACTACAGATAGGCTTGGAAAATTCTCCCACCATTTGGCACATTATTGCAATCCCTGTAAAATAGGAAAATCAATCATAGCTGACCTCACTGTAGCAGTTGTGGAGAGTAATAACTGAAGTGCAGAAGAAATCCCTATTATTGACTGTGCTGATAATATTAATAGAATATCACCACATTTTTACAAAATGTGGGTTGTAACAATTCTCATGACTCAGAGCAAAAAAAAAAAAAAAAAGAAAAGAAAAGCATTTTCTCACCAGGAGGAAACAGAAAGGTATGCTATGGTGGTTTTGAGGGTTAGTGGACAAGCTGACAAGGAGAACCCTGGTATGAACACTGGGATGTGAGGTTAGGGACCCACATTTAAGGCCAATATGTCTGCATACAATTATGTTTTTCATTGCTTTCTGCTCCTTTCCATCTTGTGAACTTTCCCTCTCAATTTATCTTTCCTCCACGACAGAAACACCCTTCAATGTTTCCTGTAGGACAGTTCTGTGGGTCACAGATTGCCTCCCATTTTGTTCTCTGAAATTTTCTTCTTCCATCCTCATTAGGGAAATATATTTGAGATAAGTTTGAAGTTTAGATTGGCAGGTTTTTTTTTTTTTTTTTTCTACTACCATTATCTTATTTATTTATTTATTTAATGGGGATGTCAATTTTCTTTCTATCCCTTTGGAGGTCGTTAGTTTGTGTTCTCTCTCTCTCTCATCTGTACTTTCCACCAGTTGTGCTTGGGGCTGCTGGGTTGGCCTTCTGGAAACTGTAATTCAGTACTTTCCATTAGATTCAGAAAGTTCTCAGCCATTGATTTTTCAAACCCTGCAACTGCCCTAATTTTGCAGCTCTCTTCTTTTGGGACTGTAAGTCCATATATTTTGTTCCTTCTGCCTAGAGCTTCTATGCTTCTTACCACCCACAATGTTTTTAATATAGTTACTTAAGATTTTATTTCTATATTTTCATTTTAGGTCATTGTTTGGAGAATTTTCTTCCAAATTTCTCTATATTGTTTTTAATTTTCTTATTGTGGCAAGCACAGTTTATCTTTCTCCTATTACTTCTTTTGTGGGTACTGCTTGTTGTTGTCTGGTGTCATTTTCCTGCTCTTCCGTTCTCCCAGGATATGTTTGAACAAATAGTCATTTTTAACCGTTTATTATCAACAAGGATTTTACTGCTTTCCATGTGTCTGCTTCTACCTTTATTTATTGTATTATTTTATAATATTAGGTCATTCAACAGTGACAAAGCTATTTTGTCACTATTAACTTCATCTTTTCATATAAGTTCTACCTTTAATTATATACAATATTCACCAAAGATTGTACGTGGAAAATTCTCTTAACAGTCTGTTGGTTTTCTGAAAACCATTCTCTAATTGATTCATTAAGGACACATAAAATAAATATTCCCTGAGTTCTCATATATTCATAACTCTGTTTCCTTTATACTTGAAAGTCAATTTCATTGGATATTAAATTCTTGGTTTACATCATTCTTTGAATACCTTAAGTATGGAAATCTATTTTCTCCAGATAATAAAGTACTATTACAAAAAGTCTGATGGATATGGATTACTTTCAGTTATAAGAAATTTTATCTTTTTGCCCATATGCAAAGGTGATTTTTAAAATTTAAGTTTCAGTAGTTTTATTAGACATGTCTTGATTTGATCTGCTTTGGATTGATTTTACCAATACAGAATATATACTTTTATTTTTGTAGTATTCTATGCATCTTGATTTTGGATTTTTATCTATGATTAGACTGAAATTCCTTTATAGGGAATGAGGAAAGCCTGGCTAATTTTACCAGCCTCACTGCTGGAGGGCTCATTTTTCTTTTTTTCCAAATTTATTGAGGAATAATTGACAAATATACTTGTGTATATTTAAAGTGTACAACGTGATGATTTGGTATCCGTATACATTATAGAATGATTACCAAGAACAAGTTAATTAACATATCCATCACTTCACATAGTTAGCTTTGAGTATGGGTGGGTGGTGAGAATGCTTAGCATCTACTCTCAACAACTTTCAAGTATACAATACCGTATTATTTACTGTAATCACTGTGCTGTACATTAGATCCTGAGAACTTATTACTCATAACTAAAAGTTTTTACCCTTTGACCTACCTCACCTCATTTCTTTATCCTCACTCCCTGACAAACACCATTCTATTCTGTTTCCATGAAATTAGCATTTTAAAATTATTTTTATTTTTTTAATTTTTTGTCCATGCTGCGTGGCATGTGAGATCTTAGTTCCCCAACCAGGATCGAACCCGTGCCCTGTGCAGTGGAAGTGCAGAGTCTTAACCACTGGACTGCCAGGGAAGTCCCCAAAATTAGCATTTTTTTTTTTTTTTTTTAGATTTCACATATAAGTGATATATGATATTTGTGTTTCTCTCTCTGACTTATCTCATTTAGCATAATGCCCTCAAGGTCTATCCATGTTGTTGCAAATGGCAGAATTTCCTTATTTTGAATGGCTGAATAATATTCCATTTTATATGTTTACCATATTTCCTTTATTTATTCATCCATTAAAGACATTTAGGTTGTTTCCATACCTTGGCTGCAATGAACATGGGAGTGCAGATATCTCCTCGAGATAATTGATTTCATTTTTCTTTTTTTGGATATATACACAGGAGTGAGATTTCTTTCATGACCTTAAAGTATTCAAGAAAACGATCTCTCAGTAAGAACATGTCTTCAATACTTTCAGAGATATGTCTCTTCATATTCCCCACCACCAATAACCAAATCTCTCTCCTTCAATCCCAGAGTTATTTGTCCGAAGAATTTCTATTCTCTGGTGAACAATTTCTTCTCAGTGTAAAACTTTAGATTTCTGAATAATTTTTGAGATTCTGAAGGCCCAGTTTGCCTTATCCTACTCATTCTTTGCTTCCATCCCCTGCTAGACATAGTAATAAAGAAAACTTCAAGGTTTAACTCAGTTTCAACTGTTATCACAGATCTATCTATTGAGTACTCAGTTAAAGTGTGGGACTTTTTTTGAAGGTGAAGAGAACTTTGTAGTTACTCTTGATGGATTGGCCTCTTCATCTATTAATCTGAAATCTTTAGAATAATATTATCACTTAGCTTCATTGAAGATATTATTTTTTTTTCTTTTTTGCTATCCTACTTCATTTATCAGTTTAGGGTTAAGGATTGGATAGATCAAGTCTTGTTTCAACATCATCATATTCCCTCTAAAATTGAGCACCATGATTAGTACCTGTGCATGATAATGTCAATATTGAGTAGTTCTATTGGTGTGTTTATATTTTCTATTGCTTATATTGGTTATATTATTAATGCTATCTTGTCTCCAGATGTGTTTGGTTATTTTTGGTTGTATACTGGGCATTGTCTTTACAAAACTGTTTATAGAAATAGTATGAGGTCTAGGATTTTTTTTTTTAGCTCCTGTTACACAACACAGTGATTCTATATTTCTATACATTTCAAACTGATCACCACAACAACTCAGTCATGATGGATTACCATATATTTCCCACACTGTATATTTCATTTCCATGATTCATTTATTTTGCAATTGCAAGCTTGTACCTCTTTATCTCCCTCACCTATTTCTCTCCTCTCCTCACTCCCCACCCCTCTGGCAACCACCTGCTTCTCCTCTGTATCTATGTGTTTTATTGTGTTTGTTCATTTGTTTTGATTTTTAGATTCCACATATAAGTGAAATCATACAGCATTTGTTTTTCTCTGTATGACCTATTTGATTTAGCATAATATCCTCTAGGTTTATCCATGTTGTCACAAATGGCAAGATTTCATTTTTTTAATGGGTGAGTAATATTCCATTATATATGTATACCATATATTTATATATATATGTATATATATACACCATATCTTCTTTATCCATTCTTCTATCAGTGGACACTCAGGTTGCTTCCATATTTTGGTTACTGTAAATCATGTTGCAATGAACATAAGGGTGTATATATCAGTTCTAATTTGAGCTTTTGTTTTCTTTGGGAAAATCCTAAGGGGTGGAATTGCTGGATTATATGGTAGTTTTATTTTTAATTTTTTTATATTCTCCATAGTGTTTTCCATAGTGGCTGCACCAATTTGCATTACCACCAAAAGTATACAAGTGTTCCCTTTTATCCGCATCCTGGCTGACACTTGTTATTTGTTGTCCTCTTTATAATGGCTATTGTACCATATGTGAGGTGGTATCTCATTGTGGTTTTGATTTGCATTTTCATGATGATTAGTGATGTTGAGCATTTTTCATGTGCCAGTTAACCATCTGTATGTCTTCCTTATAAAAATGTCTTTTCAGATCCTCTGTCCATTTTTTAATTAGGTTATTTGATTTTTGGGACTATATGAGCTGTTTCTATATTTTTGTATCTTAACCCCTTATCAGATATACTGTTTGCAAATATCTTCTCTCAAAGTAGCTGGTCTTTTGTTTTGCTGATAATTTCCATCATTTTAAGAAAATGTTTAGTTTAATCTAGTCCTTTTTGTTTATTTTTGCTTTTGTTTCTCTTACCTGAGGAGACATATCCAATAAAATATCACTAACACCAATGTCAAAGAGTGTATTGCCTGTGTTTTCTTATAGGGATTGTGTGGCTTAAGGTCTTACTTTGAGTCTTTAATCTATTTTGAATTTATTTTTGTGCATGGTGTGAGTAGTCCAGTTTGATTCTTTTGCATGTAGCTGTCCAGTTTTCTCAACACCACTTATTGAAGAGATTGTCTTTTCCATATTGTATATTCTTGTCTCCTTTGTCCTAAATTGATTTCCCATTAAATGGGGGTTCATTTCCGGGTTCTTTATTCTGTTTCATTGGTCTATGTGCCTGTTTTTGTGCCCATGCCATACTGTTTTGATTATTTTGTAGCTTTGTGGTATAGTTTGAAATCAGGGAGTATGATACCTCCAGCTTTGTTTTTCTTTCTCATAACTGATTTGACTATTTAGGCACTTTTGTGTTTCCATACAAATGTTAGAATTGTATATTCTAGTTCTGTGAAAAATACCACTGGCATTTTGGCAAGGATTGCTTTGAATTTGTAGATTGCCTTGGGTAGTATAATCATTTTAACAATATTAATTCTTTTAATCCAAGAACACACTGTGTCTTTCCATTTGTGTATGTTTTCTTCAGTTTTTTTCAACAGCATTGTATAGTTTTTTGAGTACAGGTCTTGTACCTCCTTGGCTAGACTTATTCCTAAGCACTCTATTCTTGTAAATGGGATTGTCTTCTTAATTTCTCTTTCTGTTAATTTGTTTTTAGTGTATAGAGATGCAACAGATTTCTGTTTATTAGTTTGGTATCCTGCACCTTTACCAAATCTATTGATGAGCTCTAATAGTTTTTTGTAGTTTCTTTAATATTTTCTATGAATGTATCATGTCATCTGCTAACAGTAACAGTTTTACTTCTTCTTTCCAACTTGTATTCTTTTTATTTATTTTTCTTATTTGATTAGTGTAGCTTATACTTTCAATATTAAGTTGAGTAAAAGTGTTGAGATGGACATCCTTGTCCTGCTTCTGATCTTAGAGGAAATGCTTTCAGCATTTCACCATTGAGTATAAAGTTAGCTGTGGGGTTATCATATATGACCTTTACTATGTTGAGAAATGTTCCTCTATACCCATCTTTTTCAGAGTTTTTATCATAAATTGTTGTTGAATTTTGTCAAAGTTTTTTTCCACATCTAATGAGATGAACATATGATTTTTGTTTTTCAATTTGTTAATGTTATCGTATTTATTGTTTTGCGGATATTGAACCATCCTTGCATCCCTGGGATAAACCTCACTTGATCATAGGTGTATGGCCCTTTTACTGTATTGTTGAGTTTGGTTTACTATCATTTTGCTGAAGATTTTTGCATCTATGTTCGTCAGTGATATTGGCCTATAATTTTCTTTTTTTGTGATATCTTTGTCTGGTTTTGGTGTCAGGTTGATGCTGCCCTTAGAGAATGAGTATGGAAGCCTTCCTTTCTCTGCAAATATTTGGAATAGTTTCAGAAGGATAGGTGTTACTTATTCTCTAAATGTTTGGAATAATTCCCCAGTAAAGTCCTCCAGTCCTGAACTTTTGTTTGCAGGGACTTTTTTTTTTTTATTATTATTATTACAGATTCTATTTTATTTTGAGAAATTTGTCCATTCAAATTATCTGTTTCTTCTTGACTCAATTTTGGTAGGCTGTATGTTTCTAGAAAATTTTCCAATATGTTGGACAACCTAGAAGAAAGTGGGATGTTAAAGTCCCATACTATTATCATGTTACTGTCAATATCTCTCTTTATCTCTGTTAATATTTGCTTTATGTATTTAGGTGCCCTTATGTTAGGCACATATATATTTATGACTTTTATATCTTCTTTTTGGATTGATTCTTTGATCATTATACAATGTCCTTCTTTTTCTCTTGTTACAGTCTTTGTAGACTGTATAGGCAATGTCTTTTCAAAATTATTTATAGAAATTATGAGGCCTAGGATATTATTATTTTCTTAAAGAGAGAGTATTGTGTATTCCTGGTACCTTGTTACTAGCAATCTTAGGCCAACTCAATTAATTTTATTTTGGGGATCAAAATAATTCAGAATTGGGTCATAGTCCCTTTGACAATATATTCCCCAGAGGTTTCCAGTCCTCCCCTATATTCTCAGATATCAAGTCAAGTGTAAAGGTGCTCTAGTTAGGGAACTGACTGACCTGCTTCAGCCACTCCTTCTCTTCACTCAGTAACTCTTCCCCATCCAGATAATGATCTCTATAATCATTCATTATTTACCCATGCATATTTTTACTCTTTAAATATTTTGATCAGTTTCCTCAGCAGAGGAGTTGCTATGGTTTATCTAGTCTGCTGTTATCAACAAGGCAAATATCCCCGATTGTACCCCTAATTACTTTTTGAATATGTCACTTTTTTGAATTTTGAATATGCCATTCATCTTTAATAATAAAAGCAAAGAGATAATATATTTGTTTATCATGGAAGTCATGTTTTCTTTTTAGTCTGGATCATATAGGCAAACATGAGATTCCCAAAGAAACATAGAATATCAATTTCAATCTTCTTTGAGTCTCAGCTTTGATCACTCTCCTCTCCCAAAGCATTGTTCTCTTCTGAGGCATGGGAAGGGAGTGGGTTGTTGGATATCAAATATCTCAGAGAATAGCTTATTTCACAAAGACTAACATTTCTAAGAAATAGGTAATAATGAGTCACAAGGGAAAGAAGCCATGAATGTGAAAAGGCAATAAATTTAAAGAGTCTCCCTCACAAGATAATATTGCAAGATATCAATAGGTTCATTTTCCCTAACAAAATACAATGCTTTCATTAATTATCTCTAGATGGTAGAATTATTATAATTTAGCTTCTTTACTCTCTGAATTTTCTACATAGCACTCATTTTATTTTATAATAAAAATTGATTTTTTATAAATTATCTTATGATTTAAAAAATATTTCTTGTCAGAAAAGAGCAACGATAAAATATTTTCCTTTCTTTAATATGTAATTTGAAACTACTCTGCTTGTAACTTTCTTAGGCCTTTCTAATTTTAATATAAGAGAAATATTAATTAAAGAACACAGATATATAATATACTTTTTCATTAGAAATAAGGTTTTTTCAGGAAGCACTTTCAAATGGACTGTTCCTCTGGTTAAACATTGTTTCTAACACTGAACTGTTAAACATATTTCATAACTATTTGGCCTGCTAGTCCTTCATTTTAAAGATAAAAAGCTTTATATTACTTATGCCATAGTACTTAGAAGATATTCACATCTGCTACTGCTATTAATTGATTGATCACCTGTCATGATTAACTCAATATTGACCTAAATAGCCATTAGCATTTAAGAAACTCTGTCAATAAAGAATGGATGAGATTAAACATTTTCAGAATCTTAGGGGTCAAGATTCATTTGTCTTATGACTTAATTTTTGTTGCACACTCCAGCATCATCATTGTCAATTGCACTGCATTTTGTTTATTTGTTTATCTTTACTCCCAGAAGATTGAATTTGATCATTTCTTATGTACTTTTGGAAACTTTTGAGTTCATGTAAATGTTCCAGAGAAGAAAATCTCCTTGATTTTCTCAGTAAACAAGTTACTTTCTTTTCTGTTGATTTCATATACATTCCAACACTTTCTATGCCTAGATAAAAGTAGTTCTGTGTTGATTCTTTTTTTGTGTGTGAAAATGAATATCATCTGCAGTATTTTCTGTTTTGACTTAGTTAACCCTAGCTGATTTCCTTCCATTTATTCCAGGATTTTTCATGTTTGGAGAAACATCTAGAGGTTGGATCCCTCTTTGTCACATAGGAAAGAGTCAGAAGCAGTGTGCCAGAGGCCTACCAGAGCATGGGATGACTATTATTGAAAAGCAGTCAGACCTGCAGTCTCTAATTCATCCCAAGCTAGGAAACTTGTGGAAAAGCTGAAAATTCTCATGGAGACCTTTCTAAGAAATTACTGACTAAATATCTTGGAAAATAAACAAACAAACAGCAACAAAAACAACAAAACATTGCCCTATTTTATTTTTATTTTTCTGCCTTGTGAATGTATTTATATGAAAAGTCATTCAGCAAATTATTTTTAATGAAAGAATTTTCCTTTGTGACCCAAATATTTCCAGAGAGCTCATTGCCTATGAATTTAAAGGATTTCTGCAAGATATGGAGGATTGTGTGATTTTAGAAGCTGTAAACTTGACCTCACCTTTTACACCTAGCCATTCTAGAAAAAGGATACCACTGATCACCTAGAATGTATAGAAATGATTACCTCATCATGACAGTATTGAAGATTACAAGCTAGTCATTGTGCAAAATGTCTCATGTTTTTAATTTCACATGTTTTCTCATGATTTGACTCACCATTGGAATTTGGCAAGAATATCACATATAGGACACTATGATCTTTTCATAGTGTTCTATTTGGTAGCACATAAATTTGATTTGTCTCATAATTTGTAATATTAAGTTATTTGAAGGCTGAAAATTATGCTTGAAATACTAAAGAAATTAAGAGAAAGGTGGAAGCAGTATTTGGGGCCTTATTTCCTCTAGAAGTTTCTGACAATTCTAGTATTGCCTGTTGGCTTCTGCTTCCAGTAGAGGTGCTAAAAAGCTGACAAGCTGAGCAAAAATGTGAACCCAGTCTTGGGGCTAATGTGGCAAAAAGTGGTCTCAACAAAGAAGGGGAGGTGCCCTGGCATCCTAATCCAACACTGAATTGCATCAACAAGCCAGCTTCTAGGCAAATCAATCCCTGATTTAATTAATCTTGTTTTACAGAAGACATGCTTATGTATGTAAAAAACTGAAAAACAATTTCTATATAAATTATTATAAGATATCACTAGTTGTCAAGGTTATTGAATAAAAGGTCAAAATACATGAGTTAATTCTGTATTATAAAAATACAGAAGTAGAATTATACTAGCAAAAGCAGCATAATATTTTAAAAACAACTCTTTTTCTATGAAGACTCAAAAATGTAAAGAAGTCAATTCTCCCCAGACTGATTTAAATTGATTAAAACTGACAAAGAAATTCTAACTTTATAGGAAAATAAAATGTCAAAGAGTAGCCAGGACGTGCTATTGTCTTTGAATATTGGTTTTCATTTCTCTTGTGTAAATAGCTGGAAGTGTGATTGCTAGGTTATATAATAAATGTGTTTCATTTTCTAAGAAATGGCCTAACTTTGTTTCAAAGCAGCTGCACCATTTTGCAATCCCATTTGCAGTATCTAAAAATTGCTCCACATCTATGCCAAAGCTCAATATTTTCGGTGTTTTTTTAATCGATTCTAATATATGAATAGTGGTATCCCACTGTGGTTTTAATATGCATTTCTCTAATGCCAGCAAAATGCTTGCAAAAGCACTTCGTAGAAACTTGAATCCGACAGAAACTTGCTTAATGCACTAAGAAATGACTGAGGGAAGATGCCTGGTAGTAACCATCACCTGAATTTAATTGTAAATCTCAGATTTAAAAAGAAGTAGATTTGGAATGTAAGAATAGTATTTAAATCTTATATGATTTAATGAAATAAAGAAAGTTAAAATTGGAAGAAAAAAGTGATAGAAAGATAAATGTTGTATTAATTTATGGTAGAGCCATTACAAATTTTAATAAGATAATGGCTATAATTCCCTGTGCTATACAATGTATCCTTGTTGCTTATCTAGTTTATCATAGTAGTTTGTGTCTCTTAATCTTATACCCCTAACTTGACCCTCCCCCCTTTCTTCTCCCCTGTGGTAACCACTAGTTTGTTTTCTGTATCTATGATTTTGTTTCTGTTTTGCTATATTCATTCATTTGTATTAATTTTTGGATTCCACATATAAGTTATATCATACAGTATTTGTCTTACGCTGTCTGGCTTATTTTACTGAGCTTAATATTCTCTAGGTCCATCCACCTTGCTGCAAATGCCAGGATTTTATTCTTGTTTATGGCTGCATAATATTTCATTATATATATTTACCACATCTTTGTCCATTTGTCATTGTTGGACACTTGGTTTGCTTCCATAGCTTCGCTATTATAAATTGTGCTGCTATGAATATTGGGGTGTGTGTATCTTTTCAAATTGGAGTGTTTATTTTTTCTGAATAAATACTCAAGAGTGAAATTGCTGGATCATATGGTAGTTCTATTTTTAGTTTTTTGAGGAATCTCCATAAAATTTTCCATAGTTGTTGCACCAATTTACATTCTCACCAAGAGTTTACAAAGTGTTTCCTTTTCTCCACATCCTCACCAACATTTGTAATTTGTAGACTCTGATGATGATTGTTATTCTATCAGGTATGAGGTGATTTCTCATTATTGTTTTGATTTGCATTTCTCTAATGATTAGTGATGTGGCACATCTTTTCATGTGTCTGTTAGCCATCTGTATGTCTTCTTTAGCAAAACATATATTTAGGTCTTCTCATTTTTTGATTGGGCTGTTTTTTTTTTTTTTTTTTTTTTTGATATTGAGTTGTATGAGCTCTTTATACATTTTGGATACTAACACCTTGTCAGTCATATCATTTGCACATATTTTCTCCCATTCAGTAGGTTGTCTTTTTGTTTTGTGGATGATTTCCATTTCTGTGCAAAAACTGTTAAGTTTATTTAAGTTCTGTTCATTATTTTTGCTTTTATTTATTTTGCCTTAGGAGACAGATGTAAAAATGAATTGCTCTGGTTTATGTCAAAGAGTATTCTGTGTATATTATTTTCTAGTAATTTTATGGTTTCCGGTCTTAGATTTGGTTTTTTAATCTGCTTTGAGCTTATTTTTCTGTATGGTGTGAGGAAATGTTCTAATCTTAATCTTACATGGAGCTGTCCAGTTTTCCCAGCACCACTCACTGAAGAGACTGTTATTTCTCCATTGTATCAATATATTCTTGCCTCCTTTGCCATAAATTAATTGACCATGGGTGCATAGGTTTATTTCTGGGCTCTCTATTCTGTTACTTTGATCTATGTGTCTGTTTTTGTGCCAGTACCATGCTGTTTTGATTCCTATAGCTTTGTACTATAGTTTTACATCTGGGGTAATAGCTCTAGCTTTGTTGTTTTTTCTCAATATTGCTTTGGCAATTTGGGGTCTTATGACCCCATGTGGTTTCATATGACTTTAGGATTAGTTGTTATAATTCTATGAAAAAGATCATGAATATTTTGATAGGTAGTGCATTAAATCTATAGATTGTTTTGTGTAGTATAGCCAATTTAACAATAATAATTCTTCCAATCCAAGGGCATGGGATATCTTTCCATTTATTTGTATCATCTTCAATACCTTTTATATTTTTTTTTTATAGTTTTCAAAGTATTGCTCTTTCACCACATTGGTTAAATTTATTCCTAGGTTGTTGTTGTTTTTTTTTTTTTTTTTTTGCTTTTTGATGAGATTTTAAATAGAGTTTTTTTTAACTGTCTCTTTCTAATAGTTCATTATTAGTTTACAGAAAAGCAACAGATTTCTGTATATTAATTTTGTATATAGCAACTTGCTGAATTCATTTGTTAGTTCTAATTGGTTTTGGGTGGAGATTTAAGTGTATTCTATCTATAAAGTATTATGTAATCTGCAAATATTGACAGTTTTACCTCTACCTTTTCAATTTGGATGCCTTTTGTTTCTTTTTCTTGTCTGTTTTCTGTGGCTAGGACTTCCAATACTTTGTCGAATAGAAGCAGTGAGAGTGGGCATCCTTATCTTATTTCTGATTTTAGAGGAAAGGTTTTCAGCTTTTCACCATTGCATATGATGTTTGCTGTGGATTTTTCATAAATTGCCTTTGTAACTTTGAGACATGTTCCCTCTATATCCACTTTGATAAGAGTTTTTATCATAAATGGATGTTGAATTTTGTCAAATGCGTTTTCTGCAACTATTGAGATAATCTTGCAATTTTTACCCTTCTTTTTTTTAGTGTGGTGTATCACAGTGATCAATTTGAGAATGTTGAACTAAATTGCATGCCTGGAATAAATCCAATTTGATTATAGTGTGTGATCCTTTTTATATATTGCTGGATTTTGTTTGCTAATCTTTTGCTGAGAATATTTGCATATATTCATCAAAGCTATCGGCCTGTAATTTTCTTTTTTTTAATGTCTTTTGGTGTTTTTGTGATCAGTGTAATGATGGACTTATAGAATAAATTTGGGAATGTTTTGTCCACTTCAATTTTTTTTTTTTTTTTGAATAATTTGAGAAGGATAGGTATTAGTTCTTCTTTGTTTGTTTGGCAGAATTCCCCTGTGAAGGGGAATTGTCTGGTCTTAGACTTTTGTTTGCTGGGAGTTCTTTTTTTTTTTTTTTTATTACGAACTGAATTTTATTATTAATGATTAGTCTGTTCAAATTGTCTGTTTTTTCTTGATTCAGTCTTGTCTGTTTGTTTCTAAAAATTTGTCCATTTCTTCTAGGATGACAATTTGTTAGCATATAACTGTTGATAGTGTTCTCCTATGATTTTACGTATCTCTGTGGTATTGGTTGTTATTTCTTCTCCTTCATTTCTTATTTTATTTGTGTTCTCTTTTTTTTTTTTCAGTAAGACTGGATAAAGGTTTATCAATTTTTTTTAGCTTTTCAAAAAACTCTTAGTTTCTTTGATCTTTTCTATTTTTTTGGTTCTATGTTATTTACTTTGATTTTATTATTACCTTTCTTCTTCTGACTGGGTTTTGTTTGTTCTTCTTTATATAATTATTTTAGATGGTAGGTTAGATTGTTTATTTGAGATTGTTTTTGTATCTTGAAGGACTGTATCACTATAAACTTCCCTCTTAGAACTGCTTTTGCTGCATCTCATAGGTTTGGAGTGTTGTGTTTCCCTTTTCATTTGTCTCAAGTTATTTTCTGATTTCCTCTTTGATTTCTTCATTGACCCATTGGTTTTTTAGTAGCATGTTGTTTAGTCTCCATGTATTTGTGCTTGTCACATTTTTCTTTTTGTAATTGATTTCTTTTTTAAAAATAGATTTATTTAATTTATTTATTTAGTTGTGTATTTATGCATTTATTTATTTTTTTTTGGCTGCATTGGGTCTTCAATTGCTGTGTGCGGCCTTTCTCTAGTTGCCGAGGGCTTCTCATTGTGGTGGCTTCTCTTATTGCAGAGCACAGGCTCTAAGCGCACAGGCTTCAGTAGTTGTGGCACATGGACTTCAGTAGTTGTGGCTCACGGGCTCTAGAGCGCAGGCTCAGTAGTTTTGGCACATGGGCTTAGTTGCTCCACAGCATGTGGGATCTTCTCGGACCAGGGCTCAAAACCATGTCCCCTGCATTGGCAGGCGGATTCTTAACCACCAAGGAACCCCCTGTAATTGATTTCTAGTTTCATACTGTTGTGGTCAGAAAAAATGCTTGATATAATTTCTATCCTTTTAAATTTATTGAGACTTGTGTGACCTAGCATGTGATCTATACTGGAAAATATTCCATATGCATTTGAAAAGAATGTGTATTCTCTTGTTTTTGGATGTAGTGTCCTGTAGATATCTATTAAGTCCAACTGGTCTATTGTACCTTTTAAGACTTCTATTGCCTTATTTATTTTCTGTCTGGATGATCTGTCTTTTGATGTAAGTGGTGTGCTAAAGTCCCCTACTATTTGTGTGTTATTATCAATTTCTTCTTTTATGTCCATTTGTATTTGCTTCATATTGTTAGATGCTCCTGTAGTGAGTGCATATATATGAATGAGTACAATAATCTCTCCTTGTATTGATCCCTTTATCATTGTATAATATTTTCTTAGTCTTTTGTTATAGCCTTTGTTTTAAAGTCTATTTTGTTTCATATGAGTATCACTATCTCTGCTTTCTTGTCATTTCCATATTCATAAAATATCCTTTTCCATCCCCTCACTTTCAATCTGTGTGTATCTTTAGCCCTTAAGTGAATCTCTGGTAGACAGCATATTGAAGGGTCTTTTTTTTTTTTTTTAATCCAATCAGCCACCCTATGTCTTTTGACTAGAATATTTAGTCCATTCACATATAAAGTAATTATTGATAAGTATGTACTTATTGCCATTTTATTACTTGTTTTCCAGTTGTTTATGAAGTTTTTCTCTGTTCATTTCTTCTTATTTTTGTTTCTCTCCTTGTGCTTTGATGATTTTCTTTAGTACTATGCTTGTGTTCCTTTCTATCTATTGTAGATTTTAGTTTTGTGGTTACCATGGGGTTCATATATGTTGATGTCTAACTATTTCTACTTGTTTTAAACTGGAGTCATTTAAGTTCAAACACATTCTAAAAGATCTACATATTTTTCTCCCCTTCTCCACATTTTGTGTTTTTGAAGTCATATTTCACATCTTCATCCTTATCCCTTGTCTATTTATTGTAGTTATAGTTACTTTTACAATTATTTCATTTTTAATCTCCTACTGGTTTATTTAAGCAGTTGATCTTCAGTCCTTACTATATTTATGCAAATAAAATTTAGATAAAATATATCTTTGTAAAAAAAAATTTACTGGAACTGAAACAAAAGAAAGAGAAAAACTGAATAGCTCATATCTATTAAATATATTGAATCTTAATAAAAATATCTTCCTCAAATTAAATTCCAAGCCTACATTACTTCAGTGATAAATCAAGTCTACTAACTATTTAAGGAAGAATAACAGTAATATTTTTACCAATTCTTCCAGAGAATAGAAAAAAATGGAAGCACTTCCAATAAATATAAAGGGTCTATATAGTCCAGCATGACTTCCTGTGATACACAAACTTGACAAAGATATTATAAGAAACACATATTAGAGACTAATCTCATTTATAAATATAGATGCAAAAATCTTTCAAAATTAACAAAATAAGTCCAGTAATATATGAAAAGAATGACATATTAGCAGCAAATTCATTTTATTAAAGGGAAAAAAAGTTCAGTTTTACATTTGTTCATTTTATTAATATAGTTTAACACGTTAAAATAAGAATACAATGTTAAAAATATTTCAATGGCTATGGAAATAATCCTTAATTAAAGTAATTTTACCTTCAGACCAAAGGTCCAACATAGCACTAGTGAGATACTTTACATGATATAGAAATATGGAGGCATTTCTGGGAATCTTAAAATGTGCATCTATCACTCACACTGTACAGCCCAGAAAGTTACCCCATGTATAAAACTAATAGAAATGCAGGCATGTATGCACAAAATATATATGTTCAGCAACAATTGAAGCAGGCTTATATCGACTAGCTCCAAATTTGAAACGGCCCTAAGTTCCATTACTATTCAAACGCAGAAATCATTACTGAGCTAAAATTTAAAAGAGCCGAATAAGAAATAGAACAATTATCTCCCCTTTAGGTGAACCAAGATCAATAGAATATAGGGTAGGTAATTTTCTTCTTATTTTTTATATGCCACTGAATATTTTGAAGCTTATTCTTCCTTGCAACCTTTCCATTGCAACCTGCACTGATTATGAAGCAATAGCCAGTGAAATAATATACTACCTAACATCGCTTTGTCTCTTTTCTTTCCTTGCTTCCTTTGTGCCATGGACTTTCATCTTTCTTATAAAGTGTTGGCATCTTAATCCTTACTAAGATTCTGCAACTATAAGACCTAGGCTAAGACATTATTTTCAAATTTACAAGATTCTGCCAAGTAATTTTCTATGTGGTTGGATCATTTTCACTTCCATAGTAGTATAGTTGAGTACTGGGTACTCCACATCCCTGACAATTCTTATTATTGTCAGCCTTTTTGATTTTAGCCATCTTGTAGTCCTATTATAGTAGCTAATTGTAGTTTTTATTTGCATTTCCAGGATAACTAATGATGCTGAACTCCTTGTCATATAGTTTTAATATAGTTATTGATCATTTGAAAAAGCTCATTATGAAGAGCTTATTCAAGAATTTTGTCCATTTTTTTATGGCTTGTCTTTCTGTTATTGAGTTTTGTTAGTCTTTGATCAATTTAAGGTATGAGCCCTTTCTGAGATACATATGTTGCAGCCACCTTTTCTTACTCTATGGCTTTCCTTTTCACTATCTAAATGGGCTTATTTGATAGGAGATGTTCCCAACTTTATTAAAATCTAGCTTATCTTTTCTTTATATTGACTAGTGCTTGTTGTGTCTTGTTTAAGAAAATGTTTGCTCAACTCAAGGTCTTGAAGACGTCCTTCTCTGTTTTTTCTAAAAGTCTCAGTTTTACCATTCTACATCCAGAATCTATAGGAATTTGTATGTGGTGTGACAACACAGTCAGATTCATTTTTTTCCCTATATATTTCTCCAGTGTAGCCACTGTTTATTAAAAATATCATTTTTTACCACTGCCCTATAAGTGCCATCATTGTCAGAAGCTCGAGAATACCAACAGAACTAAGTCAAAGGAAGACACATCTAGGCATTTCATAATAAAACTACTGAAAATCAAAGATAAATAGAAAGTCTTTACATCATCCAGAGGAAAAATAATACAAACATATGGGGGGAAAACAATACAAATGACCAGTGACTTCTCCTCAGATATAATGGAGACCAGAAGACAGGAAAGCAACATCTTAAAATGCTGAAAGACAAAAAGAATTGCCAACTCAGAACTCTATAGCCAGTGAAAATATCTTTTAACAATGAAGGTTAAATAGACATATAACTGCATTGTTACCAATTGACCTGAACCAGAAGAGATTCTGAGGAAGGTTATTAGGCTGATGTGAAATGATATCAATAATTACTCATATCATCGGAAAGGAAGGGAGAACATCAGAAATGGTAAATATGTGGGAAAGTGTAAAAGACTTTCCCTCTTAAATTCTTCAAAATATATATAACTTTACATATATATATAGTGACCATTGCATAAATAATGGGGGTCATGATAAATGGACCTATACAGCTACAAGGTTTTTACATTTTATAGGAAATGGTACAACATTAAATCTAAGTAAACTAAAAAGTTAAGAATGTATACTCTATTCCCTGAAGTGACCACTGCAAAGTAATATATAAGGTTGTAGTTAAAAAGCCAGAACTAAGTTAAATGAAAATTTTAATTACCTAGGAATGCATGTTATAAAATGTGTGTAAGACTTTTGTAGGAAAATTATACTGGGAAAAATTAAAGACCTGTATATAATGAGAGATATGATAGGTTCCACAGATTATAAAGTTAAGTGTATTAAAGACATGAATTATCTAAAAAAATTGAATTATAGATTTAACCCAATTACAATCAAAATCCCCAATAGAGTATTTCATTGGAATTGACAAGCTCATTCTAAAATGTATATGGAAATGAGGAAATCAAGAGGAGCTTACACTTGAAAAAGAATAAGGTTAAAGTCTTGCTCAACTAGCTATTACAACTAAACATAGAGCTAATATAAATAGCACAGCACTACTTAAATGCAGAGAGATAGACTAATAAGACAACACAAATTCCAGAATCAGCCACCTGCCCTGACTTGGTGTATGACAGAGGTGCCCCTACAGAGCCGTAGGTGAAGAATGGTTGGTTCGGTAAGTTTTGGTTGGGCAGTTAGCTTCCCAGGTGCTAAAAAAAAAGACATTTTACTACTTCAGCTTCAGGTAGATTGTAGACTTAACTATTTAGGTCAAAATTATAATTATTGTAGAAGATAATATATTCTAAGGTCATTAAAACTTCAGAGCATGTAAAGTTTCCTTAATAAGAAACATTTTAGAATAAAGAAAATTACCATTTAAAACCACAATAAGATATAATTAGAAATGATCTGATAGCCCAATCTTTAAAAGTCCGGATACACCAAATAATCAGATTGGAGCAATAGAAACTGCCATATGCTTAAAAAGAAAATGTTAGTTGTCACCTGTCACTTGGAATATAGTTGGGCAACTTATATGAAAGTTGAATACAAACTCTTTACGACCCATAAATTTCACTCTTGGATAAATGTCTTAAGAGAATCCATTCATGCGTGCTTCAGATTTGTATACAGAATGTCATGATAGCCAAAGAGAAGAAAACAAATGAAAACTAATGTCCCTGAAAAGCAGAATTGATAAATACACCGTAGTGTATTCATAGAATAGAGTACTGTGTGGAAATGACCACGAAGAGACTATAACTATATACACAAATATGGATTACCCTTGCAGTCATAATTTTGCTTAAAAAAAACAAGGAATGTAATTCAATTTACTGTAGGAGGCAAGAACAGAAAAATGCACACATAGTTCAAAAAAAAGCAAGTTAGGGAGTACCAGAAAGTTGAGGACAGCAGTTACCTGTGAGGGGATGGAGGCTGTGATTGGGAAGTGACACATGGGGGTTTCTAGGGTGTTGGGGGGTGATAGGTACTCATTTATTCCTAAGTGAGTATAACTCTGTTTTATTCACTTTTCTGTCTGTACATCGTGTGTTACGCTAGAGCACATCACATGACACAGTGGTGACCATCAGTCACCTGCTTTCCACTTTGCACAGGACCATCACCTCCGTGTCATCGTGACCCAGCTCAAATACAAACCTCCAACTCTGGTCATAGACCCAGGAAAGCCCAATTACTTTAGCACTAAAACCAGACCGTTCTCCCTCACCTGCACAGGAGTCCTTCAGGTAGGGTAAACTGAATGAAACCTAAAAATATCATATGATGTTTAGTTGGAGAAATATTGCAAAAATAAATTTTTCACAGTTTACATTTCTTCTCAGACTATGGTCTTCCCACCACAAGCTAAGGGCCATAAATGTGTTTTCCGCTATGACAGTGGAAATGGGAAGGAGAGAGGGGAGAAAACTGTCCATCTCTGTCCTATGGGGGCCATTCCTGGAATGATACACGTGTAGTAGAAGGTATTTTTCAGACTGCCTTGGAAGAAAGTATATGTTTTTATTAATTATAATGGCTATAATAACCACACAACAATATAATGATAATGATGATGAGGTCTGGCATTTACTGGAAACTTATGACTTACCTCTTGACCTACCCATGTCAAAACCCTCATCATGGGCCTACTACTTCATATCTGCCCAATGAGGAAGAGGATAACATTGGCAATTTTGTTTTCTCCCAATTGTATATTACCCAGAAGCCCAGTAAACATAGCACATGAAACAGAGGTCCTGCTCTGTTGAACCAGGCGGCGGGAAAGCTTAGTCCATTCACTGAGTTCCACCAGACTCAGCCACAGAACCAAATCATTGTGTGTGTGTGTGTGTGTGTGTGTGTGTGTGTGTGTGTGTGTGCACCCACCCAGGCAGGCCAGCCCATGCATTGTCAAAGGATTCAAGATGTACAACATGCATATGACGTTTTTTGCGCACCATTTAAAAATTCTAAACAAAAATATCTTCAATTTAGATAAAGGTTAATATAAGGAATAATTTATTTACTTTAAGTTTTGTAACAATTCTATGCTTTGGGCATTGATTGATTTTGATAATTTGAGAAAATTATGTTAATTTTTATTTCACTTTGGGAATGGCCTTACTCCAATGTGGTTATTTGTATTTTTCAGTTATTTACTAAATATCAATTTACTTTTAGCATTTTTTGAAAGATATTTTATCCCATGGACACATAACTAAACAATTTCTACTGTAGAGATTTTAGAAGTTTAAGAGCAATTTAGCAAGTATTTTCCTCTTTTTCTTCTTTCTCTCCTCATAAACCAAGGTGATGGTTGTATGCATAAATAAATCAAATGTAATTGATTCTGATGCGTTTTTACTGGAGCATAGATTTCAGGCTGACTCAAGGGCAATTAAAGAAGAGAGCATAACCAAGTGTCTCTTTGTCAGTGCAGTGTTAAATAAGATTATGACCACATTTGACTGCCAGCACTTAGAGCAACACTGTCACCTATTCTGATTAAGTGCTTCTAAATATCTCAATATTTACATGAAAATATTAATATAATTTTAATTACTAAAAATGTATGTTCTTACTGAGTTTACTTCTTCACACTTTGTCTGTAATTTAGTTCATAAATAATTAATTTAAAAGACTTTTCCATTATAATATCCTTCACATCAAATATATAAATATATATTTTTCCTAGAGGGATGATGAGCGTATCAAACCTAATTATTATATTACTACACTGTGTGCTAGTTAATGATTAAATGAACATTTTCTAAGATTATTTGCTGTTTAGTTCATATTTTGTTTGACTTCTATAGTTTTGCTTGTCTTGATATGAAAACAAGATATCTTTAAAAGTATATTTAAACATTATTTGTCAAAATTTTTTGGCAATTTCACTATACCTTAATACTGGAAAAAACAGACATTCAGACCTCTACACACCACATGGAAGCAGATCCATGACATGCCAACCACTGGAAAACTATCGGATTATGACTTGATAACAGCGGGAAGATGCCCATGTAAAAGGCACACTTGGGATCCATATGCACATTTAGATACACATTATGTTCAAAAATGATATACACAGGTACACTTCATTTCCTCTAGATCTCATCTACTTAAAGTTTAATTATATTAGCAAACACAATTTAAATAACTTTCTTACATGAGATTGTTATTCCTCTCAGGAAAATTTTGTTGTTACAAATAAAAGGCTGGGAGGTGATGTCAACAGTAAAAATGAAGAATCTTCCTTCCTTCCTTCCTTCATTGAATTATCTGTTTCCTGAAAACACAGTTTTTCTTGCAGATAGATCATTGAGTATTTCCATAAACAATGCCTATATATCAGAAATTTAAAGGAAAAAAATGACTACTTATTGGCACATTTGCTGTTTACTTCTGGCTGTTTCAGGGGAAATATAATGTTTTAAAATTTGGAAATTTCTAATAGCCAATTTTACTGGATTAGTGTAGTTAGGCCATCTAGCTTTAGATTAGAGGGTACACTTTGGAATCCAACAGACTTGTCTTTGACTACTGGTTACATCATTCCACAGATGAATGAAACCATAGTGAGATGCCACTACAAACACCCCAGAATAGCTAAAATTAAAGGACTACAGATACTCATGTTAGTGAAGATATGTAACAATGGAAATTCCTATACACATTGTGTGATGACAAATTGATATAGGCATTTTGGGAAATAATCGATCATTACCTGTGAAAATTAAACATATGGATACCCTACAGCTTAGATATATATCCAAAATAAATCCATGCACATATCTACTAAGATATGTGCAAAATGATTCATAACAGCATTATTGTAATAATGCAAAGCGAGAAACAACCTAAATAGTCACCAGCAGTAGGATGGGTAAACAAATTAGTAAACCTTCATGCAATCGAAGCCCTAAAAAACAATGGAAATGAGAATATATGAAACTAAAAAGCTTTTTCACAGCAAAGGAAGCTATCAACAAAATGAAAAGAGTGCCTGTTGAATGTGAGAAGATATTTGCAAAGGATATATCTGATAAGGGGTTAATATCCAAAA